>NW_025721114.1:0-319078 GCF_922984935.1 Meles meles | reverse complement strand
ATGATATTTTCTCTTCTTGGACCAAAAGCACCAGCCATAGAAGAAGATCCTGAACCACCTCAAGAGCCACCTCTAGCTCTCACTGTGGTGCTTGCAGCATCTTCAGAGCTTGAGTGGCATGGGTAGGAATAAGTTGTGCGGGTGATATGACTGTGGATACAGCAGAGGGGAGGCACCTACCTGAAGGAGCCGACCACAAATTTTTTAATGATAATGAAGTGCTTGATTGAAACACTTAGGTGTCGGCTACTATGGGGGACATTTATGGCTTAAAAGTGTTCAAGTGATGAAGTGGAATCCCAGGTGTGACAGCATGATCTGAGGATCATGAGGGTCACAAGAAGAACAAGTGGGGCCAGGATACTTCAGAGTTCCCAGACATCAGTGAGGGAAAAATGGCTGAAAGCCACGAAACTAGGTCCTGGCTTTCTGCTCTGTGTAGCTCTATACTCAGAATCACAGCATTGTTGGGCATTCACTTTCCTGAGAGGGGTCCAGCAAAAAACCAACCAACCAAACAAACAAACAAACAAAAAACAAAAGCAGCAAACAAACAAAAAAATGGCAAGACCTCAAACACGCAGCATGTATGGTGTGGGTCTGTTTCACGGGAATCCATAGAAATTGGAATTGGGGCCACCTGGATGGCTCAGTTGTTTAAGTAACTGCCCTCATCTCAGGTCATGACCCAGGAGTGTCTGGATACAGTCCCACATCAGGTTCCCATCTGCATGGGGAGTCTGCTTCTCTCTCTGATCTTTTCCCAGCTCATTCTCTCTCTCACTATCACTCACTCTCTCTCAGATAAATAAAATCTTTAAAACAAAAATACTGGATTTAGAACTCAATTGCATTCCTGAGATAAAAATGCCTTGTAACTGGCAGCGTGAACACAGAGTTCTGACAGAAACCAGGGAGTTAACGGGTGGATTTTTTTTCCCTGTGAGGGCTCCCTGAAGATCTAGGGTGCAAATTTTCAGCTCCTGAGTGGAGAACAGGATGCAGTGATATTCATCTCACCCATTGGTGCTGCAAGCCTTCAGGGAATAAAACTGCACCACATACTGGACTACAGAGCTGCTACCCTGAGGCCTGTCTCTGCTGCTTAGGAGAGCTGCATTGCACCAGTTGTAGTCCACTTGAGCATCAGGGCAAGAGAAACCTTCTGTAGAAGACCATCACAAACAACTCACTGCTCTCAAGTTTACTGAAAACAGAGGGCAGCAAAGCTTCAGAGCTTAGGGAAAACACTAAGTAGCATTCTTTGTATTATAATTTTGTAAACTTTATTTATTTTTTTCAGGTTTTTCGTATTTTTAATCTCTTTTAAATTAATTTTTATTAGAGGAAGAGTGTGTGTGTGCGGGTGTTGGGCAGAGGCAGAGAATCCTCAAGCAGACTCCCTACTGAGCATAGAGTAAAACTATGGGCAGTATTCCAGGGTCCACAAGAATAATACCTGAGCTGAAACTCAACAAAACTGAGCCACCTAGGCTCCCCTCCAAGAGAAGCTTCAAATGAGAAGAAGTTAAAATTCTATCAATCCTAAATATGTAAGAATAAAAATGAAGAGTAGGAGAAGGAAGAGAAAGAAGAAAGACAAGAAAAAAGGAAGAGTAGTCAAGGAGTAATATGAATTTTACTGAAGTGTGACATAAGACAAAACTAGAAAGAAAGAAATAACTGTATAAGTAATATCTTTGCAGTATGACCAAATGTGTTTTGTTTTTATTCTACATACTTGAAAAAATATCTTCCTATTTTTAAGGCATGCATGAATTATTTCAATTTTATCTTTAATATTTAAAGAAAATATGTTATATAATTTACTTTCTCAAATTTCTTAGGACTTCTGGCAGGAATTCTCCTCAACCACATTGCATCGCCAAAGGTCTTGGAGGTGATCCTCAACTGTGTTCTCGAACATGAACCAATAATAGTAGTCATATATTATTATATATTCTGTTAGATTATATTATATGCACTATTATCTTTGCATATAATCATCACATCCTAGGACGTGAACGAGGGGAACATTTTACCAACATATATATATAACAGAATATATAATAATATAAGATTATAGTGGTGGCTAGCTGAGGTCAAGTCCCAGCCAAGTAGGGAGGGCAGCCTTTAAGGGTCTCCAACGATTCCCATCTTGGGTACACATCGTTTTGTGTTCCATACTCCACCTCTTGATTCGAGTCAGAACTACTGACTCCCTTGTAAAGGACAGAATGTGGCCAAAGTGATAGGATGTCACTTCGAGGGTTAGTTTACAAAGAGACTGGTCTCCTCTTGGGCTTGCCCGCCCTCCGTCCCTCCCTCCCTTATCTGTTCCCAGGGAAGCCAGCTGCTCCTTGGGAGCTTTATTCTGGAGAGGCCCATGGGGCAAGGAATGACTATTTCTTGCTTCTAACAATGGAGGGCCTCTGGCTGCTCACAGCCAGCCGAGTGAGCTCAAAAGCAGACTTACCCCCAACAAGCCCGCAGATGACTGAAGATCCAGAGGCCCTCTTGACTGCAGCCTTGTGAGAGATCCTGAGCCACAGGGACCTGGCTAGTTGCACCTGGATGGCTGGCCCACAGAAACCATATCAGGTTATGAATGTTGTTTTAGGCCCATTGGTTCGGGGAACACCTTCAAGAAAGACAGGAGTGGGAAGCCAAATGTTTGGCTTCTGACCCACCCCCCCTCTCCTGGGGTTGAAATTCCAGGGAAATCAAGAGATGGTAGAAATGCCTGAGAGATGAGGGTAAACAATGGAAGAGAGAGGACATCATTCTGATCGCCATGGATCTCTCTGAGAGGACATCCTCCCCCTTGATCCTCCTGTGTCGAAGGGTGGCAAATGCAGGAGGAGACACCTGGCAGTGTGGTCCAAGTTGGCTGAGAGCACTCGACCCAGCCCCACAGAGCCTCCTAGAAGGCAGAGAAAGAGCCCAGAAGTTCCCTGGGGCCCCTAGAGAAGGCCCCTAGAGAATGAGATGAGTTGAAAGCCTGGGACCTGGTCGTTGGACTTCTAGACTGGAGGGGAGATGGCCTGTGGAAGGGCCACTTCCTAGTAGTCATTCCTGCATCATGTTTGTTTCTTTAATTGTCCTTACCACAATGATAAGTACTTACTAATTTAGTTATGTACATATTAAGTGTTTTTTTTTCTCTCCCACTTATCAAGGCCAAAAGGGCTGTCATCTATTCTGTTTTGTTTACCAATGTATAGTCAATTGCCTAGCACAGTGACACATTAGGTTGGAACTCAATAAATACCTTGGAATGAATAAATATGTAAACCAAGAAAGTGAAATTGTATCAGAGTTTGGAAGTATAACTGAAAATATATAAATATGAAATAAAAAATGATTCATTGGAGCAAATGGTTTCAAATTTGTTATCACAAAATGGGCCATTAGTGTCCAGATTCTTTTTTACTACTCTTTCATTACTATTTTTCACAAAGATCTTTTCTTCCTGAAACTGAAAAATAGCCATATCATCCGAGGAAAGAATAACTAATTGCTTTTGACGTAGTGTAAACACCAGAACCATCACCAAAGTGGGGCAATTGATGCATCCAGAGCACACGATATCAGGAGACATTCACACCTAGGTTTGCACAAGCCTCACCCATGAAACTTCATGACCCTGCAAGTGAGTGGCTCCTTAAATTTTGTACCCTAGGGGCCTCATTTGTCTCATTCTGGTGTCTCTGTTAATTTATCTATTATTTATTCTTTCTATAAACTTATCCTTGAAATAGAAATGAGTTCATCTCCAGGCTATCTCAGCTTGCCAACAATAGGTTCATGAATGTTCTTTTCATACACAGATTTCTTTCCACCTCTTGACTGCCTGCCAGGCCCACATAACAAACCTTCCAGGTTGGTGATCACTATCTGCTTCCTTTACACCAATCCCATACTGTTAATTGTGACCAAGCTGACTGGCTGCACTAAACATTTTTGTTTTTCAGCTTAGCTGGACTCTAATTAGACTTGTTATTCTTTTCTTCTTATCCCTTTGTGCAGGCCAGAAATTACAAATGAGGTGTTGGGTCTCAGTGCATAGACACCTTTCTTTGCCTTCAACATACTTAATGTTAACTACTTCATTTAACTGTTTACTTCATTTCTCTAAAGTCTAGTTTCCTGTTTTCAAAATGAAGTTCACATTTGTGCATATTTCCTGACTGTCAATGAGATTTATAAACAATAATATTGGGAAATATTCAATTCAGTACTCTGCATATAGTAATCACTTAACAAATGTGGCATAGTATAAAACACAAAAATGAATCATTACATCTTTATAGAATAAAATGATGTAATATATAATTTTATGTGTTTCCTCAGTGCAAGACTTTACGACTTGATCTTTTATTCCTAAGGCAGGATTTATATTTTGTTGTACATTCTGTGATTTTCTTTCTTTTTCCAGACTGCTCTAGGTCATCACCAGCCCACTCGATGGAAATATACTATTTTATTCATTAAAAGTAAGGAAGAGTTTTAACCCTCTTTCTGAAAAAAGAATGTCTTCTTGCTTGGTAAAGACCTTTCCCATGCTTTAGGGGCATTGCCAACAGGGTACTTCCTATGTAACACCATTAAACTTTCCCCAGGAAACCAACCATAAGTCAGGGAGTTCCTAGTTCATCCCTTCACGCTCCCTGTCTGGGCTGCATGGGCTTATATACACAGTAAACAAACTGTCTTCTCCTTGGCATTTAGCCTTGTATAGTATGGGCTATCACTACTGCATCAGATTTGCCCAAAGTCTAGTTATGTCTCATATATCATGGAAATGGAATGTTGGCTATTCATTGCCAATGGCAATACGTGAGACTATTTTTGATTCCAGTATTTTTAACCCCTCCCTCTCTTTTGCTTTGAAATCCATCAGACCATGTGTAATCAGAGAACAAATATGATTACTCAAAGGAATTAGTGGCTGCTAAGTGTAGAACTAACCAGTCATACCTGATTCACACAGAGATTGCTTTTCATCTTTCTCTGCATGACACAGAGCTCATCTAAATGAGAGGTACAAATGTTTTCAAAGGCAACTCCCATCACAGCTCAAAACTGTAAAATAATGACAAAATCAAATACATTGGTGTATTATCTATTCCACCCACCTGACTTTTCATTGCACTCAAGATACCTTAATAATGTGGTTGAATGTTTAATGATTTTTTTTATTAATTGGCCAGGGTTGCATCTTGTAGAGAAAGATCTTTGAATATTCATCATAGATAAATGATAAGCATGTGGAATTAGAAAGGATATGTTAATCAGCATTAATGGAAAATCGACCATATGAAAATTATTGTCATAGGTTTTATGGGAATATAAGGAAAATGTCTTAGTCAGCTTGGGCTGCTACAAAAAAATACCATAAACTGAGCAGCTTCTCAACAATAGAAATGAGTATCATCCTGGAGGTTTTAGGTCAGATATCAGAGTGCCAGCACGGTCAGGTTCTGGTGAGAGCCGTCTTCCACATTGCAGATTACTAACTGCTCACTGTATCCTCATGTGGTGTAAAGAGAGCTTGCTAGCCCTCTGACCTCTCCCTATAAGGATACCAATCCTATACATGAGGGCTCACCCTTGTGACCCAATTATCTCCAAAGGCCCCAACTCCAAATACCATCTTACTGGAATTAGGATTTTAACTTATGAATTTTTGAGAGGCACAAATATTCAGTCCATAACAGATGACTAAAAATAGTTGTTATCTCAAGAACTTCACTTTAGAGTTATAGATCATTAAGTCATAACTCTGGAACCGTAAGTTTTAGTTGCTTGAGGAAAATCCTACTGTATACGACTGAGCCTTTAGTACTCAGCATGTCTAGGAAATATGCAATAGTGAGTAGAAGATAATCCCTTTTTGCAAATGGTCTTAACATAAAGTAGTGAAAAGGTGAGGAGGAAAAAAAATCAGAAATCAATCACGGAAAGATGTGTGCAAACTGAAAGTTTAGCTAAATGTTTTAATCACTTACAGTTACAGAGGGGCAGAGATTCATTCAACCCAGCTTTCCTTCTAGAACTGTTGGAACTCTTGTGTCCATATTACTCTGCTAAGAATATTCTCGCTGAGGTTCAATTCTTGCCTCTCTGGGACCCATTACTGCCTCCATCCCCTTCATACATCTTAGCTAAATGCCATACTTTCCTGAGTGCTGCCGTTACATGACATTTGAATCTTATCTACCACATACCTTTATTCTCTTCCTCAGTCTCTTTTTCTGCGTTATTAATGTTTTTTTCTTTCCTTTTCCCTTTGCAGCCCTAGTGTAAAATGTAAAGTTCAATATCATATGAAACTTTAGAAAACACCTTTCTAGAACGATTACTCATGACATAACACTTGGGTTTCAGTCATGGATCGTATGCAGAAACTAAAATGCATAGGAAGAAATCAATAAGCTTCAATTTATGCAAAATAAGTGAAATAGAACAATATTTGAAAGAAAGATCCAAAGTATCACAAGAATGTTCCTGGTGACTTTTATCATTTGCAAATGATTGATTCTGATTCTGATAGTATCTAGAAGTGCCATAAGTTTAGACAAGAAAGACATGTCTCTGGATTAGTCTAGAACACTCTCATGAATTATCAATAACCATTGATAGATTATGAAGATAGAATTTAGAAAGTGAAAATGATTGGGAAGGTTGTTCTAGAGGAAGGCAATCTGTGTTTAACGATTGGTGCATAAATGTATTATAAGTGGAGCTCAAGCAAAAATAGTAGTGCATATGTAGCTGAGGTCTAATTCCACCTAAATCTGGATCTCATTACTCGCTTCCACATTTTTCTAATGAATGCCTTGGCAGTGTATAGAAAATATGTACATGTGTATGTGTGTGTGTCTGTGTGTGTATCTATACACTAACAAGTTTCTCCACATATATAGTGAGATACTATTTCATTGTGTGTCTCTGTGTGACTACAGAGACTGGATTCAAGTGCAAAGTAATAAAATTATAGAGAATGGGATATTACTATATTAAAGGATATGCTTCAAATATACTCCAAATAACACTGATAGGGGTTTAGAGGAAATCTCATTTCATTTGCTAAATTTTATATGCATATATATATAAAATATGCATATAATGCAGATTATAGATAATATAATTATTATACTATAATCATTATAGATAATATGCATTATATATATATATAATATGCATATAATGCAGATTATAGGTCAGAGGTATAACCTGTCTCTTGAGACGAAAACAATATGCTGAATAAGACTGAGTGAGAAGAGCCAGTACTAGGAAGGAAATAATCACACTTCTCTTCACTTTTTGTGTTTAACAATGCTGTGAAGGATAAGTATTTAGCCTAAATAAGGTGTTAATTGAAGTTATTGGCATGACAATATAAACATGAAATGGTATGCTTGCCTACATTGTCATTTCTAGTTATTTTTGTGGAGATATATATATTTTGTGGAGATATATATAGAGATATAGTTATAGATATCTATAATATATATAGATATATATATAATATATATAGATATAGATATAATCTATATATATTATAGACATTATATTATATATATATATAATAGATATCTATAACTATATATTATAGATTATATTACATAGATATATATAGATATATAATATATAATATAATATATTATATTATACTATACTATAATATATAATATAATATATTATACTATAATATATTATATGTTATATAATCACAATATAATATAATATATTAATAATATATAATATAATATATTATATATATTATAATATATATTATATATAATATATAATAGATAATATATAGATATATTAATCTATAGTTATAGATATCTATAACTATATATATATACAATGAGGATTGCTGGTGTGATTATTTTTCATGGGGACTTTCAGTACTTTGCATTGATCTATCTGATTTACAACTTTCGTGTGTACAGATTTCCATTTTCCATTCTTCCTCATACCTAGGGTTCCACCTACATTTCTAGGATAACATTATATCCCACTTGCTTTCTCCCTATACTATTTTATAGTTTCACTTATGCATTGGCTTGTTCATTATTCATTCAATGAGGAAAGTGAGAGAAGACTTTATTGAGAGACAAAAGAGAATAGATCCAGGAGAAAGAAGGAGGACAGGAAAGATAAATATTCCTCTAAACACTATCTTCTGGGCTCCAGAAACTTTCATAGCCTCATGCTTTCTGCAGAAGACATGCAGAAAATAAGTTGGTGAGAGAAGAAACTACCAATCATAACCCAAGAAAAATGTCATTATTATCCTTTTACATAAATAAACAAAAAGTTTGTAGAGGTCAAACCTCAAAGACGGCAAGAGAAGCAGAATCAATATCATCATGGATGATAAGTCCTTTTCAAGAGGGCCTTCCTCTCTCACGAAGGGACGTAAGCTTCCTGTTTCTATTGCTACTAGTGTAGTGCTATAGGGAATACAGATTTCCATATCTGGAAATTCCTTTTTTCACATGAAGAATTGAAAGCCCACATCATACTTTCATCTTGTTTTCAATGATCCAGTCCTGCGGTGTGGATCCAGAGGCCCCATTCTGGAGGGCATGTGGGCCAGGGATTTGGGGACAGAAATCTGGAAACACAAGCTCAGCTTAGGGGTAGGGGCGAGGTGATGGTATGCCCGATATGCATACCCTGAGGGCAGCTCCTTGGTATTTGAAATTCGGGCAGCTGTGAGACTGTAGTGCAGCTTTTGTCTGGACTGTGTGTCTAGAATGGCCATGAAATATAGGGGTAGCCTCATGGGCCCATGGGAGATGCTTTCTGTCTGGGAATTCTGCCCAGCTTCCAAGAGTTTGGTGTCTTTCGGGGGGAAGGGAAGAGTGCTCTTTTCTGTCTCTGGGGTCCCGCCAAAACAGGGATTCCAGAGATGGGTTTTGAGTCTGGGCGCCGGCAGAACCCAACTGAGGGTTAGGATTTGGGCCTAGGGGCATGGAAGGCCTGATATGTGGGCTCCTGGCCCAGCTACCGAGGGGGCTTGTTTGAAAGCAGGCTCAGACTGAGGGTCACAATGCCTGTTTGTGCAAAGGGCAGTCCTCCTCAGTGGGTGTGGTCTCATGGGCCATGTAGCTGGCTCCTACTCTGAGGGTTGGACACCCATCCTCACAGCCAGTTTTCCTGCCATGGGGAAGAAATGGTACTCTTTTGTGCATCACATTCCCCCATAGGCTGGGAATAGAGCTAAGGTCTGGGGACAGATGCCTGAATGCTGGTTGGGTAGAGATGACGTCCTCGGGCCATGGCAGGTCACACCTGCAGGATATTGGCCCCACTATTTTGGTGGCTGACAGGAGGTCGGGGCTCAGGCTGTGTCAGACAAAGCATTAGTGCACAAGGCAGCCTAGGACATTGGGGTGCCATCAAGGGCTGTGCAGGTGGATCCTCATGAGGGGTTTCTGGACACAACCATAAGGCCCTTCTTCTTTCTGGTGGGCAGGCAGAAGGCTGCGTTGTGGCTCCAGAATTCCCAGTCTGGAGGGCTTGCTGGCCAGGAGTGTGAGGATGGAAGTCTGAACACATAAGCTATGATTCAGTTCAGTGCCGAGCGCATAGCAGTTCCAATGTGTAGCAGCTGATTCGAGATCTCCAGCACCTGAATAACAGCGAGGTTCAGATGTACACTTACACTGGACTTTGTGTCCATGATGCATGACTCACGGAGTGGTGGCCTCTTGAGGCCATGGAGGTTTTCCCATGCTGGGGTTTGTGAGATGCTCCAAACAGCAAGGTGTCCTTCTTTGGGACATGGGGAGTCCAATTAGAAGGCTCTATGGTCCCCCATATAGAAAGACTGGATAGTAGAGCTCTCCCCATGGACATCTGGAAATCCCACATCACATTATCATTGCAGCTGAGGAGCATGGCAGGTTCGATCTGCTGGCTCTGGCATAAAGGGCCCAGGGGACTGTGACAAGGGTTCTCATGCTAACAGATCACAATGCTGGTTTGTGTCCAGGGAGACCTTAGAATGTGGCGGTAGCTCAGGGCCATGCAGGATTCTCCTACCCTGAGGGTATGACACAGCTCCTAAGAGCAAAGTTTCCTTCTGGGGACAGGAGGGGTTCTGTTGTGTGGCTCAGGGATCACATGTTGGCCCATATGTTGGTATTCCAGGACAGACCTCTGGGGACAGATGCCTTAAAATCTAAGCTAGGGTTCCAATGAGGTGCTGGGGGCATGTCAGGTTCAATCTTCTGACTCAGGGCCATTGATCTGCATGTCTGCCTGGCAGTAGGTGGCTAGGGTGTGTCAGAATGCGCATTTTTGTCCAGAGTGGCCCCGGAAATTGGGGTGGGATCAAGGGCCTTGCAGGTTTCTCTTAATCTGGAGGGTTTGGGCGACTGTGACAGGCAGAGTTTCCTTTGGGAATGCATGCCCAGTTCTGAGGTGTGGCTCCGGAGGCCCCTCCTTGAGGGCATGTGGTCCAGGGCTTTGGGGACAGAAGTCTGCAAACACACGCTAAGGTTAGCGTTAGGGGTGAGTTGATGGCAGGCCCGATCTGCAGACCCTGAGGGCAGCTCCTTGGGATTTGAAATTTGGGAAGCTGGGAGGCAGTAGCACAGGCTCTTATGTCTGGATTGTGTGTCTAGGATGGCCATGGATTGTAGGGGTGGCCTCATGGGGCCATGGGATATGCTTCCTTTCTGAGGATTCTGCCAGGCTCCCAAGAGTTTGGTGTCTTTCTGGGTGAAGGGAAGAGTGTGGTTTTCTATCTCAGGGGTCGTGCCAAAGCAGAGATTCCAGAGATAGGTTCTGGAGTCAGGCACCTGGAGTAAACGACCAAGGGTTATCATGGGCCAAGGGTCATGGCAGGCCCAGTATGCTGGCTCCTGGTCCAGTTTCCGAGGTGGCTTGTTTGAAAGCAGGCTCAGGCTGAGGGCCACAATACCTGTTTGTGCCCACGGTGGCCCTCATGAGTGGGCATGGACTCATGGGTCATGCAGCAGGCTCCCAATAGGAGGGTTGGACACCCATCCCAACAACTAGGTTTCCTGCCATGGGGAAGGAGGAGTACTCTTTTGTGCTTCAGTTCCCCATAGGCAAGGATTTGAGTTGAGGTCTGGGGTCAGATGCATGAATACCCAGGTTGGGTAGATATGACGGTCTTGGGCCATGGCCAGTCATATCTGCAGGATATAGGGCCCGCTAAATGGGTGGCTGACAGGAGGTTGGGGCTCATGCTGTGTCAGACAGAGCATTAGTGCACAGGGCAGCCTAGGACATTGAGGTGCTAATGAGTGCCGTGCAGGTGGATCCTCATGTGGGATTTCTGGGCAGACACTTAGGGCCCTTCTTCCTTCTGGTGGGCAGTCAGAAGGCTGCATTGTGGCTCCAGAATTCCCAGTCTGGAGGGCTTGCTGGCCAGGAGTGTGAGGACGGAAGTCTGAACACATAAGCTACGATTCAGTTCAGTGCCAAGCACGTGGCATTTCCAATGTGTAGTGGCTGATTCGAGATCTCCAGCACCTGAGTAAGGGCGAGTGTCAGGTGGTCGCTCACACTGCAGTTTGTGTCCATGATGGCCAACGAATGGAGTGGTGGCCTCATGAGGTCATGGAAGTTTTCCCACGCTGGGGCTTATGAGCTGCCCCAAACAGCATGGCATTCTTTTGTGGGACAGGAGGAGTCCGTTTAGGTGGATCCAGGGACCCCCATATTTAAAGATTGGATAGCAGAGCTCTCTGAATGGTTATTTGGAAAGCCCATCTCGCGTTTCCATTGCAGCCAAAGATCATGGCAGTTTCAATCTGCTGGCAATGGGGCAAAGTGCCCAGTGGGCTGAGTTGACATAGGTTCTCATGCTGACAGGTCAGAGTGCTGCTTTGTGTTCAGGGAGAACATAGTATATGGTGGTGGCTCAGGGATCATGAAGTATTCCTCTACCCTGAGGGTTTATCACAGCTTCCAAGAGGAAGCTTTCCTTCTGGGGACAGGAGGGGTTCTGTTGTGTGGCTCAGGTACCACATGTTGGACCATATGTTGGTATTCCAGAACAGGTCTCTGGGGACAGATTACTGAAATCCTAAGCTAGGTCCCAATGAGGTCCTCGGGGCATGTCAGTTTCAAATTCTGACTCAGGGCCATTGACCTTGGTGTCTGCTCGGAGGTAGGTGACTAGGGTGTGTCAGACTGCTCATTCTAGTCCAGATGTACCTTGGAAATTGGAAGGGGCTCAGGGGTCTTGCAGGTTTCTCCTAATCTGGAGGGTTTGGGGAACTGTGACAGGCAGAATTTCCTTCACGAGGGCAGGTCCAATCCTGCGGTGTGGCTCCTGAGGCCCCATACTGGAGTGCATGTGGGCCAGGGCTTTGGGGACAGAAGTCTGCAAACACAAGCTTGCCATAGGGTTCTGGTCAAGGTGAAGGCTGTCCTGATCTGCAGACCCTGATGGCAGCTCCTCGTGATTTGAAATTAGGGCGGATGTGAGGTGGTAGGGCAGGCTCTTCTGTCTTTATTGTGTGTCTAGGATGGTGACAGAATGTAGGGCTGGCCTCATGGGGCCTTGGGAGATTCGTCCTCTCTGGGGATTCTACCTGGCTCCATAGTGTTTGGTGTCTTTCTGGGGGAAGGGAAGAGTGCTGTTTTCCATCTCAGGAGTCCCGCCGAAACAGGGATTCCAGAGACGGCTTCTGGGTCTTGGCGCCTGGATAACCATATGGAGGGTTAGGATTTGGGCCTAGGGGCATTGCAGGCCCGCTGGACAGGCTCTGGGTCCAGCTGCCGAGGAGTCTTATTTTAATGTGGGCTCAGGCTGAGGGTCACAATGCCTGTTTGTGCAAAGGGCAGCCCTCCTGACTGGGCATGGTCTCATGGGCCATGTAGCTTGCTCCTACTCTGAGGGTTGGACACCCATCCCAAATGCCAGGTTTCCTGCCATGGGGAAGGAGGAGTATGTTTTTGTGCTTCAGGTTCCCCCTTAGGCAGGGATTTGAGCTAAGGTCTGGGAACAAATGCCTGAATAACCAGGTTGGGTAGAGATCACGGCCTTGGTCCATGGTAGGTCTCACATGCAGGATATGGGGCCCATTATCTGAGTGGCTTACAGGAGGACAGGGCTCAGGTTGTGTCAGACAGAGCATTAGTGCACGGGCGGCCTATGACTTTGGGGTGCCGTCAAGGGCTGTGCAGCTGGATCCTCATGTGAGGTTTCTGGGAAGACCCATAGGGCACTTCTTTCTTGTGGGCTGGAGGAAGGCTGCTTTGTGGCTCCACAATTTTCAATCTGGAGGGCTTGCGGACCGTGAGTGTGAGGATGGAAGTCTGACAACACAAGCTATGGCTCATTTCAGTGCCTGGACACAGCAATTGCAATGTGCAGCGTCTTATTCGAGATGTTGAGCACCTGAGTAAGGGCGAGTGTCAGATGTCCGGTCACACTGGAGTTCGTGTCCATGATGGCCGATGAAAGGATGGGTGACCTCAAGAGGCCATGGACATTTTCCCATGCTGGGGCTTGTGAGCTGCTCCAAACAGCAAGTTGTCCTTCTGTGGGAGAGGGGAGTATGGTTGGATGGCTCCAGGGACCCCCATATGGAATGATTAGGTAGCCGAGCTCTCTGCACGGATGCCTGGAAATCCCACATAATGTTCCCATTGCAGCCGAGGAACATGGCAGGTTCGATCAGCTGTCTCTGGGGCGAAATGCCCAGTGGGCTGAGTTGACATGGGATCTCTTGCTGATGGGTCACAATGCTGCTTTGTGTCCAGGGAGACCTTAGAATGTGGTGGTGGCTTAGGGGCCATGCACTATTCTCCTAATCTGAGGGTTTGAAACAGCTCCCAAGTGCAAGGTTTCCTTCTGGGGACAGGAGAGGTTCTGTTGTGTGGCTCAGGGACCACATGTTGGACCATAATTTGGTATTCCAGAGCAGGCCTCTGGGAACAGATGCCTGAAAACCTAATAAGGTAGGGTTCCCATGAGGTCCAAGGGGCATATCAGATTCAATAATCTGACTCAGGGCCATTGACCTGCCTGTCTGCCTTGAAGTAGGTAATTAGGGTGTGTCAGACTGTGCAATTTTGCCCAAAGCGGCCTACGAAATTGGGGTGGGCTCATGAGTCTTGCAGATTGCTCCTAATCTGGAGGGTTTGTGCAACTGTGATGGGCAGAGTTTCCTTCGGGAGAGCAGGCCCAGTCCTGAGGTGGTGCTCCAGAGTCCCCATACTGGAGGGCATGTGGGCCAGGGCTTTGGAGCCAGAAGTCTGCCGACACAAATTCTGGTTAGGTTTGGGGCCGAGGGTATGGCAGGCCCGATCTAGAGACTGTAAGGGCACACCTCAGGATTTGAAATTTGGGCCACTGGGATGTGGTAGTGCAGCCTCTTCTGTCTGGATTGTGTGTCTAGGGTGGTCACGGAATGTAGGGGTGGCCTCACAGAACCACGGGAGATACTTCCTCTCTGTGGATTCTGTCTGGCTCCCAAGAGTTTGGTGTCTTTTTGTGCAAGAAGTGCTGTTTTCCGTCTCAGGGGTCCCACCAAAACAGGGATTCCAGAAATGGGTTCTGGGTCTGGGCTCCTGGATAACTCCAACCTGGGTTAGTATTTGGGCCTAGGGGCATGGCAGGCCCGCTCAGCGTGCTCCTGGTCCAGCTACCAAGGGAGCTTGTTTGAAAGGGGGCTCAGGCTGAGGTTCACAATGCCTGTATGTGCCCAGGGCAGCACTCCTGTGTGGGTGTGGTCTCGTGGGCCATGCAGCTGGCTTCCACTCTGAGGGTTGGACACCCATCCCAACATCCAGGTTTCCTGCCATGGGGAAGGAGAAGTACTCTTTTGTGCATCATGTTCCCCTATATGCAGGGATTTGAAATAAGGTTTCAGTATAAGGGGTCTGAAAACCCAGGTTGGGAAGAGATGACGGCAGAGGGTCATAGCTGTTCCAGTCTGCTGCATATGCCGCCAGCTGTCTGGGTGTCTGAAAAGAGGTTTGGATCAGGCTATGTCAGACAAAGCATTAGTGCACAGGGCTTCCCTGGAAAATGGGGTGCTCTTGAGGGCCAAGCTAGTTGTTCCTCATTTGGGGTTTCTGTGGAGCCCCATAGGGCATGTTTTCCTTCTGGTGTGGAGGTAATGTGCTTCATTGTGGCTATAGAATTCCCTATGTGAAGGGCTTCTGGGCCACGACTGTGAGGATGGAAGTCTGAAAACACAAGCTAGGGTGAGGTTTCGGGCGGAAGGCACAGCAGGCCCACCCTGCAGAGCCTGAATCGAGATCTCGAACATTTGAAATAAGAGTGAGTATCAGACGTTGGCTCAGGATGTACTTTGCGACCATGATGGTCCCTGAATGGAAAAGTGGCTTTATGAGGCCATGAAGCTTTTCCCACTCTAAGTCTGTGAGCTGCTCCAAACATCTAGGTTTCCTTCTGTGTTAGAGATTAGAACTGTTGGATGGCCCTAGGCCGCCCCATATGGAAAGATTTGAGAGCATGGCCCTAAGGATGGATGCCTGGAAAACCCACCTCTCTTTCCCATTGGCTCCTAGAGACAAGGCAGGTTTGATCTCCTGCCTCTGGGGCGAGTTCTCCAGGGGGCTGAGTTGAAATGGACTCTCATTTTGATGGGTCATAATGCGGGTTTGTGTCCATGGAGACCCTGGAATGTGGCGGTGGACAGGGGCCTTGTAGGATTCTCCTACCTGGAGGGTTTGACACAGTTCCCAATGGCAAGGTTCAAATGTGGAGACGAGATGTGTTCTGTTTTGTGCCTCAGGAGACCCTCATATGCTGGTAATTGAGACCAGACCTTTGAGTAGTGATGCCTGCAAACCTAAGCTAGGGTTCAGATTAGGGCCTAGGGGCCTGTCCAGTGCAATATTCAGTCTCTGGGGACATTGGTCTGTGTGTCTGAGTGGAGGTAGTTGCTCAGGTTGTGTCAGCAATGACTTTTTGTCCAGGGAGGACTACATAATTGGGTTTGTCACGGGGGCCTCATAGGTGTCTCCTTATCTGTATGGTTTTGGCCAATGGAATGGGCACTGATTCCTTCAAGAGTGCAGGCACAGTACTGTGGTGTGGCTACAGAGGCTGCAGCCTGGAGGGTATGTGGGCCATGTCTGTGGGGACAGAAATCTAAAAACACAAACTCGGCCTGTGTCTTGTGCCGAGTGTATTGCAGGCCCGATCTACAGGCCGTGAGGGGCGCCCCTCGGGATATGAAATAGGGGAGTGTGAGGCGGTAGCTCAGGCTTTTGTCTCTGGATTTTGTGTCAAAGTTGGCCGAGTATTGTAGAGGTGGCCTCCTGGCCATGGACGATTCTCCCTCTCTGAGGATTTGGCCCTGGCTCCCAGTCATCTGTGGTAATTGTGTGGGAAGGGAGGAGTCCTGTTTCTGTCTCAGGTGTCCCTCCAAAAGAGGGATTCCAGAACATAATCCCACATTGGGGCTACAGGAAAATACCAACTTTGGTTAGGATTGGAGCTAGGGGCATCTCAAGCCCAATATGTCAGCTCTTGGTCTACCTATGTAGAGACCTCAATTCAAAAAGCGTTCAGGGGGGCACCTGGGTGGCTCAGTGGGTTAAGTCTCTGCCTTCAGCTCAGGTCATGGTCTCAGGGTCCAGGGATTGAGCCCCGCACCGGGCTCTCTGCTCAGCAGGGAGCCTGTTTCCTCCTCTCTCTCTGCCTGCCTCTCTGCCTACTTGTGATCTCTGTCTGTCAAACAAATAAATAAAATCTTTAAAAAAAAAACGGGTTCAAGATGAGAGTCACAATGCGTGTTTGTTCTTAAAGCGGCCCTCTTGCATGGCCATGGCCTCATGGGCTATACAGGTTTCTCCTACTATGTGGCTTTGAATTTGACTCCCATCCCAACAGCAAGGTTTCTTGCCATGAGGAAGGAGGAGTTCTGTTTTGTGCATCAGGTTTCCCTCTATGCAGGAATTTGAGATAATGTCTAGGGACAGAGACCTGAAAACCCAGGTTGTGAAGAGATGACGGCAGAGGGCCATGGCATGTCCAATCTGCTGCCTTTGTGTCCAGCTGTCTGGGTGTCTGATGGGAGATCTGGGATCAGGCTGTTTCAGACAGGGCATTAGTGCACAGGGCGGCCTAGGAATTGGGGTGCAGTCGAGGTTTGTGCAGTTTAATCTCCATGTGAGGATTCTGGGCAGCCCCATAGGGAACTGTTTTCTTCTAGTGTGCAGGCAGAGTGCTACATTGTGGTTCCAGAATTCTCAATGTGAAGGGCATCTGGGACAGGAATGTGAGGATGGAAGACTGAAACCACAAACTAGGGTTAGATTTCAGGCGGAGGGCACAGCAGGCCTACTCTACAGAGGCTGAATCAAGAACTCCAGCATCTGAAGTTATTGCGAGTATCAAACTTTGGCTTAGGCTGGATTTTGCTACCATGATGGCTCCTGAATAGAAGGGTGGCCTAATGAGGTCATGGAGGTTTTCACACTCTGGAGCTTGTGAGTTGCTCCTAACAGCAAGGTTTCCTTCTGCGTTACAGGCGAGTCCTATTGGATGGCTCAAGGAGGCCCCATATGGAAAGATTCAAGAGCATGGCTCTAAGGATGGATGCCTGGAAAACCCACCTCGCATTCCCAATGGCTCCTAGGCCAAGGCAGATTCGATCTGTTGGCTTTGGGGCGAGCTACCCAGGGGGCTGAGTTGAAATGCACTCTCATGATGATGGGTCATAATGCGGATTTGTGTCAATGGAGACCCTGGAATGTGGCGGTGGCTCAGGGACCCTGCAGGATTCTCCTACCCGGAGGGTTTTACACAGCTCCCAGTAGCACGTTTCCTATTTAGAGACGAAAGGTCTTCTGTTTGGTGCCTCAGGAAACCCCAATATCCTGGTATCGAGACCAGGCCTCTGAGGAGAGATGCCTACAAACCTAAGCTAGGTTTCAGATTTGGGCCTAGGGGCCTATCTGGTTCAATCTTCTGTCTCTGGGGACATCTGTCTGTGTATATCAGTGGAGTTAGTTGTTCATGTTCTGTTAGAAATACCATTTTGGAGGGAGTCAAGATAGCGGGAAAGTAGAATGAGGCACCGTTTCAACCTGTACCCTAAAGTGAGTTGGTTACCTACCAAAGAACACTGATCACCCATGAAATCAGTCTGAGATCAGAATTACACACGTCTGGATCTCTACAGGAGCAGAAGATGCCAATGGGCAGGTAAAGCAGAGTGGGAACGTCGGACTGATATTGGAAGATAAACAAAAGGGGGAGGGAGCCACCAGAGGTGACCGATTGGAAAGTAATACCCCAATACGAGAGTGCCCTGCATCTGGGGACCCGACTTAACTTGGAGTCTGGTTGAAAGCACTCAAAAAGAGCATGGATCACGGGGGGAAATTGTGGGAATGTGGTTAGGGACAGGGGCTTAAGTCTCCAGACCCAGGACAGCCTCCCCAGGCACTGAGCCAGAGAGAGTGCCGTTGAGAAACCAGGTCTTGGTCCCTGAGCTGCCAATGTGCCTAAGCTACCAGCGCGTCTGAGAACACATGGGGTCTGGCTCCACTGAGGGGCTGGGAGTCTCGCCATATGGCGTTCCTGAGATGTTTGTGCCCCACACCCTCCATGAGAGAGGTGTGGGTAGGCATTAACCTGGCACACTTAGACCCACGCTGAGGGATCAGAGCCTGAGATGCATGCACCCCACACCCTCCACTGGAAGAAGTGCTCACAGGCGCTAGCTGGGAGCTCACAGACCCGGAAAAACCAGGCACTCCCAGCCCGGGACAGTGGGAAAATCTCAATGTGCAATCGCTGCTTGGAACCTCTCTGGTGGTCTGGAGCTGCCCAGACAGCCGCCGCTGCCATTGTATTGGGTACAAGGAGGAGATCCTGCATCCCCAGGGACTGTAACTCAGAAACTACTCTGCAAGCAGCTCTGCGGAGCATTCTGAGGCTTCTCTCCGAGAGGGAGGTCGGGGTGCAGATTTCTGTCTCTAAACCTCCAAAAACCATCAAAAGCTGTCAATGCGAGAGAAAACAGATGAAAGAACATAAAAACCTCCAGAGAACAAAATTCTGAAAAAAAAAACAAAACAAAAAAAAAAAAACGGTTTCCTCAGAGCCCACCCCCTTGAGGGGGGCAGTAGGACTTAACTCAGGGAACATCATTGACCAAAAACCCACGTGACAGTCCCCTCCCCCAGAAAACCAACAAGGAAAGAAAAAAAAACACAACAAGAGAACAGCCACCAGGACTTCATAGATACAACTTTTATTTTTAACTCATTACCACTATTCTGGTTCATTTTTTTATACATACAGATAATTTTTAACCTACTTACCATCACAGTGAGATGCCCACTGCATCAAATTCATTAATAGCCTTCTAACCTGAACTTTTTGATACATACACCCGTGTTTTGCTTTTGCTTTCCTATTTTTTTTAAATTTCTTTTTAAATTTTAGTTTAGTTTAGTCTAGTTTATTCTTTTTTAAATTTTTATTTTCTAATATACATATAGAGTTAAACTACAAGGTAATCCCCTTTCCCCAATCAATGCTACCCCTATAGGTAAACCAGTTTTTAATCCCCCTATATCTTAGGAAAGTTGAGTCCTTTAACAAAGACATCAAGATACATACCAAGAAGAATCAAAATAACCATCCTCGCCCACAGTGAGAATTTATAACCACTCTCCCATCTTTTCCTTCCGCCAGTGTTTCTGTGTATTTGTGTTTGTCCTGATAGTATATAAATCTTATACTTGGGGTTCTTTTTGACGAGGTTATTCCTTTTTTTGTATATATATATATATTTCTCTCTTGTCATATATTTTATCAGTCTTTTTGTTTGTTTTGGTTTGTATACTTCATAAATCTTACCTTTGAGCCCATTTGGGCTGAGCCTTCTCTTTTATCTTCCCTTTTTTTCCTCTCTCTCTCTATCTCTCTCTTTCTTTACTTTTTTTTCTCTATTTCTTTTTCTTATCTTTTTTCCCTCATTTGGGTGGGGAATCCTGATTGCTTAGAAGCATTCCAGGGTGCACCTTGACTGCACCACAGTCGATACATCCAACTATATACGTTCAGTCATCTCTCATCAAAATGACTAGGAGGAGGAATGCCCAACAGAAGAAAAATACAGAGGATGGACCTTCTGCAACAGAGCTAATGGCTATCGAAATAGACAATATGTCGGAAACGGAATTCAGGCTAACAATTATCCAGGCAATAGCTAGGATCTAGAAATCCATGGATGAACAAATGGAATTGATTTGGGCAGAACTCAAAGCCACCAGGGATGATGTTCACAATGTTAGTGCAGAACTCAAAGCCACCAGGGATGATGTTCAAAATGCTCTCAATGCATTTCAATCTAATCTAAATTGTCTAAAAGCTAGGGTAACTGAGAAAGAAGATAGAATTAGTGATCTGGAGGAAAATTAGAAAGAGAGAAAGGACTAGGAGGAGGCCTGGAAAAAAACACCTCCGAAGCCACGAAAACAGAACCGGAGAAATAAATGATGCCATGAAACGTTCCAACATCAGAATTATTGGAATCCCTGAAGAGGAGGAGAAAGAAAGAAGTTTAGAAGATATAGTGGAACAAGTTGTCTATGAAAATTTTCCCAATATCACGAATGGAAACAGCGTTCGTGTACTAGAGGCAGAACGGTTTCCTCCCAAGATTATAGATTCTCGAAAGTCCTCAAGACCCCTGATAGTAAGAATGAAGAATTATAACTGTAGGCAGACAGTCTTGAAAGCAGCTAGGACAAAGAAGTTCCTTACATACAGAGGAAAACCCATTAGAATAATGTCAGACCTCTCCACAGAGACCTGGCAAGCCAGGAAGGGCTGGAAAAATATACTCAGGGCATTAAATGAGAAGAACATGCAGCCAAGAATACTTTACCCAGCAAAACTGACATTCAAAATGGATGGAGAGATAAAGAGTTTCCAAGACCGGCAAGGCTTAAAAGACTATGGAATCACCAAGCTGACACTGCAGGAAATATTAAGGGGGTTCCTATAAAAGAGAAAAAATCCTAAGAATATCAATGAACAGAAATATAGAGACAAACTACAGAAAGAAAGACTTCAAAGGTAACACGATGTCAATAAAAATGTACGTATCAATAATCACTCTTAATGTGAACAGCCTAAATGTGCCCATAAAATGACACAGGGTTGCAGATTGGATAAAACGACAGGACCCATCCATATGTTGTCCATAAGAGACCCATTTTGAACCTAAAGATACACTAAAGACTGAAAGTGAAGGGATGGAGAAGCATCTTTTATGCCAATGGGCCTCAAAAGAAGGCCGGGGTAGTGATTCTCATATCAGATAAATTAGAATTTAAACTAAAGACAGTAATCAGACATACAGAAGGAAACTACATAATTCTTTTTATAAAATATTTTATTTATTTAACAGACAGAAATCACAAGCAGGCAGAGAGGCAGGCAGAGAGAGAGGAGGAAGCAGGCTCCCCGCGGAGCAGAGATCCCAATGCGGGGCTCGATCCCAGGACCCTGAGATCATGACCTGCGCTGAAGGCAGAGGCTTTAACCCACTGTGCCACCCAGTAAAGGGCCTATACACCATGCTGATCTAACAATTGTAAATATATATGCCCCCAATATGGGAGCACCTAATTACATAAGAAAACTATTAATCAAGATAAAGGATCATATTGATACGAATACATTAATAGTAGGAGATCTTAACACACCTCTCACAGTGATAGACAGATTATATAAGTAGAAAATCAATAAAGAAATAAGAGCATTAATTGAAACTTTGGACCAGATGGATCTCATAGACATATACAGAACATTCCACCCTAAAACAACAGAATACTCATTCTTCTCAAATGCACATGGAACCTTCTCCAGAATAGACCACATACTGGGTCACAAAGCAGAACTCAACCGATACCAAAAGACCGAGATTATTCCCTGCATATTCTCAGATCACAATGCTTTGAAACTGGAGCTCAATCACAAGGAAAAGTTTGGAAGGAACTCAAACACCTGGAAGCTAAAGACCACCTTGCTTAAGAATGCTTGGATCAGGGGCGCCTGGGTGGCTCAGTGGGTTAAAGCCTCTGCCTTCGGCTCAGGTCATGGTCCCAGGGTCCTGGGATCGAGCACCGCATCAGGCTCTCTGCTCAGAAGGAAGCCTACTTCCCCCTCTCTCTCTGCCTGCCTCTCTGCCTACTTGTGATCTCTCTCTGTCAAAATAAAATCTTAAAAAAAAAAGAATGCTTGGATCAACCAGATCAAAGATGAACTTAAACAATTCATGGAAACGAATGAGAATGAAAACACTTCGGTCCAAATCCTATGGAATACAGCAAAGTCAGGTCTAAGGGGGAAATACATAGCCATCCAAGCCTACCTCAAAAAAATTGAAAAATACAAAATACACCAGCTGTCTCTACACCTTAAAGAACAGGAGAATCAACAACAAATCAAACCAACTCCACACGCAAGGAGGGAAATAATCAAGATTAGAGCAGAGATCAATGAGGTAGAAACCAGAGATACAGTAGAACATATCAATGAAACAAGAAGCTGTTTTTTTAAAGAATCAATAAGATCAATAAACCACTGGCCACAGTAGTCCAAAAGAAAAGAGAGAAAGCCCAAATTAATAAAATTATGAATGAAAAGGGAAAGATCACAACTAACACCAAGGAAATAGAAACAATCATCAGAAATTATTACCAACAGTTATATGCCAATAAGCTAAGCAACCTAGATGAAATGGATGCATTCCTGGAAAACTATAAACTCCCAAAATTGAACCAGGATGAAATTGACAACCTGAATAGACTGATATCTAGTAACGAGGCTGAAGCAGTGATGAAAAACCTCCCAAAAAACAAGAACCCGGGACCTGGCGGATTCGCTGGGGAATTCTACCAAACTTTCAAAGAAGAAATAACACCAATTCTCCTGAAGCTGCTTCTGAAAATTGAAGCAGAAGGAAAACTTCCAGACTCTTTTTATAAAACCAGCATTACCCTGATCCCAAACCAGGCAAAGACCCTACCAATAAGGAGAATTTCAGACCAATATCACTGATGAATATGGATGCTAAGATTCTCAACAAGATCATAGCAAACAGGATTCAGCAACACATTAAAAAGATTATCCACTTTGACCAGGTGGGATTCATCCCTAGGTTACAAGGATGGTTCAACATTCGCAAATCAATCAATGTGATAGAACAAATCAATAAGAGAAGAGAGAAGAACCACATGGTCCTCTCAATTGATGCAGAAAAAGCATTTGACAAAAACCAGCATCCGTTCCTTATTAAAATGCTTCAAAGTATAGGGATAGAGGGAACATTCCTGAACTTCATAAAATCTATGTATGAAAGACCCACAGCAAATATCATCCTCAATGAGAAAAGCTTGCAGCCTTACCATTGAGTTCAGGAACACGACAAGGATGCCCACTCTCACCACCCTTTTCCAACAAAGTATTAGAAGTCCTAGCAATGGCAATCAGACAACAAAGAGAAATAAAAGGTATCCAAATTTGCAATGGAGAAATCAAACTCTCTCTCTTCAGATGACATGATTCTTTATATGGAAAACCGCAAAGACACCACCCCCAACATACTAGAACTCATACAGCAATTCAGTAACGTGGCAGGATACAAAGTCAATGTACAGAAATCAGTGGCTTTCTTATACACTAACAATGAAAATACAGAAAGGCAAATTAGAGAATCGATTCCATTAACTACAGCACCAAGAACCATCAGATACCTGGGAATAAACCTAACCAAAGAGGTAAAGGATCTGAGGAACTACAGAACACTCATGAAAGAAATTGAAGAAGACAAAAAGATGGAAGACCATTCCATGCTCTTGGATCGGAAGAATAAACATTGTTAAAATGACTATACTGTCTAGAGCAATCTATACATTTAATTCCAGTCTGATCAAATTCCAACAGTATTTTTCAAAGAGCTGGAGCAAATAAATCCTAAAGTTTGTATGGAATCAGAAGAGACTCCGAATTGCTAAGGAAATGTTGAAAAACAAAAACAAACCTGGCGGCATCACGATACCCGATGTCAAGCTTTACTACAAAGCTGTGATCACCAAGACAGAATGGTACTGGCATAAAAACAGACATATAGACCAGTGGAACTGAGTAGAGATCCCGGATATGGACCCTCAACTCTATGGTGAAATAATCTTCGACAAAACAGGAAAAAATATACAATGGAAAAATAAGAGTCTCTTCAATAAATGGTGCTGTGAAAACTAGATTGCGATATGAAGACGAATGAAACACGACCGTTCCCTTACACCATACACAAAGATAAACTCAAAATGGATAAAAGACCTCAACGTGAGACAGGAATCCATCCGAATCATAGAGGAGAACTTAGGCAGTAACGTCTTCGATATCAGCCACAGCAACTTCTTTCAAGATATGTCTCCAAAGGCAAAGGAAACAAAAGCGTAAATGAACTTTTGGGACTTTATCAAGATCAAAAACTTCTGCACAGCAAAGGAAACAGTCAACAAAACAAAAAGGCAACCCACGGAATGGGAGGAGATATTTGCAATTGACAGTACGGAGAAAAGGTTGATATCCAGGATCTATAAAGAACTCAAAATCAACACAAACAAAACAGATAATCATATCAAAAAAAGACAGAAGGTTGATATCAAGGATCTATAAAGAACTCAAACTCAACACACAAAACAGATAATCATATCAAAAATTGGGCAGAATGTATGAACATACACTTCTCCAATGAAGACATACAAATGGCTATCAGACACATGAAAAAATGCTCATCATCACTAGCAATCAGGGAAATTCAAATTAAAACCACTTTGAGATATCAGCTTACACCAGTTAGATGGACAAAATTAGCAAGACAGGAAACAACGTGTGTTGGAGAGGTTGTGGAGAAAGGGGAACACCCTTCCACTGTTGGTGGGAATGCAAGTTGGGCAATCAGTTTGGAGAACAATGTGGAGATTCCTCCAGAAATTAAAAATAGAGCTTCCCTATGACCCTGCAATTGCACTACTGGTTATTTACCCCAAAGATACATTTGTAGTGAAAAGAAGAGCCATCTGTACCCCAATGTTTACAGCAGCAATGGCCACGGTCACCAAAATGTGGAAAGAACCAAAATGCCCTTCAATGGACGAATGGATAAGGAAGATGTGGTCCATATTTACGATGGAGTATTATGCCTCCGTCAGAAAGGATGAATACCCAACTTTTGTAGCAATATGGATGGGACTGGAAGAGATTATGCTGAGTGAAATAAGTCAAGCAGAGAGAGTCAAGTATCATATGGTTTCACTTATTTGTGGAGCATCACAAAGAACATGGAGGACCTGGGGAGATGGAGAGGAGAAAGGGGTTGATGGAAATTGGAAGTGGAGATGAACCATGAGAGACTATGGACTCTGAAAAATAACCTGAGGGTTTTGAAGGAGCAAGGGGTGGGAGGTTGGGGAACCAGCTGGTGGGTAATAGAGATGGCATGTATTACATGGAGCACTGGGAGTGTTGTAAAAACAATGAATACTGTTACGGTGAAAATAAATAAATAAATAAATAAATAAATAAATAAATAAATAAATAACAATGGGCATGACCTCATGTGGTATGCAGGTTTCTCCTACTCTGAGGATTTGACTTTGATCCCCATCCCAACAAGGTTTCTTGCCATGGGGAAGGAGGAGTTCTGTTTTGTGCATCAGGAAACCCACATATTCCAGCATTCAAACAATACTCTGGGGAGAGATGCCTGCCAACTTAAGCTAGGGTTCAGATTAGGGCCTGAGGTATGTCCAGTTCAATCTTCTGTCTCTGGGGACATTTGTCTGCATGTCTGAGTGAAGGATGTTGCGCAGGATGTGTCAGTAATGCTTTTGTCCTAGGCAGACTATGCAATTGGGATGGCTTCCAGGGTCTTGTCGGTTTCTCCTAATCTGTAGCGTTGTGGCAAATGGAATGGGCCCAGATTCCTTTGAGGGGGTAGGCACAGTCCTGCAGTGTGGCTCCAGATGCCCCAACCTGAAGTGTATATGGGTCAGGATTGTGTGGACAGAATTCTGAAAACACAAACTCGGCTTAAGTTTCGGGCCGAGGGTATGGCAAGCCCGATATACAGACCATGAGGGGAGCTCCTCGGGATATGAAAGAAGGGCAACTGTGAGGCGGTAGCACAATCTTTTTTCTCTGTTTTTTTTTTTTTTTTTTTTTTTTTTTTTTTTTTTTGTCGAGGATGGCCATGGAATATAGAGGTGCCCTAATGGGCCATGGGGGATTTTTCCTCTCTGGGGATTTGGTCTAGCTTCCAATTGCTTTGGGTCACTCTGTGGGAAGGGAGGAGTCCTGTTTTCTGTCTCAGGGATCCCTCTAAAAGAGGGATTCCAAAGCAGAGCCCCAGGTATGGGTGGCTGGAAAACCGCACCTTTGCTTAGGATTGGGGCTAAGCTAGGGTTCGGTTCAGGGCCGAGGGCATGCCAATTCCAATGTGGAGCTGATTATTCGAGATCTCAAGCACATGAGTAATGGCGAGTTTCAGAGGTTCGCTCATGCTGGAGATTGTGTTCATGATGGCCAATTAATGGAGGGGTGACCTCATGAGGCCATGGAGATTTTCCCACGCTGGGGCTTGTGAGATGCTCCAAACAGCAAGGTGTCCTTATGTGGGAAATGGGGAGTCTGGTTTGATGGCTCTAACA
The DNA here is from genome assembly GCF_922984935.1 of Meles meles. NCBI lineage: Eukaryota > Metazoa > Chordata > Mammalia > Carnivora > Mustelidae > Meles > Meles meles. The sequence goes on along the minus strand of NW_025721114.1, from coordinate 292,354 downwards.
TCTCCAATATAGAAGTTTTGATAGCTGAGTTCTATGCAGGGATGCCTAGAAATGAGAACTCACCTTACAATTGCAGCCTAGGAATATGGCAGATTACATCTGGTGGCTCTGGGGTGAAGTGCCTAGTGGGATGAGTTTACATGGAGTCCCATGCTGATTGGTCACAACTCTGGTTTGTGTCCAGGGAGACCTTGGAATGTGGCGGTGGCTCAGGGGACATCCAACATTCTCCTACTCTGAGGGTTTGACACAGCTCCCAAGAGCAAGGTTTCCTTCTGGGGACAGGAGGTGTTCTGTTTTGTGGCTCAGGGACCACATGTTGGAACATATGTTGTTATTAGAGAACAGGCCTCTGGGTACAGATGCCTAAAAACCCAAGGTTGGTTTCCGATGAGTTCCTAGGGGCATGTCTGTTTCAATCTTCTGACTCTAGGGCCATTTACCTCGGTGTCTGCTTGGAGATAGGTACCTAGGGTGTGTCAGATTGTGCATTTTTGTTCAGAACACCCTACGAAATTGGGGAGACCTCGGGGGCTTGTGGGATTCTCCTAATTTGGTTTTGGGCAACTGTAAAGGACACTGTTTCCTTTGGCAGGGAGGCACAGTCCTGCCGTGGGGCTTTGCAGGCCAAACCTTGAAGTTGTGTGGGCCAAGCCTCCGTGGACAGAAGCCTGAAAACACAAGCTCAGGTTAGTGTTTGGCCCAAGGGTATGGCAGGCCCAAACTGCAGACCCTGATTGCTGCTCCTCAGGATCTGAAATTAAGGCGAATGTGAGGCGGTAGCTCAGGCTTTTGTCTCTGGATTTTGTGTGTTTGTTGGACCCAGAATGTAGGGATGGCCTGATGGGGCCATGGAAGATTCTCTCTCTGGAGATTTTTCCCAGCTCTCAATAGTTTGGTGTCATTTTGGGGGAAGGAAGGAGTCCAGTTTTCTGTCTCAGGGGTCCCCCAAAAGAGGGATTTCAGAGTAGGGCTCTGGGTATGGGTGCCTGGAAAACCACACTTTGGGTCAGAATTTGGTCTAGGGGCATGGAAAGCCCAATATGAGGGATTTTGGTCCAACTCCCGAGGGGTTTATTTGAAAATGGGGCTTAGCCTGAGGGTCACTATGTGTGTTAGTACTCAAGGTGGCCCTCAAGAGTGGGCATGGCCTGGGGCGCCTGGGTGGATCAGTGGGTTAAAGTCTCTGCCTTCGGCTCAGGTCATGATCCCAGGGTCCTGGGATGGAGCCCCACATCGGGCTCTCTGCTCTGCAGGGAGCCTGTTTCCTCCTCTTTCTCTGCCTGCCTCTCTGCCTACTTGTGATCTCTGTCTGTCAAATAAATAAATAAAATCTTTAAAAAAAAAAGAGTGGGCATGGCCACATTGGACTTACACGTTTCTCCTACACTGAGGGTTTGACATGCATGCCAACAGCAAGGTTCCTTGCCACAGGGAAGGAGGAGTTCTGATTTGGGCATCTGATTACCCCATATGCATGGACTTGAGATACGGTCTGGGGACAGATGCATCAAAATTCAGGTTAGATAGAGATCAGGGCCTAGGGCCATGGCAGGTCCGATCTAATGGATATGAGGTCAGCTCTCTGGGTGTGTATTGGGAAGTCTGGGCTCAGGCTGTGTCAGACACAGCATTAGTGCATGGGGCTGCCTATGAAACTGGATTGCCATCTAGGGCGGTGCAGTTTGATCCTCATTTGGGGTTTTTGAGCATCCCCATGGGGCACTTTTTCCTTCTTGTGGGCAGGAAGAGTGCTGTGTTGTGGCTCCAGAATTCCAAATCTGGAGGGCTTGTGGACCAGAAGTGTGAGGACAGAAGTCAGAAAACACATGCTAGGGTTAGGGTTAGGGCCTAGGGCACAGCAGGACCGATTTGCCGAGGCTAAGGCAAGATCACAGGCATCTGAAATAAAGCAAGTGTCAGACAGCCACTCATGCTTGAGTTGTGTCCATGAGGGCCGCCTGATGTAAGGGTGGCCTCATGAAAACATGGAGGTTTTCCCAATCTGGGGACTGTGTTGTGCTCCAAACAGCAAGGTTTCCTTCTTCAGAACTGGGGGAGTGCTATTTGATGGCAAAATGGTCCCCCATATGGAAAGATTTGAGAGAAGATTCTACATATGGATGCCTGAAAACCCCACCTAGGGTTTCCATTGCAGCCAAGGGACATGGCAGGTCCTATCTGCTGGCTCTGGGGCGAGCTATCCAGGGGTCTGAGCTGTAAAGGAGTCTCATGCTGAGGGTCACAATACAGGTTTGTGTCCTGGGCAACCTTCGAACGTGGTGGTGGCCTCATGGCCCATGCAGGATTCTACTACCCTGAGAGTTTGACACAGCTCCAAATAGCATGGTTTCCTTTGGGGCCAGGAGGTGTTGGATTCTGTGGCTCAGGGATCCCCAAATATTGGTATTCATGTCCAGACCTCTGGAGACAAATACCTGAAAACCTAAACTAGTCTACAGATGAGAGCCTAGGAGCATTTCAGGTTCTATCTTCTCTCTCTGGGTCCATTTACCTGGGTGACTGATGGGAGTTAGTTGATCATCGTGTTTCAGACTGCACGTTTTTGTCCAGGGCATCCTATGAAATTGGGGTGGCCTCAGGGGCCTTGCAAGTTTCTCCTATTCTTGAGGTTTCTTGAAGCTCTAAATGGCCCAGCTTCTTTCTGGAGGGCAGACACAGTCCTGTGTTGTGCTATGGAATACCCAGGCTGGAGGGTTTGTGGGGCAGAACTCTGCTGACAGAAGTCTGAAAACACCATTTAGGCTTAGGATTAGGACCAAGGGTATGGCAGGCCCAATCTGCAGACCCTGAGGTGAGCTCTTTGGGACCTGAAATGAGGTTAAGTGTCAGGCGGAAGCTCAGGCTCTTGCCTCTGGTTTTGGTGTCTCTGATGGTTGTGGAATGGAATGGTGGCCTCATGGACCATGGAAGATTCTCCCTATTTGCTGGGCACTGGCCCAAATTGCATGGTGTCATTGTGGGGGAAAGGAGGAATCCTGTTTTCTGATCCAGGGGTTCCCATAAGGAGAGATTTGAGAGCAGGGCTATGGGTAGGGGTGCCAGGGAACCCATCCTTGGGTTAGGATTTGGGCCTGGTGTCATGCCAGACCTCATACGCTGGCTCTAGGTCAACCTACTGATGGGGCTTAGTTGAAAACATGGCTCAGGCTGAGGTTCACAATGTGGGCTTGTGCCCAGGGCAACCCTCAACAGTGGGTAGGACCTCATGGGCTATGTAGGTTTCTCCTACTCTGAGGGTTTTACACACATCCAGGTAGTAAGGTTTCCTGCTGGAGGCAGGAGGACTTCATGTTCTTGATCATGTTCCTCCATATTCAGGGATTGGATACCAGGCCTCTGGGGACATGCCTATAAACCAAAGTTGGGTAGAGATGATGGCCTATGGGCATGGCACATCTGATCGTGAATAGGAGGTCAGCTACCTGGTTGGTTGACAGTAGGTCAGGGCTCAGGCTGTGGCAGAGAGAACACTAGTGCACAGGGCAGCCTATGAAATTGTGGTGCCCTTGAGGGCCATGCGGGTTTATCCTCATTTGGGGTTTCTGTGCTGTCCCATGGCCAATTTGCTTGTGTTGGGGCTCCTGAATTCCCAATGTGGAGGGCTTGTGCACAAGGACTCTTGGGGCGGAAGACTGAAAACACAAGCTAGGGCTAGGGTCAGAGCCTAGGGCATGGCAGGCCCCATCTGCAGAGGCTGAAGCTTGCTTCCTGGCGTCTGAGGTTAAGAGAGTGTCAGGCTTTCACTCAGACTATATTTGGTGTCCACTAGGGCCACTGTATGTTGAAGTGGCCTCCTGAGCCCATAGAGGTTTCTCCCGCTTTGGTGGTTTTGTGCCATTGCAAATCAGAATTTCTCATTCTGGGGAACAGGTGGAGTCCTGTTTTTTCACCTAGATTCCCCCGTATTGAGGGATTTGAGAGCAGGGCTCTAGGTATTGATGCCTGAAAACTCAACTTAGGATTAGTCGTAGGACCTGGGGGTATGGCAGGTCTGATCTGCTGACTCTGGGGCCAGATATGTGGCTGGCTAACTGGACTTTGGATCTCAGGCTGAGGGACAGTATGTGTGTTCGTTTCCAGGGCTGGCTTGCGTAATTGGGAGTGGCTTCACAGTTTTGTGCAGTTTCCTTGTAATATGTGGATTGCGTGCATATCCATAAGGCACATTTTCCAATTAGGGGGTGGGCAGAGTCTTGTGGTGTGGCTCTGTTGTTCCCTATCTGGAGGATTTGTGGAGCAGGACGTAGAGGGTGGAGTCTGAGAACCCAACCTAGGGCTAGGATTAGGGCCTATGGCATGACAGGCTTGATCTACAGATGTTGATGCTTGCTTCTGAGGATCAGAGGTTAAGGCGAGTGTCAGGCTTTCACTCAAACTACAGCTTGTGACCACTAGAGTTGCCATAGGTTGAGGTGGCTTCCTGAGGACATGGAGGTTTCTCTCGCTCTGGGGTTTGTGCGTAGCTCCAAATAGCTTGGTCTATTCTGGGGGGGATAGTCCTCTTTTATGGCTCAAATCCGTAAGGAGTGATTTGAGAGTAGGGTTCCAGGATTGATGCCTCAAAACCCAACCTAGGTTCAGATTAGGTCCTAGTGGCATAGCAAGCCTAATGACCTGGCACTGGGACTATGTACCCTGGGCGCTCTGTCAAAATGGGACTCAGGCTGAGGGTCACGATGGGAGTTTGTGTCCAGGACTGCCTACACATTCTGCGGCCCTAAGACACCAATTCTAGTGTGAGCAAATGCCTGACAGTCTCCCTCAATTCAGAATCTGGTGACTTTGCATCAGCATCTGCAGATCAGAGATCCATGCCCTCAGTCCTAAACATAAACCTAGATTGGGTTTTCAGATATTGGTCTCCAGAGTCCTGGAACGCTAGCCCTCCGGATTGGGGATTCGGAAGCCAAACTGCAGGATGATCCCTGCTCTCTAGATCGAAACCATGCCCTATGGAGCAGCACAAAACCCCTAGATTAGGGGAAACATGAAGGGTCCCCAATGCCACCCCACTTACGAATGCCACCCTGGAGACTAATGTGCAGGCGGGCACACCCTGAGTTCTGACCACCAATCAGCCATCAAGGCAGCTAGACCCAGTGGCAGCTGATTGGACCTGACATGACCCTAGGCCAAAATCCTAACCCTTCTTTGGGTTTTCAGGCATCCATCCACAGAGCCCTTCTCTGGAATCCATCCACATGGGTGACCCCTGATCCATTAAACAAATCTCCTCCTGCACCAAGGAAGGAAACCTTGCTTTCTAGAGCTATGGAAAACCCTCAAAGATGGAAGAAATCTGCTTTGCCCCTGAGGCCAGGCCAGCTTTTGCTGGCTGCCATGGACACAATCACCCATTAAGACCCTTAGCCTGAGCCCCATTTTGAAGATAGTCCCAAAGGTACCTCGGACTAGAGCCAGGTATAAGGCCTGCCATGCCACAAGGACCTAATCCTAACCCTCAGGTGGTTTTTCAGGCATTGGTACCTAGACTGCTGCTCTCGAATCCCTCGATATGGTGGACCTCTGAGCCATAAAAGTGGACACCGCCTACATCCCAGAATAAACCAAACTATTTAGAACTGCGAAATCCCCAGAGTGGGAGGAAACTTCATGCCACCATGAGGCCACCTATGAGTTCGGTGGAATTCATGGACACAAACTCCAGCCTATGCCATATCCTGACACTCGCCCTCCTCTTGAATCCCTCCACGCAGGAGACCCCTGAGCCAGAAATAGGACCTCCTCCTGCCCCCAGAAGGGAAAATTGCTCTTAGCTGTGTAAAACCCTCAGACATAGAAGAAACCAGCCTTGCCCCTGAGACCATGCCCACTATTACAGGCCGCCCTTAGACAAAACAGACATTAGGATCCTTAGTCTGAGCCGCATTTTCAGCACAGTTCCATGGGTAGCTCGCTGTAGAGCCAAGATATAAGGCCTACCATGCCACAAGGATGTAATCCTAAATGTAGGTTCAGTTTTCGGGCATCCATACCCAGAACACTGCTCCCAAGTCCCTCCATAAGGGGCAGCCCTTAGCCATAAAAGAAGACACCATGTATCCACCAGAAGAGACCAAATTGTTCAGAACTGCGCAAAAACCCCAGAGTGGGAGCGAACTCCATGCCTCCTGAGGCCACCCCCATATTTGGCGGATTTCATGGACACAAACTCCAGCCTGAGCATACCTCCTGACACTCGGCTTAACCTCAGTCCCCGGGAGCACACCACAGTGTCTGTACATTGGACCTCCCATGCCCAACACCCTAGCCTGAACCCTAGCTAGGGTTTTCAGACTTCTGTCTCAAGAGTCCTTGCCCACAAGCGGTACAGATAGAGAACTCTCGAGCCACATCGTGGGACTCTGCCTACACTCCAGAAGGAAACCGTGCTCAATGCAGCAGCACAAAACCTCAGATTAGGAGAAAACTGCATGTCCGAGGACACCCCCATTTACAGAACCTGAACCTGGATCCTAATGCACATTCTGTCCTCACCTCTGCCTTACCTCCATTCCACCACCCAAGTACTTGAACCCAGAGTCAGCAGATCGGACATGTCATGCCCCTAGTCCCTAATGCTAACCCAGGTTGGGTTTTCATGAATCCATACACAGAACCCTGTTCTTGAATCCCTCCATATGTGGACCCTTGAGTCATAAAATGGGACCACCTCTCCCCCTAGAAAGTAACAATAGTATTTGGAGCCGTGCAAATGGCCCAGAGCAGGATAAATCTCCATGGCTCCAGGAGGCCACAAACACATTCGGTATCCCTAGTGGGCACAAATTCTAGTCTGGATGGAGCGAACGCCTGACATTTGCTCTAACTTCAGAATCTGGGGTGGTTTCGACATCATCTGCAGTTCAGGGATCCAGGCCCTACACATTAACCATACCTGAGCTTGGGTTTCAAAATCACATCCCATGAGTTCTGGAATGCAAGTCCTCCAGATTGGGAACTCCTGAGCAGATTCAGCGGATCGCATGGACACAAATTCAAGCCTGAGTGTACCACCTAATCTCGGCATAACCTCAGTCCCTGGGAGCATGCCACAGTGTCTATATATTTGGCCTCCCATGCCCTATACCCTAACTCTAACCCTAGCTATTTGTCACTGAACAAAAACCCCTGAGCTGGAGAAAACTCCTTGCCCCCATGAGGCTAAATCCACATTGGGCAGTTCTCATTGACAGAAACTCGAGCCGGCATGACATCCTGACACTTACCTTAATCTTAGATTCCCTGGAGTTTGCCTCAGCGTCTGTAGGTTGGACCTGCCATGCCCTAGGCCCTAAACTTACCCCTAGATTGATTCTCAGGCTTCCAGCCAGAGAGTCCTGGTCCACAAGCCCTCCAAATAGGGTACACCAGAGCCACAGCACAGGACTCTTTCTGCCCTGCAGAAGGAAAACATGCCTTATGAAGCTGCACGTGGCCCACAGATTAGGAGAAAGCTGCATGAAACCCCAAAGCCACTCTCCTTTATGAAAGCTGTCCCTGGACACTAAAACACATTCTGTCCCTCAACCTGAGCCCCAACCTCAAGTCAGCCACAGACTTCAAGACTCAAGACAGCCCCAGATTCAGCACATCAGACTGGCCATTCCCCTAGGTACTAGTCGTAACTATATATTTCTTTTTCAGGCATCGATCCCCAGACCCATTCTCTCAAATCCCTCCACATGGGGAACCCCTGAGCCACAAAGCAGAACTCCTCTTGTCTCCCAAAAGGTTTCTGGAGTTATGTAAATCCCTCAGAGTTGGGCAAAAACTGCATTGATCCTGAGGCCCTACCCATTTATGCTGTCTGCCCAGAACACAAACACCCATTGTGACCCTTAGCATGAGCCCCAATTTCAACACAGCCCCATGGGTAGCTCAGCTCAAGGCAAGATTCTAAGGCCTGCGATGCCACTAAGACCTAATCCTATCCTAACCCTCGGATGGGGATTCAAGCATCCATACCCAAAGCCCTGCTCTCGAATCCCTACATATGGGGGGGCCCATTGCCATAAAACAGGACAGGACTTATTCCCCAGTATAGACCAAGCTATTTTTTAACTACACAAAAATCCCAGGGCAGGAGAAAACTCCATGGCCCCATGAGGCCACTCCCAGATTTGATGGATCTCAGGGGCACAAACTGCAGCCTGAGGGGCCTGCTGACACTCGCCTTAACCTCAGATCCCCGGGAGCTTGCCTCAGCAACTGTAGATTATCCCTGCAATGTCCAAGGCCCTCAACATACCCCTAGATTGTCTTTTCATACTTCTGCCTTCACAGTCGTGGTCTACAATCTCACCAGTTAGGGAACACTGGAGCCACTCCACAAGACTTTGCCTGCCCTCCAGATAGAAAATGTTCCCTATATAGCTGTACATAAATCCCGGATTTCAAGAAAACTGCACGATACCTCTAAGCCACCCAGAGTTGAGGAAGCTGAACTTGGACACTAATACACATTCTATCCCCAACATGAACATAGACCTCCAGTCACCAACACACATAGGTGGCAGCAGAGTCAGCACATCTGAACTCCCATGCTCCATGCCCTAAGCTGAACCATAGCTGAGTTTTCAGACATACATAAACAGAGCACTGCTCTGGAATACCTCCATTTGGAGGACCCTAGAGCCATACAACAAGAGCCCACCCGTCCTTCAGATTGAAAGAATACTATTTGGAACTGTGCATAGCCCCCCGATCTGGAAAAATCCTCATGCCACAGCAGGACCTCTACACATTTGTTGGCCCTAGGACACCAATTCCAGTGTGAGCGAATGCTTGACACTCTCCCTCAATTCAGGATTCGGTGACCTTGCCTCAGCATCTGCAGATCAGAGATCCATGCCCTAGACCCTAAACATAAACCTAGCTTGCGTTTTCAGATATCAATCCCCAGAGTCCTGGAACACAATTTCTCCATGTTGTGGACTCAGGAGCCACACCACAGGAATATCATTGCCTTCCAGTTTGAAATTGTTACTTATGGAGCTGCACAAAACCCCTAGACTAGGGGAAACATGCAAGGCCCCCAATGCCACACCAACTTCACATGCCACCCTGGGTTCTAATGTGCAGGCGGGCACAACTTGAGTCCCGAACACCAATCAGACATCAAGGCAGCTAGATCCAGAGGCAGCTGATCAGACCCGCCATGTTCCTATGCCCTTAAGCTAAACCTAGCTTGGGTTAGCAGGCATCCATACCCAGAGCCCTTCTCTTGAATCCCTCCGCGTGGGGGACCCTGCAGTCACAACAAACCCTCCTGCCCCCCAAACCCCCGCATAAGGAAACCTTGGTTTTGGAGCTATTTAAAACCCTCAGAGATGGTGGAAACCTCTGCTGCCCCTGAGGCCACGCCCACTTTTGCTGGCCATCCTGGACACAAACACCCATTGTGACCCATAGCCTGAGCCACATTTCCAGCAAAGCCACATGAGCAGCCCGCCCGAGCCAGGATATAATGCCTCCCATGCCACTAGAACCAAATCTAAGACCTAGACTGGGTTTTCAGGCATCCATACCCGAACCCTGCTCTCGAATCCCTCTATAGGGGGAACCCTGATTCATAAAACAACACAACACCTGCCCACCAGAAGAGACCAAGCTATTTGGAACTGCACAAACACCCCCAAGCGGGAGAAAACTCCTTGCCCCCATGAAGCTAAACCTACACTTGGCAGATCTCATCGACACAAAATCCAGCCTGAGCAACATCCTGACACTTGCCTTAACCTCAGATTCCCTGGAGTTTGCCTCACCATCCATACGCTGCTCCTGCCCTGCCCTAGGCCTTATCCCTAGCCCTAGCTTGGTTCTCAGGCCTCCTTCCAGAGAGTCCTGGTTCACAAGCCCTCCAGATATGGTACACCGGAGCCACAGCAAAGGACTCTTCCTGCCCTGCAGAAGGAAAACGTGCCCTATAAAGCTGTATGCGGCCCACAGATTAGGTGAAATCTTCATGAAACCCCAAAGACACCCTCCTTTATGGAAGCTGGCCCTGGACACTAAAACACATTCCTCAACCTGAGCCCCGACCTCCAGTCAGCCACCCATGTGGCTGGTGCTAGAGTCAGCAGGTCACACTGGCCATTCCCCTAGACAGTAATCATAACAATAGATTGGGTTTTCAGGCATCAATTCCAAGAGCCCTTCTCTCAAATCCCTCCACATGGGGAATCCCTGAGCCACAAAGCAGAACTCCGCTTGCCCCCCAGAAGCTTTCTGGAATTTATGGAAATCCTCCAGAACTGGAAAAAACCTGCATTGCCCCTGAAGCCACACCCATAAATGCTGGCCGTCCAGGACATAAACACCCATTGTGACCCTTAACCTGAGCCCCATTTTCAAAACAACCCCATGGGTAGCTCGGTCCAGAGCCAGCATCTAAGGTCTGAGATGCCCCTAGGACCTAATCATAACCCTAGGTTGTGTTTTTAGGCATGGATACCCAGAGCCCTGCTCTCGAATCCCTCCATATGGGGGACCTCTGAGCCATACAGCAGTACAGGACCTGTTCCCCAAAATAGATCAAGCTATTTTTTAACAACTCAAAAATCCCGAGTGGGAAAATACTCCATGGTCCCATGAGGCTACTCCCAGATTCAACGGATCTCACGGACACAAACTCCAGGCTGAGCGACCTCCTGACACTCGCCTTAACTCAGATCCTGGGGAGTTTGCCTCTGCGACTGCAGATTTGCCCTGCCATGTCCTAGGCCCTCACCATAGCCCTTAGATCGGCTTTTCAGACTTCCACCCTGACAGTTGTGGTCTACAATCCCCCAGATAGGGAAAACTGTAGCCACACCACAGGACTCTGCCTGCCCTTCAGATGGAAAATGTGTCCTCTGGAGTTGCATGAAAACCTCAAATTAGGAGAAAGCTGTATGATACCCCTAAGCCATCCACAATTGCTGAAGCTGACCCTCGATACTAATACACATTCGGTCCCTCAACCTGAGCACCAACCTCCAGTAAGCCATCCACAAAGCTGGTGCCAGAGTCAGCAGATGAGACATCCCATGCCCCATGCCCTAAGCCTAAACCTAGTTTGAGTTTTCAGGTATCAATAACCAGAGCCCTGCTCTGGAATCTCTCCATTTGGAGGACCCTAGAGCCATACAACAGGAGTCCACCTGTTCCCCAGACTGAGACTGTATTATTTGGAGCTGTGCAAAGCACCCCGAGCAGGAGAAACCTCCATGAACCATCAGGACACCCACACATTCAGCAGCCCTATGACACAAATTCTAGAGTCAGTGAATGCCTGACACTCTCCCTCAATTCAGAATCCGGTGACCTTGCCTCAGCTTCTGCAGATCAGAGATCCATGGCTTAGACCCTAAACATAAACCTAGCTTGGGTTTTCAGAGATCGGTCCCCAGAGTCCTGGAATACCAACACTCTAGATTGGGGACTCAGGAGCCACACCACAGGAATATCCTTGCCTTTCCAGACTGAAACTGAGCTGCAGAAAACCCCTAGATTAGCAGAAAAGTGCACAGCCCCTGATGTCACCCCACTTTTGTATGCCTCCCTGGAGACTAATGTGCAGAGGGCCACAACCTGAGTCTTAACCACCAAGCAGCCATCAAGGCAGATAGACGCAGAGTCAGGTGATCGTAGCTGCCATGCCCCTAGGCCAAAATCCTAACCCTACTTTGGGTTTTTAGGCATCACAGAGTCCTTCTCTGGGATCCCTCGACATGGGGGACCCCAATCCACAAAACAAATCTCCTCCTGCCCCCAGGAAGGAAACATTGCTTTTTCGAGCTATGGAAAACCCATAGAGATGGAAGAAATCTGCTTGGGCCCCTGAGGCCATGCCCACCTTCGCAGGCTGCCATGGACAACTTAACCCATTGTGACTCTTAGCCTGAGTCCCATTTTGAATATAGCCCCAAGGGTACCTCGGCCCAGAGCCAGGGTATAAGGTTTGCCATGCCACTAATACCTAATTCTAACCCGCAGTTGGGTTTTCAGGCATCAATACTCAGACAGCTGGTCCCAAATCCCTCGATATGAGGGACCCCTGAGCCATAAAACAGGACACCACCTACAACCCAGAAAACCAAGCTATTTGGAACTGCAATATCCTCAGAGTGGGTGGAAATTCCATGCTACCATTAAGTAACCTATGAGTTAGGTGGAACTCATGGACACAAACTGCAGCCTGTGCGACTTCCTGACATTGGCCTTCACCTTGATCCTGGGGATATCGCATCAGTGTCTTAGATTGCCATGCCGTAGGCCCTATCCCTAGTCCTAGCTTGGGTTCTCTCACTTCCATCCTCAAACTCCTGGTCCACACGCCCTCCAGATAGGGAACACAGGATCTACAACACAGGATTCTTCCTGCCCTCTGGAAGGAAAACCTGTCCTATGGAGCTGCATGCACCCCCGTATTAGGAGAAAGCTGCTCGAAACCCATTAGCCACCCCATTTATGGAAGCTGGCCTTAAACACTAATATACCTTTTACTGTCAACCAGAGCACTTACCTCGTCAGTCACCAAGTAGCTGGTGACTGTGTCTAAATATCGGACCAATTCCCCTAGGCCCTAAGCCAAACCGAGTTTGAGTTTTCAGGCATCCATACCCAGAGGCCTGCTCTCAAATCCGTCCACATAGAGGACGCTGGATCTATACAACAGGATTGTACTGTCCACCCATATGAAACTTTACTATTTGGAATGGCACAAAAACTTCTGAGTACTCCTTCTCACACAGCGGTCCTAGTGCCCTCAAGTTCTAGTCTGGTCTGAGTGAATGCCTGACACTTGCCTTATATTCAGATGCTGTGAAGGTAACCTCAGGATCTGTAGATCGGGCCTGCTATGTCCTAGGCCCTATCCCAAAACCTAGCTTGTGTTTTCAGGCTTCTCTCTTCAGAGTTCTGGCCCACAAGCCTTCCTGATTGGGGACTATGAAGTCACACCACAGGACCTTTCCTGCCCTCCAGAAGGAAACCATGCCCTTTGTAGCTGCACAATACACCCAGATTAGGAAAAAAAAACTGCATGATGCCCTGAAACCACCCCTTTTTATGGAACCTGGCTCTGAACACTTATACACATTCTGTCACTCACCCTCAGCACCGACCTCCAGTCAACTACACACATAGCTGGAGCCAGAGCCATCAGGTCAGACTGGCCATGCCCCTAGGCCCTAACACTAACCCTAGGTGAATTTTTCAGGCATCCATATCCAAGCTTGCTCTTGAATCCCTCCATATGAGGGACTCTTGAATCATACAAAAGGATTCTACCCCTCCCCCAGAATGAAACCATACTATTTGGAGGTGTGCAAAACCCCCAGAAGAGGAGAAACCTCTTGGGTCCCAGGAATCTCCCACACATATGGCGTCCCTACGACAAAAATTCTGGTCTGAGCGAATGCCTGACACTCTCCCTAACTTCAGAATCCGGGACCTTGCCTCAGCATCTGCAAATCAGGAATTCATGCCCTAGCTCATAACCATAAACCTAGCTCTAGTTTGTAGACTTCTGTCCCCAGAATCCTGGAACACAGGTCCCCCAGATAGGGGACTACAGAGCCATACCACAGGACTATCCCTGCACTCCTGAAGGAAAGCGTGCCATATGGAGCTGCACAAAACTCCTTCATTAGGGGAAACATGCATGGGCCCCGATGCTACCCCACTTTTGTATGCCCCCATTAACACTAATTCACAGTGTGACGCAACATGAGTTCTGTCCTCCAATCAGCTACCAGGATAGCTGGCCTCAGAAACAACAGATCAGACCTCCCATACCCCTAGTCCCTAATCCTAAACCTAGGTTGGGTTTTCAGAGCTAGAGCCATACCCAGAGCCCTGGTCTCAAATCCCTCCACATGGGGAACACCTGAGCCAAAAAACAGAACTCCTCCTACCCTCCAGAAGGAAACCTTGCATTTTCGAGCTATATAAAACCCTCAGAGTTAGAAGAAATCTGTGTTGCATTTTGCAGGATGCCTTGGTCTCAAACACCCATTTTGACCCTTGGCCTTAGCCCAATTTGAATACATCCCCATGGGTACCTCAGCCCAGAGCCAGAATATAAGGCCTTCCATGCCAATAAGATGTAATCCTAAACCTAGGTTGCATTTTAATGCATCCATGCCCAGAAAACTGCTCTCTAATCCCTCCATATTGGGGACACCAGAGCCAAAAAACAGGACACCACTTTTCCCCCAGAGTAGTCCAAGATATTTGGAACCACAGAAAAACTCCAGAGCGGGAGAAATATCTATGTCCTCAGGAAGCCACCTCAAAATACAAGGGCCCTAATGGTCACAACTTCTAGTTGGAGCTAATGCCTGACACTCGCCTTCACCTCAGATCCCAGGGAGTTTGGTTCAACATCTGTAGTTTGGGCCTGCCATGCCCTAGGCCCTAACCCTAGCCCTAGCTTGGTTTCTCACACTTCCATCTTCAAAGTCCTGGTCCACAAGCCCTCCAGATAGGGTACACCAGAGCCACAGCACAGGACTCTTTCTGCCCTTCAGAAGGAAAATATGCTCTATGGAGCAGCATGCAACCCCCAGAATTGGAGAAAGCTGCACGAAAACCCAAAGCCACCTCCATTTAGGGAAGCTGGCTCTGGACATTAACACACATTCTGTCCCTCAACCTGGTCAGTGACCTCCAGTCAGCCACCAAGTAGCTGGCGACTGAGTCAGCAGATAGGACCTGCCATGCCCCTAGGCCCTAAGCTTAACCCTAGGTTGAGTTTTCAGGCATCCATACTCATACGAGACATACTAGAGCACTGTCTCGAAACCCTCCATATCAGGAATCCTAGATCCATACAGGCAGACTCCACCTGTCCCACAGATTGATACCATACTATTTGGACCTGCACAGTTCCCCCCGCGCCCTCCCGCAGGAGAAATCTCCATGCCCTCAGGAGGCCCCTGACAAGTTCAACGTCCCTAGAACACAAATTCTAGTATGAGCGAATGCCTGACTCTCCCTATCTTCAGAATCCGGGGACCTAGACTCAGCATCTGCAGATTGGGGATCCATGCCCTAGACCATAACCATAAACCTAGCTTGGGTTTTTGGGCTTCCATCCCAGAGTCCTGGAACATAAACCCTCCAGACTGGGGACACCAGAACCACACCAAAGGACTTTCCCTGCCCTTCACAATGAATCCATGGCCTATGGAACTCCAGAAAATACCTTGATTAGGGGAAACATGCACAGACCCAGTGACACCCCACTTTCGCATGCCACGCTAGACACTAACGTGCAGTCCGACACAACCTGAACCACATCCTTCAATCAGACACAGGGACAACTGGCACCAAAGCCAACAGTTCAGACCTGCCATGCCCCAAGTTCCTGATCATAACCCTAGATTGAGTTTTCAGGCATACATTCCCAGAGCCCTGCTCTCAATTCCCTCCACATGGGGGAACCCTAAGCCAATACCACCCAACTTTCATATGCCACCCTGGACACTAATGTGCAGTCTGACACAACCTGAGTCCTATACTCCAATCAACTGCCAGGACAGCCAGCACCAGAGCCAGCAGGCTGGACCTGCCATGCCCCAAGGCCCTAATCCTAACCCTAGGCTGGGTTTTCAGGCATCCATAACCAGAACCCTTCTCTCAAATCCCTCCACAAGGGGGACCTCTGAACCACAAACCAGAACTCCTCCTGCCCCCCAGAAGAAATCCTTGGTTTTTGGAGCTATGTAAACCTCTCAGAGTTGGGGGTGCCTGGGTGGCTCAGTGGGTTAAATCCACTGCCTTCGGCTCAGGTCATGGTCCCAGGGTCCTGGGATTGAGCCCCACATTGGGGTCTCTGCTCGGCAGGAAGCCTGCTTCCTCCTCTCTCTCTGCCTGCCTCTCTGCCTACTTGTGATCTCTGTCTGTCAAATAAATAAATAAACTCTTTTTAAAAAATCATCTCTCAGAGTTGGACGAAACGAGGGCTAACCTGAGGGCATGCCCAATTTTGCAAGCTGCCTTGGCCACAATCATTTATTGTGACCCTTAGCCTGATCCCCATTTTCAACACAGCCCCATGGGCAGCTCTCCCCAAAGCCAGGATATAAGGTCTTCCATGCCACGAGGACCTAATCCTCACCCTAGTGTGAGATTTCAGGCAACCACACCTGGAACCCTGCTCTCCAATCCATTAATATGGGGGACCTCTGAGCCATAAAACAGGACACCACCTATCCCCCAGAATAGAACAAGCTGTTTGGATCTGTGCGAGAGCCCTAGAACGGGAGAAAACTCCAACGTCCCATAAGGCCACCCCCATGTAAGGCAGTTATCACTGACACAGTCTCCAGCCTGAGTGATCTCCTCACACTCCCCTTAACCTGAGATATTGGGGAGCTCGCCTCAGTGTCCACAGATTTGGCTTGTGATGCCCTAGGCCCAAACCCTAACCCTAGCTTGGGTATTTAGAATTATGCCCTCAGAGTCCCAGTTCACAAGCCCTCCAGATAGGGAACACTGGACTCTGCCTGCCCTCCAGAATGAAAAGGTGCCCTATGGAGCTGCATGAAACCCACACATTAGAATACAGCTACACAAGCCCGAAGCCCCACCACCTCATTGCAGAAGCCGACCCTGGACAGTAATATACATTTGGTCCCTCAGACTTAGGCCTGACCTTCGGTCAGCCACCCATGTAGCTGACACCAGAGTCAGCAGATCAGACCTGCCATGTCCCTAGGCCTTAACACTAATCCTAGGTTGAGTTTTCAGACATCCATACCCAGAGCCATGCTCTTCAGTCTCTCCATATGGAGGACCCTAGAGTCACACAGCAGGACTCCACCTCTCCCCAAGAATGAAACCTTGCTCTTTGGAACTGTGCAAAACCCCTAGAGCAGGAGAAACCTCCAGTTCCTCAGGAGCCCACCTCAACATAGAGCATACAGCATAGAGCACACAACACTTTAGTGGTCACATATTCTAGACTGAGCGAATGCCTGAACCTCGTCCCAACTTCAGTATCTGGTTACCTCCTGTCAGCATCTGCAGATTGTTGATCCATGACCTAGAATATAACTATAAACTTAGCCTGGGTTTTCAGACTTCTGTCCCCAGATCTTGGAACATAAGCCCTCCAGTTTGGGACCTCCAGAGCCACAAAACAGGACTCTCCCTGCTGTCCAGAAGGAAACCATGCCCTATGGAACTGCACAATACCCTGGATTAGGGGGAACGTGTATGACCCCTGATGCCTTCCCACTTTTGTACACCACCCCAGAGAGTAATGCTCAAACTGACACAACCTGAGTCCTGTCCTCCAATCAGCCATTGGAAAAGCTGGCCTAGGAGCCCTCGATGAAATGGATGCATTCCTGTAAATCTGTAAACTTCAAAAACTGAACCAGGAAGAAATTGACAACCTGAATAGAACGGTATCTAGTAACAAGATTGAAGCAGTGACAAAAAAGCTCCCAAAAAAACAAGAGCCCAGTACATGAATGACTCCCTGGAGAATTCTACCAAACACTGAAAGAATAAATAATACCTACTCTCCTGAGGCTGTTTCAAAAGATTGAAGCAGAAGGAAAACTTCCAGACTGGTTTTAAGAAGCCAGTAGTACCCTGATCCCCAAAAAAGGCAAAGAACCCACAATCAGAAACAAAGAGAAATAAAACGTATTCAAATTGGCAATGAAGAAGTCGAACTCTCTCTCTTCGCAGATGACATGATATTTTATATGGAAAACCCAAAAGACTCCATGCCCAAACTACTAGAACCCATTCAGCAATTCAGTAATGTGGCAGGATACAAAGTCAATATACAGAAATCAGTTGCTTTCTTATACACTAACAATGAAAATACAGAAAGGAAAATTAGAGAATTTATTCCATTTACTATAGCACCAAGAATCATAAGATACCTGGGAATAAGTCTAATTAAAGAGGTAAATGATCTGTACTCGAGGAACTACAGAACACTCATGAAAGAAATTGAAGTGAACACAAAAACAATGAAGACCATTATATTCTCATGGATCAGAAAAATAAACATTGTTAAAATTATTATACTGCTTAGAGTAATCTATACTTTCAATGCCATTCTGAACAAAATTCCACTGGCATTTTTCAAAGAGCTGGAGAAAACAATTATAAAATTGTATGGAGGGGGAGGAGTCAAGATGGCGGAGAAGTAGCAGCCTGAGACTACATCAGGTAGCAGGAGATCAGCTCGATAGCTTATCTAAACATTGCAAACACCTACAAATCCAACGGGAGAGCGAAGAGAAGAAGAACAGCAACTCTAGAAACAGAAAATCAACCACTTTCTGAAAGGTAGGACTGGCGGAGAAGTGAATCTAAAACGACGGGAAGATAGACCGCGGGGGGAGGGGCCGGCTCCCGGCAAGCGGCGGAGGAACGGAGCACAAAATCAGGACTTTTAAAAGTCTGTTCCACTGAGGGACATTGCTCCAGGGGCTAAACCGGGGTGAAGCCCACGCGGGGCCAGCGTGGCTCCAGGCCCCGCAGGGTCACAGAAGGATCGGGGGTGTCGGAGTGTCGGAGAGCTCGCAGCTATTAGAACGGAGAAGCCGGCTGCCAAGACAGAGCCGAGGACTGAACTCTCAGCTCGGGGTTACCTTGAACTGGTCGCGGGCTGGGTGAGCTCCGAGCGCGGCTAGAGGCTGGGGATACGGGAGTGATTGGGTGCTGTCCTCTGGGGGCGCACTGAGGAGTGGGGCCCCAGGCTCTCGGCTCCTCCGGGCCGGAGACTGGGAGGCCGCCATTTTCATTCCTGTCCTCCGGAACTCTACGGAAAGCGTTCAGGGAACAGAAGCTTCCAAAAGCGAAGCCGAGCCGATTACTTAGTCCGGCCGCCGGTAAGGGCGGTGCAATCCCGCCTCGGGCAAAGACACTTGAGAGTCACTACAACAGGCCCCTCCCCCAGAAGATCAACAAAATATCCAGCCAGAACGAATTTCATCTATCAAGGAGAAAGCAGATTCAATTCCTAAGACAGCAGAGCAATTCCAGAGGAGGAGAAAGCAAAGCACGGAACTCATGGCTTTCTCCACATGATTCTTTAGTCTTGCGGCTACTTCAATTTTTTTTTTCTTTTTTCAATTTTTTTTTTCTTTTTTCAATTTTTTTTTCTTTTTTCTTTTTTCTTCTTCTGCTAAATTTTTTAAAACTTTTACCCTTTTCTTTTTTAACATTTTTTGACTAGTTCATCTAAATATATATATTTTTTCTTTCTTTTTTGTATTTTTTTATTTGTTTTATTTTTTAAATTTTTTTCTTTCTTTTTTTTTTTCTTTTTTTTTCAGAAGCTGTTTTATCCCCTTTCTCCCGCCCACAATTTGGGGTCTCTTCTCATTTGGTTACAGCGCATTTTTCCGGGGTCTTTGCCACCCTTTTAGTAGTTTATTTGCTCCTTCATATCCTCTTATCTGGACAAAATGACAAGGCGGAAAAAATCACCACAAACAAAAGAACAAGAGACAGTACCGAAGGCTAGGGACCTAATCAACACAGACATGGGTAATATGTCAGATCAAGAGTTCAGAATGACGATTCTGAACATTCTAGCCGGGCTCGAAAAAGGCATGGAAGATATTAGAGAAACCCTCTCTGGAGATATTAAAGCCCTTTCTGGAGAAATTAAAGAACTAAAATCTAACCAAGTTGAAATCAAAAAAGCTATTAATGAGGTGCAATCAAAAATGGAGGCTCTCACTGCTAGGATCAATGAGGCAGAAGAAAGAATTAGTGATATAGAAGACCAAATGACAGAGAATAAGGAAGCCGAGCAAAAGAGGGACAAACAGCTACTGGACCATGAGGGGAGAATTCGAGAGATAAGTGACACCATAAGACGAAACAACATTAGAATAATTGGGATTCCAGAAGAAGAAGAAACAGAGAGGGGAGCAGAAGGTCTATTGGAGAGAATCATTGGAGAGAATTTCCCTAATATGGCAAAGGGAACAAGCATCAAAATCCAGGAGATGCAGAGAACCCCCCTCAAAGTCAACAAGAATAGGTCCACACCCCGTCACCGAATAGTAAAATTTACAAGTCTTAGTGACAAAGAGAAAATCCTGAAAGCAGCCCGAGAAAAGAAGTCTGTAACATACAATGGTAAAAATATTAGATTGGCGGCAGACTTATCCACAGAGACCTGGCAGGCCAGAAAGAGCTGGCATGATATATTCAGAGCACTCAACGAGAAAAACATGCAGCCAAGAATACTCTATCCAGCTAGGCTATCATTGAAAATAGAAGGAGACATAAAAAGCTTCCAGGACAAACAAAAACTGAAAGAATTTGCAAACACCAAACCAGCTCTACAGGAAATATTGAAAGGGGTCCTCTAAGCAAAGAGAGAGCCTAAAAGTAGTAGATCAGAAAGGTACAGAGACAATATACAGTAACAGTCACCTTACAGGCTAATAATGGCACTAAATTCATATCTCTCAATAGTTACCCTGAATGTTAATGGGCTAAATGCCCCAATCAAAAGACACAGGGTATCAGAATGGATAAAAAAACAAAACCCATCAGTATGTTGCCTACAAGAAACTCATTTTAGACGCGAAGACACCTCCAGATTTAAAGTGAGGGGGTGGAAAACAATTTACCATGCTAATGGGCATCAGAAGAAAGCTGGAGTGGCAATCCTTATATCAGATCAATTAGATTTTAAGCCAAAGACTATAATAAGAGATGAGGAAGGACACTATATCCTACTCAAAGGGTCTGTCCAACAAGAATATCTAACCATTTTAAATATCTATGCCCCTAACGTGGGAGCAGCCAACTATATCAACCAATTAATAACAAAATCAAAGAAACACATCAATAATAATACAATAATAGTAGGGGACTTGAACACTCCCCTCACTGAAATGGACAGATCATCCAAGCCAAAGATCAACAAGGAAATAAAGGCCTTAAATGACACACTGGACCAGATGGACATCACAGATATATTCAGAACATTTCATCCCAAAGCAACAGAATACACATTCTTCTCTAGTGCACATGGAACCTTCTCCAGAATAGATCACATCCTGGGTCACAAATCAGGTCTCAACCGGTATCAAAAGATTGGGATCATTCCCTGCATATTTTCAGACCACAATGCTCTGAAGCTAGAACTCAATCACAAGAGGAAAGCTGGAAAGAACCCAAATACATGGAGACTAAACAGCATCCTTCTAAAGAATGAATGGGTTAACCAGGAAATTAAAGAAGAACTGAAAAAAATTCATGGAAACAAATGATAATGAAAACACAACAGTTCAAAATCTGTGGGACACAGCAAAGGCAGTCCTGAGAGGAAAATATATAGCGGTACAAGCCTCTCTCAAGAAACAAGAAAGGTCTCAAGTACACAACCTAACCCTACACGTAAAGGAGCTGGAGAAAGAACAAGAAAGAAACCCTAAACCCAGCAGGAGAAGAGAAATCATAAAGATCAGAGCAGAAATCAATGAAATAGAAACCAAAAAAAAATAGAAAAAATCAATGAAACTAGGAGCTGGTTCTTTGAAAGAATCAATAAGATTGATAAACCCCTGGCCAGACTCATCAAAAAGAAAAGAGAAAGGACCCAAATCAATAAAATCATGAATGAAAGAGTAGAGATCACAACTAACACCAAAGAAATACAGACAATTATAAGAACATACTATGAGCAACTTTACGCCAACAAATTGGACAATCTGGAAGAAATGGATGCATTCCTAGAGACATATAAACTACCACAACTGAACCAGGAAGAAATAGAAAACCTGAACAGGCCCATAACCAGTAAGGAGATTGAAACAGTCATCAAAAATCTCCAAACAAACAAAAGCCCAGGGCCAGACGGCTTCCCAGGGGAATTCTACCAAACATTTAAAGAAGAACTCATTCCTATTCTCCTGAAACTGTTCCAAAAAATAGAAATGGAAGGAAAACTTCCAAACTCATTTTATGAGGCCAGCATCACCTTGATCCCAAAACCAGACAAGGATCCCACCAAAAAAGAGAACTACAGACCAATATCCTTGATGAACACAGACGCAAAAATTCTCGCCAAAATACTAGCCAATAGGATTCAACAGTACATTAAAAGGATTATTCACCACGATCAAGTGGGATTTATTCCAGGGCTGCAGGGTTGGTTCAACATCCGCAAATCAATCAATGTGATAGAACACATTAATAAAAGAAAGAACAAGAACCATATGATACTCTCCATAGATGCTGAAAAAGCATTTGACAAAGTACAGCATCCCTTCCTGATCAAAACTCTTCAAAGTGTAGGGATAGAGGGCACATACCTCAATATTATCAAAGCCATCTATGAAAAACCCACCGCAAATATCATTCTCAATGGAGAAAAACTGAAAGCTTTTCCGTTAAGGTCAGGAACACGGCAGGGATGTCCCTTATCACCAGTGCTATTCAACATAGTACTAGAAGTCCTAGCCTCAGCAATCAGACAACAAAAAGAAATTAAAGGCATCCAAATTGGTAAAGAAGAAGTCAAACTATCACTCTTCGCAGATGATATGATACTATATGTGGAAAACCCAAAAGACTCCACTCCAAAACTGCTAGAACTTGTTCAGGAATTCAGTAAAGTGTCAGGATATAAAATCAATGCACAGAAATCAGTTGCATTTCTGTACACCAACAACAAGACAGAAGAAAGAGAAATTAAGGAGTCAATCCCATTTACAATTGTACCCAAAACTATAAGATACCTAGGAATAAACCTAACCAAAGAGACTAAGAATCTATACACAGAAAATTATAAAGTACTCATGAAAGAAATTGAGGAAGACACAAAAAAATGGAAAAATGTTCCATGCTCCTGGATTGGAAGAATAAATATTGTGAAAATGTCTATGCTACCTAAAGCAATCTACACATTTAATGCAATCCCTATCAAAATACCCTCCATTTTTTTCAAAGAAATGGAACAAATAATCCTAAAATTTATATGGAACCAGAAAAGACCTCGAATAGCCAAAGGAATATTGAAGAACAAAGCCAAAGTTGGTGGCATCACAATTCCGGACTTCAAGCTCTATTACAAAGCTGTCATCATCAAGACAGCATGGTACTGGCACAAAAACAGACACATAGATCAGTGGAACAGAATAGAGAGCCCAGAAATCGACCCTCAACTCTGTGGTCAACTCATCTTCGACAAAGCAGGAAAGAATGTCCAATGGAAAAAAGACAGCCTCTTCAATAAATGGTGCTGGGAAAATTGGACAGCCACATGCAGAAAAATGAAATTGGACCACTTCCTTACACCACACACGAAAATAGACTCCAAATGGATGAAGGACCTCAATGTAAGAAAGGAATCCATCCAAATCCTTGAGGAGAATGCCGGCAGCAACCTCTTCGACCTCAGTCGCAGCAACATCTTCCTAGGAACAACGGCAAAGGCAAGGGAAGCAAGGGCAAAAATGAACTATTGGGATTTCATCAAGATCAAAAGCTTTTGCACAGCAAAGGAAACAGTTAACAAAACCAAAAGACAACTGACAGAATGGGAGAAGATATTTGCAAACGACATATCAGATAAAGGGCTAGTATCCAAAATCTATAAGGAACTTAGCAAACTCAACACCCAAAGAACAAACAATCCAATCAAGAAATGGGCAGAGGACATGAACAGACATTTCTGCAAAGAAGACATCCAGATGGCCAACAGACACATGAAAAAGTGCTCCACGTCACTCGGCATCAGGGAAATACAAATCAAAACCACAATGAGATATCACCTCACACCAGTCAGAATGGCTAAAATTAACAAGTCAGGAAATGACAGATGCTGGAGAGGATGTGGAGAAAGGGGAACCCTCCTCCACTGTTGGTGGGAATGCAAGCTGGTGCAACCACTCTGGAAAACAGCATGGAGGTTCCTCAAAATGTTGAAAATAGAACTACCCTATGACCCAGCAATTGCACTACTGGGTATTTACCCTAAAGATACAAACATAGTGATCCGAAGGGGCACGTGTACCCGAATGTTTATAGCAGCAATGTCTACAATAGCCAGATTATGGAAAGAACCTAGATGTCCATCAACAGATGAATGGATAAAGAAGACGTGGTATATATACACAATGGAATATTATGCAGCCATCAAAAGAAATGAAATCTTGCCATTTGCGACGAAGTGGATGGAACTAGAGCGTATCATGCTTAGTGAAATAAGTCAATCGGAGAAAGACAACTATCATATGATCTCCCTGATATGAGGACATGGAGAAGCAACATGGGGGGGTAGGGGGATAGGAGAAGAATAAATGAAACAAGATGGGATTGGAAGGGAGACAAACCATAAATGACTCTTAATCTCACAAAACAAACTGGGGGTTGCTGCGGGGAGGTGGGATTGGGGGAGGGGGAGCGGGCTATGGACATTGGGGAGGGGAAGCGAACCATAAGAGACTATGGACTCTGAAAAACAACCTGAGGGTTTTGAAGGGTCAGGGGTGGGAGGTTGGGGCAACCTGAGGGTTTTGAAGGGTCAGGGGTGGGAGGTTGGGGGAATAGGTGGTGGGTAATGGAGAGGGCACGTTTTGCATGGAGCACTGGGTGTTGTGCAAAAAGAATGAATACTGTTACGCTGAAAAAAATAAAATGAGAAAAAAAAATTGTATGGTATCAGAAGAGACCCCCAATTGATAAGGAAATGTGGAAAAAGGAAAACAAAACTGGGGCATCCCATTGCCTAATTGCAAGTATTACTGCAAAGCTGTGATCACCAAGACACCATGGTACTGGCATAAATTAAGACACATAGACCAGTGGAAAAGAGTAGAGAGGCCAGATATGGTCCCTCAACTCTATGTTCAAATAATCTTCAACAAAGCAGGAAAAAAATATCAAGAGGAAAAATACAGTCTCTTCAATAAATGGTACTAGGAAAATTGGACAGCTATGTGTAGAAAAATGAAACTCAACCATTCTCTTAGACCATACAAAAAGATAAACTTGAAATGGATAAAAGACCTCAACATGAGCCACAAGTCCATCAGAATCCTAGAGAAGAACATAGGCAGTAATCTCTTTGACATCAGCCACAGCAACTTCTTTCAAGATATGTCTGCAAAGGCAAAGGAAACAAATGCAGAAATAAATTTTAGGGTCTTCATCAAGATCAAAAGATTCTGCACAGCAAAGGAAACAGTCAAAAAACAAAGAGGCAACCCATGGAATGGGAGAAGATATTCGCAAACAACAATATAGACAAAGGACTGATATCTAGGGTCTATAAAGGACTCCTCAAACTCAACACAAACAAAACAGATAATCATGTCAGAAAATGGGCAGAAAACATAAACAGAAACTTCTCCAATGAAGACACACTAATGGCTAACAAACACATGAGAAAAATTTCGTCAACACTAGCCATCAGGGAGATTCAAATCAAAACCTCATTGAGACACCACCTTACACCAGTTAGAATGGCCCAAATGAACAAGACAATAAACAACGTGTGCTGCAGAGGATGTGGAGAAAGGGGAAACCACTTACAGTGTTAGTGGGAATGCAAGTTGTTTTAGCTGCTTTGGGAAACAGTGTGAGATTATTTCTTAAGAAATTAAAAATAGAGCTTCCCTAGGACCCTGCAATTGCACTACTGGGTATTTACCCCAAATATACAGATGTAGGGAAATGAAGGGCCATCTGTACCCCAATGTTCATAACAGCGAGGGCCACAGTCTCCAAACTTTGGAAAGAACCAAGATGCCCTTCAATGGAAGAATACATAAGGAAGATGTGGTCCATATATACTATGTAATGTTATGCCTCCATCAGAAAGGATGAATACCTACCTTTTGTATCGATATGGAAGGGACTGGAGGAGATTATGCTGAGTGAAATAAGTCAAGTTGAGAGAGTCAATTATCTTATGGTCTCACTTATTTTTGGAGTATAAGGAATAATACAGAGGACATGTGGAGATGGAGAGGAAAAGGGAATTGGGGTAAATTGTAGGGTGAGATTAACCATGAGAGACTGTGGACTCTGAAAACAATTTGCGGGTTTCAGAGGGGAAGGAAGTGGGAGGTTGGGTGAGCTTGTTGGTGGGTATTATGGAGGGCAAGTATTGCATGGAGCACTGGATGTGGTGCATAAACAATGAATTATGGAACACCGAAAAAAATATAAAAATAAATAAAATTTCAAAAAAGGAGTAATGCATCACTTGAAATGACTGGGGAGACTTTTTTTTTTTTTTTAAGAAACGTTCTTAGGATGTATTTTTGAGGCAGATTTACAGCACTACAGGTCTTGATTAAGATTGAAAGGGAAAAAAACACACAAAAAACAAATACCCACTTAAAAAAAAAAAGATCATAGTCTTAGGAATTAATTTGACATATAGGAACTTTTGATTTACCTCCTGTTAGCTGTATCAGTCAGCGATAATATGTCGGTTTCAAATTCAATTATTTTTCTGAAAATGCAAGTTCGTTTTCTCTGGATTATTTACTATATATTTCAGTGGAAGGAATTATTCTTACTTTAAAGTGATCACATTCACGGGAGTCAAGATGGCGGGGAAGTAGGAGGAGGCACCATTTCAACCTGTACCCTAAAGTGAGCTGATTACCTACCAAAGAACTCGGACCACCCATGAAATCAGCCTGAGATCAGAATTATACACGTCTGGATCTCTACAGGATCAGAAGATGCCAGTGGCAGGTAAAGCCGACTGGGAGCATCCGACTGATATCGGAAGATAAACAAAAGGGGGAGGGAGCCACCAGAGGTGACCGATTGGAAAGTAATACCCCAACACGAGAGTGCTCTGCGTCTGGGGACCAGCATTAACTTGGAGTCTGGTTGAAAGCACTCAAAAAACAAAGGGCAAAGGATCGTGGGGGGTAATAGTGGGAACCTGGGCAGTTAGGGTCAGGGACCTAAGTCCGTGGACCCAGGACAGCCTCCCCGGGCACTGAGCCAGAGAGAGTGAGGCAGAGAAATCAGGTCTACATCCCTGAGCCGCCAGTGCACCTGAAAGCCAGCACGCCCGAGAACGAGTGGGGTCTGGCTCCTGTGAGGGTCTGGGAGCCTGGCCAGACAGCAATCCTGAAACGCGCATGTCTGACAACCCCCCTTGGGATACGTGCCCATAGGCACTAGCCTGGAGCTCTGGCATCCAAAAAAAACAGACATTCCCAGCCCGGGACAGCAGGAAAATCTCAGTATGCAATCTCTGCTCTGAACCTCTCTGGAGGTCCAGAGCTGCCTAGACAGCCACCGCTGCCCTGGTTTTGGGTACAACGAGGAGCTCCTGCATCCCCAGGGACAGTGACTCAGAACCGTCTCTGCCAGCAGCTTTTGCAAAACATTCTGAGGCTTCTCTCTGAGAGGGAGGTCGGGGTGCAGTTTGCTCTCCTCTAAACCTCCAAAAACCATCAAAAGCTGTCAAGGCGAGAGAAAGCAGATGAAAGAACATAAAAACCCCCAGAGAACAAAAGCCTGAAAAAAACAGTTTCCTCAGAGCTCACCCCCTTGAGGGGAGCGGGAGGACCTAACTCAGGGAACACCATTGTTTGCAAAACCACGTGTCAAGCCCCTCCCCCAGAAAACCAACCAGGAAGGAAGAAAAAAAAAAAAAGACTACAAGAGAACAACCACCACTACTTCATAAATACAACTTTTATTTTTAACTCTTTACCAATATTCTGGTTCTTTTTTTATATACATACAGATAATTTTTAACCTATTTACCACCACACTGAGATGTCCAGTACATCAAATTCTTTAATAACCTTCTAACCTGAACTTTTTGATACAAACACCCGTGTTTTTCTTTTGTTTTTCTATTTTTTTAATTCTTTTTAAATTTTAACTTAGTTTAGTCTAGTTTACACTTTTTTAATTTTTATTTTCTACTATACATATAGAGTTAAACTTCAAGGTAATCCCCTTTCCCCAATCAATGCTACCCCTATAGGCAAACCAGTTTTTAATCCCTTTGTAACTTAGGAAAGTTGAGTCCCTTAACAAAAACATCAAGATACTTTCAGGAAGAATCAAAATAAACTTCCTCACCCACACTGAAAATTTATAACCACTCTCCCAATTTGTCCTTCTGTCAGTGTTTCTGTGAATTTGTGTTTCTCCTGATAATATATAAATCTTATAATTGGGGTTCTTTCTGATGAGGTTCTTCCCTTTTTTTTTTTTTTTTGCTTATATATATATATTTTTCTCTTGTCATATACTTTTATCAGTCTTTTTGTTTGTCTGTTTTTGTTAGTATACTTCATATCTCTTACCTTGTGGCCCATTTGGACTGACCTTCTCTTTTATCTTCCCTTTTTTTTCCTATCTCTCTCTCTCTCTCTTTTCCTTTTTTCTTTCCCCGTTTTTCTCTTTTTTTCTTCTTCTTCTCTATTTCTTTTTCTTTTCTTTTTTCTCTCATTTGGGTGGGGAATCCTGATTGCACAGAAGCGTTCCAGGGTGAACATTGACTGCACCACAATTGATAAGTCCAGCTGCATCTGTTCAGTCATCTCTTACCAAAATGACTAGGAGGAGGAATACCCAACAGAAGAAAAATACAGAGGATGGGCCTTCTGCAACAGAGCTAATGGCTATCGACATAGACAATATGTCAGAAAAGGAATTCAGACTACCAATTATCCAGGCAATAGCTGGGTTGGAGAAAGCGATGGATGACCAAACAGAATTGATTAGGGCTGAACTGAATGCCACCAGGGATGATGTTCACAATGCTCTCAATGAGTTCAAATCGAATCTAAATTCTCTAAAAGCTAGGGTAACTGAGACAGAAGATAGAATTAGTGATCTGGAGGACAAACAGATAGAGAGAAAGGATCAGGAGGAAGCCTGGAACAAACAGCTCAGAAGCCACGAAAACAGAATCAGGGAAATAAACGATGCCATGAAACGTTACAACGTCAGAATTATTGGAATACCTGAAGGGGAGGAAAAAATAAGAAGTCTATAAGATATAGTGGAAGAAGTTGTCTATGAAAATTTTCCCAATCTCACGAATGGAAACAACGTTCATGTACTAGAGGCAGAGAGATTTCCTCCCAATATTTTAGATTCTCGAAAATCCTCACGACAGCTTATAGTTAGAATGAGGAATTATGTTTCAAGAGACACCATCTTAAAAGCAGCTAGGACAAAAAAGCTCCTTACATACCAAGGAAAGCCCATTAGAATAACGTCAGACCTTTCCACAGAGACCTGGCAAGCCAGGAAGGGCTGGCAAAATATATTCAGAGTACTAAATGAGAAGAACATGCAATCAAGAATACTCTATCCAGCAAGACTGACATTTAAAATGGATGGAGAGATAAAGAGTTTCCAAGACCGGCAAGGCTTAAAAGACTACACAACCACCAAACCGACACTGCAGGAAATATTAAGGGGGGTCCTATAAAAGAGAAAAAATCCTAAGAATATCATTGAACAGAAATATAGAAACAATCTACAGATAGAAAGACTTCAAAGGCAACATGATGTCAATAAAAACCTATCTCTCAATAATCACTCTCAATGTGAATGGCCTAAATGTGCCCATAAAATGACACAGGGTTGCAGATTGGATAAAACGACAGGACCCATCCATATGTTGTCTACAAGAGACCCATTTTGAACTTAAGGATACACCCAGACTCAAAGTGAAGGGATGGAGAAGCATCTTTCATGCCAATGGGCCTCAAAAGAAGGCTGGGGAAATTATTCTCATATCAGATAAATTAGATTTTAAACTAAAGACTATAGTCAGAGATACATAAGGACACTACGTAATTCTTAAAGGGACTATCCACCAAGATGATCTAACAATTTTAAATATCCATGCCCCCAATATGGGAGCACCCAATTACATAACAAAACTATTAATCAAGATAAAGAGTCATACTGATATGAATACATAATAGTAGGAGATCTTAATACGCCTCTCTCAGAAATAGACAGATCATTGAAGCAGAAAATTAATAAAGAAATAAGAACATTGAATGAAATATAGGGCCAGATGGACCTCATCAACATATAGAGAACATTCCACCCTAAAACAAGAGAATACTCATTCTTCTCAAGTGCACGTGGAACCTTCTCCAGAATAGACAACATACTGGGTCACAAAGCAGGACTCAACCATTACCAAAAGACTGACATTATTCCCTGCATATTCTCCGATCACAATGCTTAGAAACTGGAACTCAATCACAAGGAAAAGTTCAGAAGGAACTCAAACACCTAGAAACTAAAGACCACCTTGCTTAACAATGCTTGGATCAACCAGGAGATCAAAGATGAACTTAAACAATTCATGAAAACCAATGAGAATGAAGACACTTCGGTCCAAAACCTATGGGGTACAGCAAAGTCGGTTCTAAGGGGGAAATACATAGCCATCCAAGCCTCCCTCATAAAAATTGAAAAATCCAGAATACACCAGCTGTCTCTACACCTTAAAGAACTGGAGAATCAACAACAAATCAAACCAACTCCACATGCAAGAAGGGAAATAATCAAGATTAGAGCAGAGATCAATGAAGTAGAAACCAGAGGTACAGTAGAACGTATCAATGAAACTAGAAGCTGGTTTTTTGAAAGAATCAATAAGATCAATAAAACGCTGCCCACACTAATCCAAAAGAAAAGAGAGAAAGCCCAAATTAATAAAATTATGAATGAAAAGGGAGAGATCACAACTAACACCAAGGAAATAGAAACAATCATCAGAAATTATTACCAACAGTTATATGCCAATAAGCTAAGCAACCTTGATGAAATGGATTCATTCCTGGAAAACTACACACTCCCAAAATTGGACCAGGAAGAAATTGACAACCTGAATAGACCGATATCTAGTAATGAGATTGAAGCAGTGATCAAAAACCTCCCAAAAAACAAGAGCCCAGGACCTGACGGATTCCCTGGGGAATTCTACCAAAGTTTCAAAAAAGAAATAACACCAATTCTCCTGAAGCTGTTCCAAAAAATTGAAGCAGAAGGAAAACTCCCAGACTCTTTTTATGAAGCCAGCATCACCCTGATCCCCAAACCAGGCAAAGACCCTACCAAAAAGGAGAATTTCAGAACAACATCACTGATGAATATGGATGCAAAGATTCTCAACAAGATCCTAGCAAACAGGATCCAGCAGCACATTAAAAAGATCATCCACCATGACCAGGTGGGATTCATCCATCGGTTGCAAGTTTGGTTCAAATTCACAAATCAATCAATGTGATAGAACAAATCAATAAGAGAATAGAGAAGAACCACATGGTCCTCTCAATTGATGCAGAAAAAGCATTTGACAAAATCCAGCATCCGTTGCTGATGAAAACGCTTCAAAGTATAGGGATAGAGGGAACATTCCTGAACTTCATAAAATCTATCTATGAAAGACCCACAGCAAATATCATCCTCAATGGGAAAAAGCTTGCAGCCTTCCCGTTGAGATCAGGAACACAACAAGGATGCCCACTCTCACCACTCTTGTTCAACATAGTATTAGAAGTTCTAGCAACGGCAGTCAGACAACAAAGAGAAATAAAAGGTACCCAAATTGGCAAGGAAGAAGTCAAACTCTCTCTCTTCGCAGATGACATGATTCTTTATATGGAAAACCCCAAAGACTCCACCCCCAAACTACTAGAACTCATACAGCAATTCAGTAACGTGGCAGGATACGAAGTCAATGTACTGAAATCAGTGGCTTTCTTATACACGAACAATGAAAATACAGAAAGGGAAATTAGGGAATTAATTCCATTTACTATAGCACCAAGAACCATAAGATACCTGGGAATAAACCTAACCAAAGAGGTAAAGGACCTGTACTCGAGGAACTACAGAACACTCATGAAAGAAGTTGAAGAAGACACAAAAAGATGGAAGACCATTCCATGCTCTTGGATTGGAAGAATAAACATTGTTAAAATGTCTATACTGCCTAGAGCAATCGATACTTTTAATGCCATTCCGATCAAAATTCCACCGGGATTTTTCAAAGAGCTGGAGCAAATAATCCTAAAATTTGTATGGAATTTTGTATGGAAGAGACCCCGAATTGTTAAGGAAATGTTGAAAAACAAAAACAAAACTGGCGGCATCACGTTACCCAATTTCAAGCTTTACTACAAAGCTGTGATCACCAAGACAGCATGGTACTGGCATAAAAAAAGGCACATTGATGAGGGGAACAGAGTGGAGAGCCTAGATATGGACCCTCAACTCTTTGGTGAAATAATCTTCGACAAAACAGGAAAAAATATTCAATGGAAAAAAGACAGTCTCTTCAAGAAATGGTGCTGGGAAAACTGGACAGCGATATGTAGAAGAATGAAACTCAACCATTCTCTTACACCTACACAAAGATAAACTAAAAATGTATAAAAGACCTCAACATGAGACAGGAATCTATCAGAATCCTAGAGGAGAACATAAGCAGTAACCTCTTTGATATCAGCCACAGCAACTTCTTTCAAGATATGTCTCCAAAGGCCAAGGAAACAAAAGCCAAAATGAACTTTTGGGACTTCATCAAGATCAAACACTTCTGCACAGCAAAGGAAACAGACAACAAAACCAAAAGGCAACCCACGGAATGGGAGAAGATATTTGCAAATGACAGTACAGACAAAAGGTTGATATCCAGGATCTATAAAGAACTTCTCAAACTCAACACACACAAAACAGAGAATCATATCAAAAAATGGTCAGAAGATATGAACAGACACTTCTCCAACGAAGACATACAAATGGCTATCAGACACATGAAAAAATGTTCATCATCACTAGCCATCAGGGAGATTCAAATTAAATCTACATTGAGATACCACCTGACACCTGTTAGAATGGCCAAAATTAGTGAGACAGGAAACAACGTGTGCTGGAGAGGATGTGGAGAAAGGGGAACCCTCTTACACTGTTGGTGGGAATGCAAGTTAGTGCAGCCACTTTGGAGAACAGTGTGGAGATTCCTGTAGAAATTAAGAATAGAGCTTCCCTATGACCCTGCAATTGCACTGCTGGGTATTTACCCCAAAGATACAGATGTAGTGAAAAGAAGGGCCATCTGTACCCCAATATTTATTGCAGCAATGGCTACGGTCGCCAAATTGTGGGAAGAACCAAGATGCCCTTCAACGGATGAATGGATAAGGAAGATGTGGTCCATATACACAATGGAGTATTATGCCTCCATCAGAAAGGATGAATACCCAAATTTTGTAGCAACATGGACGGGACTGGAAGACATTATGCTGAGCGAAATAAGTCAAGCAGAGAGAGTCAAGTATCATATGGTCTCACTTATTTGTGGAGCATAACAAAGAACATGGAGGACATGGGGAGATGGAGGGGAGAGGGAGTTGAGGGAAACTGGAAGGGGAGATGAACCTTGAGAGACTATGGACTCTGAAAAACAACCAGAGGGTTTTGAAGGGGCAGGGGGGTGGGAGGTTGAGGAACCTGGTGGTGGGTAATAGGGAGGGCACCTACTGCATGGAGCACTGGGTGTGATGCCAAAACAATGAACACTGTTATGCTATAAATAAACAAATAAACAAATAAATAAATTTAAAAAAAGAGCTAATGATGTACACTGTGTTAGTTAATTGAATTTATATGAAAACTAATAAAAATAAAGTATTCCTTATTTTGAAAAAAAAATAAATGAGTATATATCATGCTGGAAAGAAAGAAAGGGAGCTATCAACAAACAAGAAACTGAAATAAATTCACCACCAAAAAGAAAGTAAAAAAAGGAAAGTAGTGGGGTAGTAGCACCTATAATTCTTGATTATAATTTGAAATAGAGCTAACGTCAGAGGTTGACTTCACCTGGTGAGGCCTATGGCTGCTTCAGGAAGTTGTAGTTCAAAAACTGTAGGCAGTGCTGCAAATATGTGTTACAGTAAACTTAATCACGATATATTTAAGAAAATCCAACCTAATGAAAGACTAAAAAATTCAACCAATGGAATGTGCACTTAAAGAAACATAGTTAATACAACACTTGGATCCTGTCTGTATAATGAACATATTTAATGTATCAGAAAAATAAAGTGAGGACTTACATCCTTGGAAATAAGAATAGGAGATTGTAAAAGATAGAAAGGTGATGCTGGGAAAGAAGTAAGTTCAATGTGTGTTTGTAATTGCTGAAATGTACTTTTGTCATTTAAAAGGGAATGCCAAAAAATGGTAGTCACTGGGTTTCATTCTTATCTCCCTTCTCCATCTCTTTCTCTTAAATTCTAAGTTCCCTTTCTTTGTTGTTTTCTTCCTTTAGTTAGTTTTTGTTGTTGTTGTTTTGGTTTTATTTTGGTCTGAAACTGAAATCCTCTTCATTCATTCATTAGGAGATTCCATGAATTCGCATGAATTTGCCTCTGTGAGTTATATAGATTCTCGCTTTCTTATCCTATATTTTGAATGTATAAATAAACAAAGGTTAAATATGGCGAATTAGACCCAATTGCTTTAGGTTGAGATTTCTGCTACTTCCTATGCAGCACAATCCTCTAATTCTTTGATGTCAGCCTCAATTTTAAGTAGTTATTCCATTTCCCTATTTCCTCCAACTTGCTCTTCTGAAGACAATGCTTCCTCTGCAGTCCCCTTAAGTAAAACACTGTGTTTTTACAAAACACAGGTTTAGGTTCCACTTCAGACTAATTCTCACCTATGAGCTTGTGAAATCTCTTTTTATTTTCCCATCTGTATTGCCCTCCCTTCTTGTTTCTGGAGAGTATTAACTTGTCTTATGAAATCCACATTCAGGGAAGACTTTGGTTCGTGGTCCACAGACTCCTCCATTCCTGCTGCATCTCAGTGTGAATAAAATCTTCTCCAGTATCATACATCCATCTAATCACACCTTCTTTCAGTCACCCTAATGTTCCCTGACTCCTCCACTTCCATTGGAAACATCCCATCCTCCAACCCCAACATAATATATTCCAGACTGCTTAATAATTTTTCTTTCTTTGGCCTTATTGAGCTTCTCAACTCATGGGTTTCTCATTTTTCTCATTATCCATCCCAACTCCTTACGTTACTTCCATCAATATTTGGATTAGACTCCATATTCTCTTATTTCAGTCACTGTCTCCCAAACCTGAAACTCTGCCTGTCACAATGAGCCCAACTGTTCTCCATATGTCTACCCGGGCAAGTGACCATTGTTAAAGTAGACCACACAACCAAATTGGAGTGAGACTTTCCACTATTTTTGTCCACCAAAATAAACACTACTTAAATTTTTTTTTCCCCTTTTTATTTATTTATTTTTTTTCAGCGTAACAGTATTCATTCTTTTTGCACAACACCCAGTGCTCCATGCAAAACGTGCCCTCCCCATCACCCACCACCTGTTCCCCCAACCTCCCACCCCTGACCCTTCAAAACCCTCAGGTTGTTTTTCAGAGTCCATAGTCTCTTAAATTTTAAGTGACATTTCTCTATTTGACTAATTGCCCTACATTCCACAACAACAATTTCAGTTCTTTCCATTTTATGCAGACTCCCAGTCTCTCCCATTTCACCACACCAAGCAATTTCAGAAGTCTCTTACTTTCCACAGGAAGTAAAAGCCAGCATTCTGGAACTCCTTCAACCTCCCTCTGCTAAACATAAATACCTCTGTGAAACACCAGCCATCCTCCTTTTCCCCATGTTTGAAATGGAGAAAACATTCTTTCTCAAGAGCTGCCTAGTACTTCCATTTTCTTTATATTTCTTCATTATTTAACCCTCTCCAATCCAATTTATTGAATTGAAAGTGGCAGAACCACTTCCATAAAACTATATTGGCTAAGGAAACCTTTGGAATCTCAATTTAATATGTTACTTAATTTCTCAGTAGTATGATCCTGTGTTCCATAATACAATCCTATTAGCTTTCTTCTTACCATTTCTTTACTACTTAGCCTTGTCTCTTCACTTTTTTTAATCTACAAGATCTCTAAATATTGTAGTTCTTAAGTATTTTCCTACTTTCTTATCTTAGCCTAAACTTCCTACACACATTCATCTCCAGAACATCAATCAGTAGGTACAAACTGAAAGTTTTTGTATTTATACATTGAGACAAGACTTTTTTTTTTCTGAGTTATAGATCTACACAATTATTTGCCTACTTGACATTTACACTTGGAGATTTTTACAAGCATTTCATAATTTACACAGTGCAAACTGAACTCATGATTATTTATTCCCCTATGTCTTCTTGCTTTCCATAGTGTTCCATATGGGAGGACTCTAAACATGTTCTAAAGTCAGAAATATGGAAGCCTTTCATGACACTGTTCCCCCAAAAAACTTTATTATGTCTTACTATTTTACTTCCCCATCACTGGAAATCATCATTTCTTCCCTACTCATCTATCTCCTGAACTACTGCAATAACTTTGCAAATAGTTTTCTTTTATTCACATTTTTGTCTCACTAATGGAGTAACAATTGAAGGAATGTATGACTTATTCCAATTATCAGTGTTGGAACAATTTACATCTTACATAGACATTAATTCTTACTCTCAAATCAGGGACCAATTTATTTCTTTGGACACTTAACAAATATTCTAGCCCTAGGCCTCCTTTCTTAGTATTATGTAACTATAGGGATGGTTATTAAATTAACTAATGAAGTTCCGCCCTCTCATATCTTCACACACTCTGTATAGTGTGAGACAGACCTGGACATTTGTGTAGTACCAGGATGGAGGTGTTTGACATTTGCCAAGGTCCATGTTGTAAGGGTCAGGATTATATCTTCTATGACAGAAATAATAGTTCTAAGACCATGATTAGGGAATTGGTCTAGTAGAAATTGCAGGTTAAACAAATAGTATCTTTTCACATAAGTTCTAGCTCTGCTTCTCACTGTCAGGTTTTCCATATAGGTTTATGGAACTGACGGTTATTTGTCATTTCTGTATAGATGTTAATATGCTCAGCTGGAGCAGGATTTAGCAGTCTGACAATTTTTGAAACTTGTGGATATCTAACTTGGTATCCTGGGTAATTCTTTGGATGGTGGTCCTGTTTTACCTTGTCCTCACTCCCCCTAAAAATGGATTCATCTCTGAGATACATACTTGGTGATTGTGCCCTTGATTCGTGATGATACTTTTAGTACTAAGTCCTTGCTAGGTTGATTTTCTATTTCATGGTACCACCTAATTTCTATGTCTTTATTATTGCTTTCATTCCTGATCCTGGAGTGGTTAGCTTTATTCATTTCCTCATGTAGCTTATGTTCCCACATGCAGGGCTCATGGAACTGTGTGTCTGTTTCTTTTGATCCGATTAAGATGATACTCACCCAATATAGAAAACTGGAAATTCAGCTAAAGTATTCAGTCACAAGCCATACAGCAAGAATATACATATATATTCATAGTCACATAGAGGACTAGCATTGAATTGAGGTAAAAAAGTTAAAATTTGGAAGATGGCGGGGAAGTAGGAGGAGGTACCATTTCAATCTGAACCCTAAAGTGAGCTGATTACCTACCAAAGAACTCCGACCACCCATGAAATCAGCCTAAGATCAGAATTATACACGTCTGGATCTCTACTGGAGCAGAAGACGCCAGTGGCAGGTAAAGCAGACTGGGAGCATCAGACTGATATCAGAAGATAAACAAAAGGGGGAGGGAGCCACCAGAGGTGACTGATTGGAAAGTAACACCCCAACACGAGAGTGCTCTGCGTCTGGGGACCAGCATTAACTTGGAGTCTGGTTGAAAGCACTCAAAAAACAAACAGCAAAGAATCACGGGGGGTAATAGTGGGAACCTGGGTGGTTAGGGTCAGGGACCTAAGCCCGGACCCAGGACAGCCTCCCCTGGCTCAGAGCCAGAGAGAATGCGGCTGAGAAATCAGGTCTCCTTCCCTGAGCCTCCAGTGCACCTGAATGCCAGGCCACCCAAGAACGAGTGGGATCTGGCTCCCGTGAGGGGTTTGGAGCCTGGCCAGAGGGCAATCCTGAAACACGCGCGTCCCACACCCTCCCTTGGGATAGGTGCTCATAGGCGCTAGCCTGGAGCTCTGGCAGCCAGAAAAAAACAGACATTCCCAGCCCGGGACAGCAGGAAAATCTCAGTGTGCGAGCTCTGCTCTGAACCTCTCTGGCGGTCTGGAGCTGCCTAGACAGCCACCGCTGCCCTGGTTTTGGGTACAACGAGGAGCTCCTGCATCCCCAGGGACAGTGACTCAGAACCAACTCTGCCAGCAGCTTTTGCAAAACAGTCTGAGGCTTCTCTCTGAGATGGAGGTTGGGGTGCTGTTTGCTCTCCTCCAAACCTCCAAAAACCATCAAAAGCTGTCAAGGCGAGAGAAAGCAGATGAAAGAACATAAAAACCCCCAGAGAACAAAAGGCTGAAAAAAACAGTTTCCTCAGAGCTCACCCCCTTGAGGGGAGCGGGAGGACATAACTCAGGGAACATCATTGTCTGAAAACCCACGTGGCAGGCCCCTCCCCCAGAAAACCAACCAGGAAGGAAGAAAAAAAAGAAAAGACTACAAGAGAACAACCACCACTACTTCAAATTTACAACTTTTATTTTTAACTCTTTACCAATATTCTGGTTCTTTTTTTTATACATACAGATAATTTTTTAACCTATTTACCATCACACTGAGATGTCCAGTACATCAAATTCTTTAATAACCTTCTAACCTGAACTTTTTGACACATACACCTGTGTTTTTCTTTTGTTTTTCTATTTTTTAATTCTTTTTTAATTTTAACTTAGTTTAGTCTAGTTTATTCTTTTTTAATTTTTATTTTCTACTATACATATAGAGTTAAACTTCAAGGTAATCCCCTTTCCCCAATCAATGCTACCCCTATAGGCAAACCAGTTTCTAATCCCCCTGTAACTTAGGAAAGTTGAGTCCCTTAACAAAAACATCAAGATACTTTCAGGAAGAATCAAAATAAACTTCCTCACCCACACTGAGAATCTATAACCATTCTCCCAATTTTTCCTTCTGTCAGTGTTTCTGTGAATTTGTGTTTGTCCAGATAATATATAAATCTTATACTTGGGGTTCTTTCTGATGAGGTTCTTCCCTTCTTTTTGCTTATATATACATATTTTTTTCTCTTGTCATATACTTTTATCACTCTTTTTGTCTGTCTTTTTTTGTTTGTATACTCCACAAATCTTACCTTGTGGCCCATTTGGGCTGAGCCTTCTCTTTTATCTTCCCTTTTTTCCTATCTCTCTCTCTTTTTTTTTCCTTTTTTCATTCCCCTTTTTTTTTTCTTCTTCTCTATTTCTTTTTCTTTTCTTTTTTCTCTCATTTGGGTTGGGAATCCTGATTTCACAGAAGCGTTCCAGGGTGCCCATTGACTGCACCACAATCGATAAGTCCAGCTGCATCTGTTTAGTCATCTCTTACCAAAATGACTAGGAGCAGGAATACCCAACAGAAGAAAAATACAGAGGATGGGCCTTCTGCAACAGAGCTAATGGCTATCGACATAGACAATATGTCAGAAAAGGAATTCAGACTACCAATTATCCAGGCAATAGCTAGGTTGGAGAAAGCCATGGATGACCAAACAGAATTGATTAGGGAAGAACTGAAAGCCACCAGGGATGATGTTCACAATGTTAGGGCAAAACTGAAAGCCACCAGGGATGATGTTCAAAATGCTCTCAATGAGTTCCAATCCAATCTAAATTCTCTAAAAGCTAGGGTAACTGAGACAGAAGATAGAATTAGTGATCTGGAGGACAAACAGATAGAGAGAAAGGATCAGGAGGAAGCCTGGAACAAACAGCTCAGAAGCCACGAAAACAGAATCAGGGAAATAAACGATGCCATGAAACGTTCCAACGTCAGAATTATTGGAATCCCTGAAGGGGAAGAAAAAGAAAGAAGTCTAGAAGATATAGTGGAAGAAGTTGTCTATGAAAATTTTCCCAATCTCACGAATGGAAACAATGTTCATGTATTAGAGGCAGAAAGATTTCCTCACAATATTTTAGATTCTAAAAAATCCTCACGACAGCTTATAGTTAGAATGAGGAATTATGTTTCAAGAGAGACCCTCTTAAAAGCAGCTAGAACAAAGAAGCTTCTTACATACATAGGAAAGCCCATTAGAATAACGTCAGACCTTTCCACAGAGACCTGGAAAACCAGGAAGGGCTGGCAAAATATATTCAGAGTACTAAATGAGAAGAACATGCAACCAAGAATACTCTATCCAGCAAGACTGACATTTAAAATGGATGGAGAGATAAAGAGTTTCCAAGACTGGCAAGGCTTAAAAGACTATGCAACCACCAAGCCGACATTGCAGGAA
This sequence comes from Meles meles, assembly GCF_922984935.1. Lineage (NCBI taxonomy): Eukaryota > Metazoa > Chordata > Mammalia > Carnivora > Mustelidae > Meles > Meles meles. The sequence continues at coordinate 252,006 of NW_025721114.1, read as the reverse complement.
ATATTAAGGGGGTCCTATAAAAGAGAAAAAATCCTAAGAATATCATTGAACAGAAATATAGAAACAATCTATAGACAGAAAGACTTCAAAGGCAACACGATATCATTAAAAACCTATCTCTCAATAATCACTCTCAATGTGAATGGCCTAAATGCGCCCATAAAACGACACAGGGTTGCAGATTGGATAAAACGACAGGACCCATCCATATGTGGTCTACAAGAGACCCATTTTGAACCTAAGGATACACCCAGACTGAAAGTGAAGGGATGGAGAAGCATCTTTCATGCCAATGGGCCTCAAAAGAAGGCCGGGGTAGCGATTCTCATATCAGATAAATTAGATTTTAAACTAAAGACTGTAGTCAGAGATACAGAAGGACACTACATAATTCTTAAAGGGACTATCCGCCAAGACGATCTAACAATTGTGAATATCTATGCCCCCAATATGGGAGCACCCAATTACATAAGAAAACTATTAATCAAGATAAAGAGTCATATTGATATGAATACAATAATTGTAGGAGATCTTAATACGCCTCTCTCAGAAATAGACAGATCATCGAAGCAGAAAATTAATAAAGAAATAAGAGCATTGAATGAAACATTGGACCAGATGGACCTCATGGACATATACAGAACATTCCACCCTAAAACAACAGAATACTCATTCTTCTCAAGTGCACATGGAACCTTCTCCAGAATAGACCACATACTGGGTCACAAAGCTGGACTCAACCGATACCAAAAGACTGACATTATTCCCTGCATATTCTCAGATCACAATGCTTTGAAACTGGAACTCAATCACAAGGAAAAGTTCAGAAGGAACTCAAACACCTGGAAGCTAAAGACCACCTTGCTTAAGAATGCTTGGATCAACCAGGAGATCAAAGATGAACTTAAACAATTCAAGTAAACTTTACACCCAGTGCAGTGCTTGAACTGAAAGACCCTGAGATCAAGAGTCACATGTTGTACTGACTGAACCAGCCAGGGTAACCCTAAATTTCTGGATATACATTCTTACTCTCCTATGATCACCATCTGGCGTATCATAATCAAACGTGTGTGGTGTTTTTCATCTCTTTTTCTATGTAATTTCTTTTCTCAGCAGTTATTTTCACTATTTCACTATGACTAGCATAGTAAATACTTGTGAAATCTGTGAGGGAATGAGTGAGTGATTGAATGAATAAATTAAAAATGCTTTACCCTTTCTGACATCTCCTGAAGGGCATTTCCCAACTGTGTTTGCTATCTGTGCTATTCTCTTTCAATCATGCCCTAACCTGTGATTGCAGTTGACTCATCCCCTCAACCCCCAACCTTTAGAGAAGTGTCTCCAGAAGCTATCTGTTGTCTGTTGTCTCCTCACATTTCACATGCTTGGGGGGTGCTTTCTGTAATTTTGTGTTCTGTGGAATACTCCATATCACAGTGACTTCTAGTAGCTGCCTAGAAATATGTCTAAACCTTTCATTTAAATTCTTCAATTTTGTTTTACTATTTCAGTGTTGCATTCCCATCCCCCCTTCTGAGTCTTTAGATTTTGAAATTCTACCCCCACTGAAGTCTACAGAAGTCTTTGAGCACTTTGCGTCTATCACCGTTTCTAATTCTCACGTCACTTTAGGATGTACACATAAGAAAACAGATTCCAGTGGGGTGGTCAGCGGCTCAGCCCTGCAGCTGAGATGGTTGAACCTGATTTCAAAGGGGTCTGTTTCTGCCAAAGCAGATGTTTTTCCACCCTGCTGTGCATCACCACCTGGCCCAGTTTTTGTCCCCTTCTGTCTTCATGTATTTGAAAGACCAAAACACTGACTGATGAAATGCCTTGAAATAGATCACCCTCTCATGAGAATTATGAAAAATCCCATTAAGTTTTCTTGCCCTTGTTTTGCCATGAGGACTTTCAAATGACTCCTTAATGAAGGAGCTGCATGCAGTGGTGGGAACTTCATGTGCACACATGGATTGGCACTTTGCAAAGCTTAATTATACGTGTCTTGCTTCCCAATATTGTTCAAATCCCCTCTGGTTATTTTAATCTTCTCTTCTCTTATTTTCGCTGCACTAATGGCATTCTTCATCTTCTTCCTCTCCAAAGCAAGTCAAGCATTACCAGTAGCTTGGCCTGCACTTTGACGTTTTCAATATCATCTCCTTCTGCCTCATTTGATGGCAATATTCCTCTTGCCAAAGCTTTCCTGGAGAACCCTTTATAGATTTTAAATACTCTCATCTTTGGTTTGTCCGCTACTGTCAAAATGAGTTATCTGCAGAAGGCACTTAGGCTTATTAATTAACCTTCGATAGCATCTCTTTTTCACATCATTTCCATTTGTCTTCTCTCTGATTTGTTATTTATTTTCTTTTGAGTGGATCTACAGAGCTCACATGAAAATAAAGGACTGTGTGGGTAGACTTGCCTCCTGCTGCTTGTCACATTAATTTATTTCTTCTCCCACCCACCCAGCATTAGAATATGGGTAACTTTGATATATAACATCCTCACTTATTTTCACAGCTTATCTGCCAAACACTATGGGTCCAGATTTACAGAAATAATCATTGTAGTTTAACACCAAAGCCATATTTTTGAATAAACTAATAATTTTCTCACCTCTCTATTTTGGCCTGTTTCAGATCTCCTCTGAAGTTCACAATCAGCCATTTTTGAATGTCAGACACATCACTTGTCCTGTGTGTCATACCTTCTGCTAAGCTTGCCAACATTTGCAGGAACATGTCTATGTAAATTCTCCGATCAGTACTCAGATATGCTCCTGGTTTCTGGGTTCTAATGCCTTTCTTCTCTCCTTTGTAATTATTATTGGTAGTTTTCCTTGTTCTGACCTGTTGCCCTTTTATTCACATACCTTTAATCCAAAAGCTTTTTAGGATTCCTTTCGTTTAAAGATCTGAAAGACTCAGCAGAGAACCATCAAATGTCAAACACAACAGAAAGATCACATTCTACCTTAATCACTCTGTGCAGTTTTTGATTTGATGTATTTGCCATAAAATAATTTTTAACTTCTCTTGGGAAAGGTATGTGCTATGGTGAGTACTGTGAAGTGCGTAAACCTAGCGATTCACAGGCCTGTACCCCTGGGGCTAATGATATATTATATGTTAATAAAAATAAAAAAATAAAAAATATATTTTTTAAGTTCTTGATTAATTCCTTGGCATTGGCACACATTATTTCTGTTTTATGTAACATATCATTTTCTCTCTTTAATAATTCTTTTTTTGTACTCTTACTGTTTATTTTTAATATGTGAAAAATCAATCCTAATTTCCTTTTCTTTGCATATACCATGTTTCCTGTGTGACAATTAATTCTTGTCTGAACTTTTCTTTATAATTTCTACCTTGATGTTATAGACAGATTTTCTCACCTGTATTCAGATTTTTGCTATGTTAGCTTTAAATTATTTTCTCTCCTTTGCTGTTCTGTTCTTACGTTCTCCATCAACAGTTTCTGCAGTCTTATGGAATATTGACTTTCTCCTTGAAAGACTTGTCTACTCAGCCCCTTTCAAAACCATTCTTCATATCATTCTTAACTTCTTCACTCACTCTCTGACATCTTAAAAGGGCCATCCATCATTCACTCTCTTAATCCAGACTCATAGAAAGTTCTTTATGTTCTAGCAACTCATACTCTGTTTACATTATATGTTAATTTTTTTGCTCTAAAACTATCCAACAAAAACCTTTATAGACTTTATTCAAAGGGAATATAGAATGCTATGGATAATTTTTTTTTTTAAAGGGAAAAGACTGAAATAGAGAGGCAGGTTTCCCATGAATTCTCCCTGGAATTGTTCTGCCTGCAAGGTTGTGGCCCATTCAGATACTCAGGCACTTTTTACTGTAAGTGGGGCTTTGGAAGGTGCATTGGACATTACCTTTTTGGACAGAGAAGAAGAGGGTCTGCAGCTCTAGGGTCTGGACTTTGTTATGTTAAATCTTAGGGCTAATCCTCATCATCATCCCCTTCAGGTGCATTGAACTTTATGTCATTCCTCAAACCTTATTCTCTGTCACCTCAGGGCCTTCATCTGTTTCCTTTCCCTGCAACATTTTGATCTCTCATCCCATCATCCAGTCATCACACTTGATGCATCAGGCTTCAGTTTAGATGTGTCTTTCCTGTTCTCATTCTTTGGGTTAGAGAGTTCTCATATGTGTTCTCATTAACACCTTAAATACAACCCAGTGTAGCTTTTGTCATGCTTTATTATAACTATTTGGTTCCTTGTGCCACTCTTTAAGTTTTCTGAGAACACATGCTCATCTCAGAGGCATCTTCAACATGATGCCTAGAGGTACAATCTTGCTACCTATGACTTTTACTGGCTCACAGTCTTAGGAGAGTGACCCACCTCAGACCTTCATTTACTCACCTATACATAAAGGGTGTTATTATACTTGTCTCGTTATTTTGTGTTTCTGACAATCAAATGTTTAGAGAAATTCCCAGCCTGATTCATAGTGGGTACTCTGTAAAGTTGGCTATAAAGCTTACTACAATAGCAGTTCTTCATAATTATATATATATATATATATATATATATATATATATATATAATCATATTATAGGTTATTGTATATGCTATATATCACTCTATAATTTTATATTATTATTAGTCACAGGCATATTCCCAGGATATGTAGCACAATATTTACCATAGAATCGTGCTAAATCAATGTTTGTTGAATAAATGAATTAAAGAAAATGTATCCAAATCTGAATTTTCCACAGTCCACTTTTAAAATAAGATTAATTTGTTTATTTTAGAAAGAAAGAGTGAGAGTGGGAAGTGCACATGAACATGGGAAAGGCAGAGGGAGAAGGAGAGAATCTCAAGCAGATTCCATGCTGCCATGGAGCTCATCTCACAATCCTGAGCTCATATCCTGAGACAAAATCTAGAGTCAGATGCTTAAGCAATTCAGCCTGTCAGGTGTCGCTTCCACAATCCATTCGTGCAATGCAATGAATATTGCATTCTTTGACTTGATCTCCAATCAAATCTTGCAAGGTGGTATAAGGAAGGTATAAGCCATAGGTATTTTAAAGAAGTGTATTTTTTTAAAGATTTTATTTATTTATTTGACAGAAATATCACAAGTAGGCAGAGAGGCAGGCAAAAGGGAGAGGGGTTAGCAGGCTCCCCACTGAGCAGAGAGCCTGATATGGAGCTCAGTCCCAGGGACTCCATGATCGTGACCTGAGCTGAAGGCCGGGGCTTATACCACTGGGCCACCCAGGTACCCCAGAAGTGTATTTTCTTTTGTAATCCTAATATTATGGTGTTTTCTATATTCTAGTAATAAATGATAATAGGAATAAAAATTCTAGTAAAAAATAACATTTATTTAGCCCTTCCTATCTGCCAAGACTTGTTCCACGAATTTTACATACATAAATCCGTTTAGGTTTTACAAAAAGCCCATAAGTACTATGTGTATTTCCACTTCATAAATGAAGAAGCTGGGTAATAGATCCTAACAATTGCTTATTATTAAACATATGTTGAATAAAAATATAAAAATATGCATATTGTTGTTAATATAATCTGATAAAAATGGCTAATTTTCAATATAATAGGTAATACATGCTCCAAGGAGGGAAAGAGTGTCATGATATGTGACATTCTGAATTGTGGCCTCTGACACTGTCTAAATACTTTACACTTATTGTCTAATGTAAGTCTCAAATTATTTGCATAGTTCTTATTATTGGCTCGGTTTTATAGAAAAGGAAACCAAGGTTCAGAGGGAATCAATATGTGATTCAAGGTCACAGACCTACAAACTGTAAAAGGAAACTCAAGAAATCAATAACAAACATGAAAAATTCAACCTTAGTAGTTAAGAAATGCAAACTAGTAAAAAAGAAATACTATTTTCGTTATCAAATCAAGAAAAATTTGAAAAACAATATTGGCTAATGATAATAAAATGGTTATAGAACTTACAAAGCCATGAAGAATTTTAAATGTCACAAACTGTATGATGAATACTTTGGGAATATATATATATATATATATACAGAGAGAGATTCCATGCTGCCATGGGGCTCATCTCACATGGGAATATATATGGAGAGAGATAATTTTTTAAACCTTTTACCCCCTTTCTTCTCCCACTGATTTTGGGTCCCCTCTGATTTTATTAGCATACTTTTTATGGTGTCTTTGTCACTCTTTTAGTATTTTATTCTCTCATTCATATATTTTTATCTATATAAAATATCTATATTTTTATCTATATAAAATGACAAGGTGGAAAAACTCACCACAGAAAACAAAACAAAACAAACAAACAAAAAACAAGAGGCAGTACTGAAATCTAGGGACCTAATCAATATAGACATTGATAATATGTCAGACTAGAGTTCAGAATGAAGATTCTCAAGGTGTTAGCTGGGCTCAAAAAAAGCATAGAAGATATTAGGGAAATGCTGTCTGGAGAAATAAAAGCCCTTACTGGAGAAATAAAAGAATTAAAATCTGACCAAGATGAAATTAAAAAAATAATCTTTTATGAGGTGCAATAAAAAAATGGAGGCTCTTACTGCATGGATAAATGAGGCAGAGGAGAGAATTAATGATATAGAAGAACAAATGATGGAGAATAAAGAAGCTGAGCAAAAGAGAGACAAATAAGAACTGGACCATGAGGAGAGAATTAGAGATAAGTGATATCATAAGAGGAAAAAAATTAGAATAATTGGTATTCCAGAAGAAGAAGAGACAGGGGGACAGAAGGGATATTGGAGAGAATTATTATAGAGAATTTCCTTAATATGGCAATGGAAACAAGCATCAAATCCAAGAAGCACAGAGAACCCCCCTCAATGTCAATAAAAATAGGACCACACCCTGTCATCTAGTAGTAGAACTTACAAGTCTTAGTGACAAAGAAAAAATCCTGAAAGCAGCTCAGGACAAGAAGTCTGTAACATACAATGGTGAAATATTATTTTGGCAGCAGACTTACCCACAGAGATCTGGCAGGCCAGAAAGAACGGGCATGGTATATTCAGATCACTAAATGAGGAATACTTGTAGCCAAGAATACTATATCCAGCTAGGCTATCATTGAAAATACAAGGAAAGATGAAAAACTTCCAGGACAAACAAAAACTAAAGGGATTTGTAAACACCAAACCAGCCCTACAGGAAATATTGAAAGGGGTCCTCTAAGCAAAGAGAGAGCTTAGAAGTAGTATACCAGAAAGAAACAGAGACAATATACAGTAACAGTCACCTTACAGGCAATACAATGGCACTAAATTCATATCTTTCAGTATTACCCTGAATGTACCTTTTCAATAGTTACCCTGAATGTAAATGGGCTAAATGCCCCAATCAAAAGGCACAGTATATCAGAATGGATACTAAAATAAAACCCATCAATATGTGGTCTGCAAGAACCTCATTTTAATGAGAGGATCAGCAATTTTTTTTAAATTTGTTTATTTGACAGACAGAGATCACAGATAGGCAGAGAGGCAGCCAGAGAGAGAGGAAGGGAAGCAGGCTCCCTGCTGAGCAGAGAGCCTGATGTGGGGCTTGATCCCAAGACCCTGGGATCATGACCTGAGCCGAAGGCAGAGGCTTTAACCCACTGAGCCACCCAGGCGCCCCAAGAACCTCATTTTAGACCCACAGACACCTCCAGATTTAAAGTGTGGGGTTAGAAAACAACTTGCCATGCTAAAAGACATCAAAAGAAAGCTGGTATGGCAATTCTCATATCAGATCAATTTGATTTTAAACCAAAGGCGATAATAAGAGATGAGGAAGGACACTATATCATACTCAACAGGTCTTCCCTACAAGAATATCTAAAAATTTTAAATATCTATGCCCCTAACATGGGAGCAGTCAATTATATAAACCAATTAATAACAAAATCCAAGAAACACATCAACAATAATACAATAATAGTAGGGGACTTTAACATCCAACACATTGAAATGGACAGATCATCCAAGCAAAAGATTAACAAGGAAATAATGGCCTTAAAAGACACACTGGACTAGATGGACATCACAGATATATTAAGAACATTCCATCCCAAAGCAACTGAATACACATTCTTCTCAAGTGCACATGGAACATTTTCTAGAATAGGTCACATCCTGGGTCACAAAGCAGGTCTCATCCAGTAGCAAAAGACTGAGGTCATTCCCGCATATTTTAAGACCACAAAGCTCTGAAGCTAGAGCTCAATCAGAAGAGGAAAGTTGGAAAGAAATGGAATACACGGAGGTGAAAGATCATCCTATTAAAGGATGAATGGGTCAACCAGGAAATTAGAGAAGAATAGAAAAAAATCATGGAAACAAATGATAATGAAAACACAGCTGTTCAAAATCTGTAGGACACAGCCAAGGAAGTCCTGAGAGGAATGTATATAGAGATTCAAGCCTTTCTCAAGAAACAAGAAAGGTTTCAAAGACAAACTAACCCTACACTTAAAGGAGCTGGAGAAAGAACAGCAAAGAAAGCCTAAACCCAGCCAGAGAATATAAATAATAAAAATCAGAGCAGAAATCAATGAAATAGAAACAAACAAACAAACAGTAGAAGGAATCAATGAAACTAAGAGCTAGTTCTTTGAAAGAATTAATTTGTTTGATAAAACCCTGGTCAGACTTATCAAAAAGAAAGAGAAAGGACCCAAATAGATAAAATCATAAATGAAAGGGGAAAGAGCACATGCAACATCAAAGAAATACAAACAAGTATGAGAACTTAGTATGAGCAACTATATGTCAGCAAGTTTGACAATCTAGAAGAAATGGATGCATTCCTAGAGACATATAAACTACCACAACTGAACGAAGAAGAAAGAGAAAACCTGAACTGACCCATAACCAGTAAGTAGATTGAAACAGTCATCACTAATCTCCCAACAAACAAGAGCCCAGGGCCAGATGGCTTCCCAGGGAAATTCTACCAAATAGTTAAAGAATAATTAATACCTATTCTTCTGAAAATGTTCCCCACCAAAAAAAAAAAAAAGGAAAAACTTCCAAAATCATTTAATGAGGCCAGCATCACCCTGATCCCCTGATCCCAAAACCAGACAAAGATCCCATCAAAATGGAAAATTACAGACCAATATCCTTGATGAACACAGATGTGAAAATTCTCACCAAAATACTAACCAATAGGATCCAAGTGTACATTAAAAGGATTATTCGCCAGCACCAAGTGGGATATATTCCAGGGCTGCCGGATGGTTCAACATCCACAAATCAACCAATGTGATACAATACATTAATAAAAGAAAGAACAAGAAACATACGATACTCTCAATAGATGCTGAAATAGCATGTGACCAAGTACAGCATCCCTTCTTGATCAAAAGTCTTCAAAGTGTGGGGATAGACGGTGCCTACCTCAATATCATCAAGGCCTTCTATGAAAAACCCACAGAGAATATCATTCCCAATGGGGAAAAATGAGAGCTTTTCCCCTTAGTTCAGGAGCACGGGAGGGATGTCCATTATCACCACTACAATTCAACATAGTACTAGAATTCCTAGCCTCAGCAATCAGACAACAAAAAGAAATTAAAGGCATCCAAATCAGCAAAGAAGAAATCAAACTATCACTCTTTGCAGATGATATAATGCTCTATGAGGAAAGCCCAAAAGACTCTGTTCCAAAGGTGCTAGAACTTGTACATAAATTCAGTAAAGTGTCAAGATACAAAATCAATGCACAGAAATCAGTTGCCTTTCTTTACAACAACAACAAGACAGAAGAAAGAGAAATTAAGGAGTCAATCCCATTTATAAGTGCAGCCAAAATCATAAGATAACTAGGAATAACCCTAAACAAAGCTGTAAAGAATCTCTGCTCAAAAAACTATAAAGTACTCATGAAAGAAATCGAGGAAGACAACGAAATGGAAAAATGTTCCTTGATCATGGATTGGAAGAACACATATTGTGAAAATGTCTGCGCTACCTAAAGCAATCTGCACATTTAATGCAATCCCTATCAAAATACCATTTTTTCAAAGAAATGGAACAAATAACCCAAAAATTTTATGGAACAAGAAAAGACCTTGAATAGCCAGAGGAATGTTGAAAAGGAAAGCCAAAGTTGGTGGCGTCACAATTCCAGACTTCAAGCTCTATTACAAAGCTGTCATCATCAAGACAGCATGGTACTGGCACAAAAACAGACACATAGATCAGTGGAACAGAATAAGGAGCCCAGACTCTCAACTCTATGGTCAACTAATCTTCGACAAAGCAGGAAAGAATGTCCAATGGAGAAAAGACAGCCTCTTCAATAAATGGTGCTGGGAAAATTGGACAGCCACAGGCAGAAAAATGAAATTGGACCACTTCCTTACACCACACACGAAAATAGACTCCAAATGCATGAAGGACCTCAATGTGAGAAAGGAATCCATCAAAATCCTTGAGGAGAACACAGGCAGCAACCTCTTCAACCTCAGCCGCAGCAATATCCTCCTAGGAACAACAGCAAAGGCAAGGGAAGCAAGGGCAAAAATGAACTATTGTGATTTCATCAAGATCAAAAGCTTTTGCACAACAAAGGAAACAGTTAACAAAACCAAAAGACAACTGACAGAATGGGAGAAGATATTTGCAAACGACATATCAGATAAAGGGCTAGTATCCAAAATCTATAAGGAACTTAGCAAACTCAACACCCAAAGAACAAACAATCCAATCAAGAAATGGGCAGAGGACATGAACAGACATTTCTGCAAAGAAGACATCCAGATGGCCAACAGACCCATGAAAAAGTGCTCCACGTCACTCGGCATCAGGGAAATACAAATCAAAACCACAATGAGATATCACCTCACACCAGTCAGAATGGCTAAAATGAACAAGTCAGGAAATGACAGATGCTGGCGAGGATGCGGAGAAAGGGGAACCCTCTTCCACTGTTGGTGGGAATACAAACTGGTGCAACCACTCTGGAAAACAGCATGGAGGTTCCTCAAAATGTTGAAAAGAGAACTACCCTATGACCCAGCAATTGCACTACTGGGTACCCTAAAGATACAAACATAGTGATCCGAAGGGGCACGTGTACCCGAATGTTCATAGCAGCAATGTCTACAATAGCCAAACTATGGAAAGAACCTAGATGTCCATCAACAGATGAATGGATAAAGAAGAGGTGGTCTATATACACAATGGAATACTATGCAGCCATCAAAAATGAAATCTTGCCATTTGCGATGATGTGGATGGAACTAGAGCGTATCATGCGTAGTGAAATAAGTCAATCGGAGAAAGACAACTATCATATGATCTCCCTGATATGAGGACATGGAGAAGCACCATGGGGGGTTAGGGGGATAGGAAAAGAATAAATGAAACAAAATGGGATTGGGAGGGAGACAAACCATAAATGACTCTTAATCTCACAAAACAAACTGGGGGTTGCTGGGGGGAGGTGGGTTTGGGAGAGGGGGAGGGGGTTGTGGACATTGGGGAGGGTATGTGCTATCGTGAGTGCTGTGAAGTGTGTGGACCTGGCAATTCACAGACCTGTACCCCTGGGGATAAAAATACATTATATGTTTATAAAAAAAAATTGGAAGGGGAGGCGAACCATAAGAGAATATGGACTCTGAAAAACAACCTGAGGGTTTTGAAGGGTCAGGGGTGGGAGGTTGGGGGAACAGGTGGTGGGTAATAGGGAGGGTGCATTTTGCATGGAGCACTGGGTGTTGTGCAAAGACAATGAATACTGTTACGCTGAAAAAATAAATAAATTTAAAAAAAGATGGGAGGGAGACAAACAATAAGAGACTCTTAATCTCAGAAAATAAAGTGAGGGTTGTCTGGGAAGGCTGGTAGGGAAAGGGTGGTTAGGTTAAGGACATTGGGGAGAGTATGTGCTATGGTGAGTGCTGTGAAGTGTGTAAGACTGACAATTCACACACCTGTAGCCCTGGGCCGAATAATATGTTATATGTTAATTTTAAGTCATGATAAAAAATAAACAAATATATGAGCATATTGTTTTTGTCTCTTGAAAATAACATATTAATATTTATGTGTGAGGTTAGAGTATGCAGACTAACCATCTTGATTTGAGAGTGAAAAGGGATAGTTCACTTTCATTTTGTTGGAAAGATATCTAGAAATTCTAAATCAAAGCATTTAGCCTAATAAAAAAACTATGTTTGAAAATAGAGCATCCTACTAACACATATGCATACCAATTCATAAAAACATTTTTTTAGAGATTTCTAGGCAATTATATAATGATATTTATTATATTATATTATATTATATTATATTATATTATATTATATATTATTACTTATAATATATACAGTTTATATTATATATATGACATATTATTTTAAGACAATAATATATTTTAAGCCAACACATTATTTAAGACTATTTGAGACATAAAGATGGAATTGTCTATACAGTTGACCCTTGACCAACACAGTTTGGAACTACCTAAGTCCATTTATAATGTGGATTTTTTTCAATAAATATATTGGAAAAGTTTTTACAAATTTGTGAATTTTTTTAAAAATCACAGACAAACCACATGTCTTACTGGAAAGAATTAAACAGGTTTTATTGTACAAATACAGTATATAATACATATACCATACAAAAATATGTGCTATTGACTATCTATGATGTCAGTAAGGCTTCCAGTCCAACAGTAGTTTATGAGTAGTCAGTGTTCAGGGAGGCCAACAGTCATACACAGATGTCTGACTGTGGGGAGTGTTGGTGCCTCTAATCCCATCCCATTGTGTGTGTGTGTGTGTGTGTGTGTGTGTGTGTGTGTGTGTGTGACACTCTTTTCTATTAGACACTTTAAAGGAATTATCTAGCACTGCTACAAAGAGAGATCATCCATCATTATCCATTAACTCACTTGGAATAATATCCAAAGTATATTTTACGTGAAAAAGGGAGTGAAAATACTATGAACATAGTAATGAAAAAGTGAAATTTTTATAAGAGGAGGAAATTTTATCTATTGATAGTCCCCTGGGACAGAGCTTCATATTTATTTGAGAAAAAATGGTTTAGAGTGGTGTAGAATCATGAGGGTCATACTCATGTAGCAGGTGCTTGTCTTCAAAAGAAGGCGGAGATTATGAACACAGGCATTTAGTTCATCAAGACGAGTTTGGACATATTGATGATGGGGTTTCAGCTCAGGAAGAATCAACCTATTCATTGTGTGTAACAAAATAGATATCTGAGTGATATCTGTTAAGAAGAGGCCAGATATTGGTGAAGATTGTAGGGGAAGAAAATGTAGATAGCTCTGTGATCAGGGTTGAGACTGTGTTTGTGGAAGAAAATAAATTGCCATGGGGATTTTTGTTTTTTTTTTTCTTTTTAAATTGTGGGATGTGTGATATAAACAACTGAATTCATCTCCTCAGTGAAATCCACAGTAAGTTTTGAACATTTCACCATGAATAAGAGTGTATGTTTCCAGAGTGTGAATGATAGAATATGCTGAATTATGTATCCAGCACAGACACAACCACGGAGATGCTGAAGTGAGAGGAACAGAGATCAGAGATGTGTTTTCCCTTGAGCAAAAGTCAAGAGGGACAAGTGCCAGAGCTCTCCACACAATGCACCAAAGTGTTAACTGCCATCTGTTGCTTTCTGTTTCTTCGTTTCAAATTGTATATAGCCTAATCTTTCATAAAAAAAACATGTGCTGATAGCTAGAAAATATATTGGTTTTATTAAAAGAGCTGTGCTCATCCGGTGGCTTGTTTAGAGTTTCATCCATATTGATTGGGTGTGGATCATATGCCAGTGTCTTGTGTTTCTTGACTTTTAAAATTTTACTTGCTCAAAACTCCCATCAGCCTGACCGGGGTTTGCTTGCAACTACATGAGTTCAAGGTGCTCTTTACAAAGCCCTTTGTCTTTCCTTTCTTTTGGCCCAGATGTCACCCTGCATCACAGCACAAAGGTTTCTCCACCTCCTCCCAATCCCTGGTAATACATGCTTTAGAGAGGGTGGCCCCACCGATCTTGTCCTGTCTGCCATCTGCACCCAGAGGCCCTAGGTGATACTGCTGGTGACAAATAGCTTCCAAGTCTGAGCATTTGACACACATCTTGCCCACACCCTGACTATCAGGTCATGAAACGTCATTCAGTGATTCAGTCCTGCCTGATACTCAAGCCAGAAAATACTGCTTAGTAGGAATCAAGTGAGTAGGATCTTGATGGCGACCAAAAATAGCCAAGAACTTGGAGCATTTATTTGCCATGGTAGATTTTGCTTTTAGTTCTGTTTGTCCCCTCCTCCCAGCATGGCATCCCAACTAGAATTTCACTGAATCTCCAGAAACCTTAGTATTGGGTGCCCTGAAGTACAATTGCCTGTACCTGTGAGTTGTCTTCTTGGGGTACCCATTAAAATTTTGAGTAAAGCACATAAGCAAATAGATTAATATATATCCTGTATATACCACTCTAATTTGGTCAATATCTGCCCAAGATTTTATGATATAATAGAAAAAAATGTGTAGTCTTAATTTTGCAGTCCTAGCAACAAATGTCAGTCTCAAATCATATTTATTTAAGAGAATTTAATTAATAGAAATTATTAATTTAATCAATAGAAAATGCAGAAGAAAGATGTAAAAATGTTAATAAGAGCTGTTCTTGGGCAGTACATTGCTCTGTAGTTTTTAAAAATAAATTGCATAAGTTTTATGTATTTGGCATACCTATTAGTCAGAGACCAGTCCAGAGAAAAAGAAAACACAATTATTTAAACAGATGCATTTGCTGTCTGGAATTGTTAACCACATATTTCAGAATTGGAGTAGCATAAAGAAAGCACAAACACATTATGGAATAGGAACTGTACAAAGCAGCTGCTACCCTCAGAGTTCAGGGAACAAAAGAAAGAGATTTTAAGTTTTAAACCATGGATGCTTGCAGAGGGGCTGAGGGCTGGCCTATTTGGCTAAAGCTAAGCTTGGCATAGAAAGAGCTGTGCACTTAATGTAAGTCCTTCTGCAGCTCTGAGGGATCACAGTGCTGCCATCTTGACGTCAGATCATGGAGTCATTGCTAGTGTAAGTGCAGGGAGTGCAAAAATGGGCAGGAGTCATCCTGTACCGCTCATCTCACCAAAACATATCCCTCTGGAGCTCACTTTGAGCTGCCGCAAGGAAGGAGTTGGAAGCTCAAAGGGGAATATGGTTGTCTGAGATGACCCACAAATCCCAAAAAGAGAAGTATGGGTTGAAGCTTAAGACAACAACATAATACATGGTGGAGAATATTTCATTTCAATGGAAAAAGAAGCACCCCCATATTTTACTAAAGTCAACAGACCATTTAGTGCTTAGATGGGAGTCTATACACAGTAGAAGATCACTGATGGACGTCCAAGTTTACTTGGCCATTAACAAGCTAATTGGAATTAGCAAAATGTGATACAAAATCTCCTCACACTATGCCAAATTTATAAAAATAAAAGAAACAACAACAACAACTCAATAGACCTTCACAAGAGTAGGAAATCTTGGGAAATTATTGTAAGATATAAAGTTTGAGGAATTGGCTTCCAGAAGTTGAGAAAGAGAGTTGAATTTGTAATTGATTTTACATTTTCAAAGCTCAGATATTTTCTGTTTAAAGCAGAAGCAGTTTGATCTTTGGGTGACTGTATTCCTGATTTGACCCATTTTTCAGTAAATGAGTATACACATTGAGAAGGTGATGATCCCTCGATTTGCACATCAGGGGCAGTAAAGAAATGGATTTCCTGGAATAATTCCAATGAGAGTATTTATTGAAGTGGAGCAAGCATGGGTCTGAGAAGCCAGAGATGAGCTACTGCTAGAAGCCAGGGCATGCCTGGGGACAAAAAAGCAGGAGATAATCTGAAGAGGAGGCAGTGCCTCTTGAAATTCTACAGTGTGAAGGAACATTGCAATATCTCTCAATCCAGAGCTGCAACCAAGAGTAAGAAGGAGAAATCCTGAAGCTTCCTCCAGGCTAGGCATATTCTACCAGTGCTCAGGTGAGCAAACCCTCAGCTCTGTATATCTATTATGGTAGCCTGGGTTATGCAGAACAAGGCCATAGCCTTTCTGTGTAAAGGTCAAGGCAAGCATGAACAGAGATTAATTTAAAACGAGGTTGATCAGCAAAAGATCTCCAAACCGTTTTCCAGCCCACCATTAGAATGCAACTTGTGAATGAGTAGCTTCCCTTTTTAAATTAATTAATTAATTTTTTATGAGAGGATTTCTGTATACAGGTTATGACTAGTTTACAGGATAAGAACTAGTTTGGATGACTGAGAGGTTTTATGTTCTGCCAACAGCCAGGATCCATCCAGGTTTCACATATTTTTTAAAAATTAAATATCATATTTCCTATGATAATAATTATTCATTTTTTTGAACTCACAGTGCCTATCATAAATTTTACACATTTCTCGTGAAGATAAACCACGACCCCCCATAATGGGGGACCCTAAAACAGGATTTTGGTGAATCTACCAATGGCGAGTGGTTTAAATGTCATACAGTGAACAAGACAAATTATGGCAAATACAAGCAAAAGTAATAGAAACAAAATGCTAATACAAATCTTTTCCTTGTATTTTGTACAGAATATTATTTAGAAATGTGTTTGAGAGATGGTTAATACAGCTAGACTACATCAGAATGAGTGTTTTTAAGATAAATTTTTATTTATCAGCTGCAATTGTGACATACCTTAGTACTATTTATTAAAGTATTCCCAAATCTTTGTCTTCCAGGAACAAGTGAAAGTGGCAATCCCCTTGTTCTTTAGTTTGGCCAATAAAATGTGAATGGAAGTGTCATGTTCATTCCTAGGGGCACTTGGAGAGTTTCCCCGCACTTCCACAGTTAGCAGCAATTCTGCAAAGACTGGCCAAAGTGCAGACTCAGGTCCTTAATGAGAAGAATGCAGGGAATCATAGCGGCTATTTTGTTTGAAGCCACCAGATTGTGAGTTTGGTTTACTGCAGGATGATATTGCTTGTGTTGTTTGGTAGAACAAGTGTTCAAAACAAAAGCAGCTCATGTTTGTAAAGCCTGCCATCAAAGAAGTATGTGATGGTGGCTTCATGGCTTGAGAAAATGGCTCCCACCTACAAACCTTCCGTTTGCTGCATATTTTATATTAAAAAAAAAAAAAAACCCGAGGCCTGAGAGACTCTTGGTAATGGAGGTTATTTGTGCCTAAGCGGTCTGTTGGTGAGGTGCTTGGGGGAACACGAACCTTTGCACTGACGCCATCATGCAACATCTTGGTTGGTGGCAAAATGTGGGTTCCCCGATTTATTCAAAGGCTGAGCTTCACACAGCTCACACATCCAAGCTGTGGGACCTCTTAAAAATAATTAACGACAGACATCTGGAAAACACAGATTACTGAGGCATTCATAGCCTCAGAAACATTCTCTATGGATAACCAAGGCTTAGTTATATTTTTGTTTAAAAAAAAAAAAAGGAGTATTTTCCATTTTGCTTTAAAAGAAGCTCATTGACCATGCATATAAAATGCAATTATTTAAATGGGTGAACTCATTCCGAATTTTTTCTTAGAAATTTCAGAAGCAGGGAGGAGTTAAGATGGCGGAGAAGTAGCAGCCTGAGACTACATCAGGTAACAGGAGATCAGCTCGATAGCTTATCTAAACATTGCAAACACCTACAAATCCAACGGGAGAGCGAAGAGAAGAAGAACAGCAACTCTAGAAACAGAAAATCAACCACTTTCTGAAAGGTAGTACTGGCGGAGAAGTGAATCTAAAACGACGGGAAGATAGACCGCGGGGGGAGGGGCCGGCTCCTGGCAAGCGGCGGAGCAACAGAGCACAAAATCAGGACTTTTAAAAGTCTGTTCCTTTGCTTTGCTCCAGAGGCTAAACCAGGGTGAAGCCCACGCGGGGTCAGCGTGGCCCCAGGCCCCGCAGGGTCACAGAAGGATCGGGGGTGTCAGAGTGTCGGAGAGCTCGCAGGTATTAGAACGGATAAGCCGGCTGCAGAGACAGAGCCGAGGACTGAACTCTCAGCTCGGGGTTACCTTGAACTGGTCGCGGGCTGGGTGAGCTCAGAGCGCGGCTAGAGGCTGGGGATACGGGAGTAATTGGGTGCTGTCCTCTGGGGGCGCACTGAGGAGTGGGGCCCCAGGCTCTCGGCTCCTCTGGGCCAGAGACTGGGAGGCCACCATTTTCATTCCCGTGTTCCGGAACTCTGCGGAAAGCGTTCAGGGAACAGAAGCTTCCAAAAGCGAACCCGAGCCGATTACTTAGTCCGGCCGCCGGTAAGGGCAGTGCAATCCCGCCTCGGGCAAAGACACTTGAGAGTCACTACAACAGGCCCCTCCCCCAGAAGATCAACAAAATATCCAGCCAGGACGAAGTTCATCTATCAAGGAGAAAGCAGGTTCAATTCCTAAGACAGCGGAGCAATTCCAGAGGAGGAGAAAGCAAAGCACGGAACTCATGGCTTTCTCCCCATGATTCTTTAGTCTTGCGGCTACTTCAATTTTTTTTTCTTTTTTCAATTTTTTTTCAATTTTTTTTTCTTTTTTCTTTTTTCTTCTTCTGCTAATTTTTTTAAAACATTTACCCTTTTCTTTTTTAACGTTTTTTGACTAGTTCATCTAAATATATATATTTTTCTTTCTTTTTTATATTTTTTTTATTTGTTTTATTATTTAAATTTTTTTCTTTTTTTTTCTTTTTTTTTTTCAGAACCTGTTTTTATCCCCTTTCTCCCCCCCCCACAATTTGGGGTCTCTTCTGATTTGGTTACAGTGCATTTTTCTAGGGTCTTTGCCACCCTTTTAGTAGTTTATTTGCTCCTTCATATCCTCTTATCTGGACAAAATGACAAGGCGGAAAAAATCACCACAAACAAAAGAACAAGAGACAGTACCGAAGGCTAGGGACCTAATCAACACAGACATGGGTAATATGTCAGATCAAGTGTTCAGAATGACGATTCTGAACATTCTAGCCGGGCTCGAAAAAGGCATGGAAGATATTAGAGAAACCCTCTCTGGAGATATTAAAGCCCTTTCTGGAGAAATTAAAGAACTAAAATCTAACCAAGTTGAAATCAAAAAAGCTATTAATGAGGTGCAATCAAAAATGGAGGCTCTCACTGCTAGGATAAATGAGGCAGGAGAAAGAATTAGTGATATAGAAGACCAAATGACAGAGAATAAGGAAGCTGAGCAAAAGAGGGACAAACAGCTACTGGACCATGAGGGGAGATTTCAAGAGATAAGTGACACCATAAGACGAAACAACATTAGAATAATTGGGATTCCAGAAGAAGAAGAAACAGAGAGGGGAGCAGAAGGTCTATTGGAGAGAATCATTGGAGAGAATTTCCCTAATATGGCAAAGGGAACAAGCATCAAAATCCAGGAGATGCAGAGAACCCCCCTCAAAGTCAACAAGAATAGGTCCACACCCCGTCACCTAATAGTAAAATTTACAAGTCTTAGTGACAAAGAGAAAATCCTGAAAGCAGCCCGAGAAAAGAAGTCTGTAACATACAATGGTAGAAATATTAGATTGGCGGCAGACTTATCCACAGAGACCTGGCAGGCCAGGAAGAGCTGGCATGATATATTCAGAGCACTCAACGAGAAAAACATGCAGCCAAGAATACTCTATCCAGCTAGGCTATCATTGAAAATAGAAGGAGACATAAAAAGCTTCCAGGACAAACAAAAACTGAAAGAATTTGCAAACACCAAACCCGCTCTCCAGGAAATATTGAAAGGGGTCCTCTAAGCAAAGAGAGAGCCTAAAAGTAGTAGATCAGAAAGGTACAGAAACAATATACAGTAACAGTCACATTACAGACTAATAATGGCACTAAATTCATATCTCTCAATAGTTACCCTGAATGTTAATGGGCTAAATGCCCCAATCAAAAGACACAGGGTATCAGAATGGATAAAAAAACAAAACCCATCAGTATGTTGCCTACAAGAAACTCATTTTAGACGTGAAGACACCTCCAGATTTAAAGTGAGGGGGTGGAAAACAATTTACCATGCTAATGGGCATCAGAAGAAAGCTGGGGTGGCAATCCTTATATCAGATCATTTAGATTTTAAGCCAAAGACTATAATAAGAGATGAGGAAGGACACTATATCCTACTCAAAGGGTCTGTCCAACAAGAAGATCTAGCAATTTTAAATATCTATGCCCCTAACGTGGGAGCAACCAACTATATCAACCAATTAATAACAAAATCAAAGAAACACATCAATAATAATACAATAATAGTAGGGGACGTTAACACTCCCCTCACTGAAATGGACAGATCATCCAAGCAAAAGATCAACAAGGAAATAAAGGCCTTAAATGACACACTGGACCAGATGGACATCACAGATATATTCAGAACATTTCATCCCAATGCAACAGAATACACATTCTTCTCTAGTGCACATGGAACCTTCTCCAGAATAGATCACATCCTGGGTCACAAATCAGGTCTCAACCGGTATCAAAAGATTAGGATTATTCCCTGCATATTTTCAGACCACAATGCTCTGAAGCTAGAACTCAATCACAAGAGGAAAGCTGGAAAGAACCCAAATACATGGAGACTAAACAGTATCCTTCTAAAGAATGAATGGGTTAACCAGGAAATTAAAGAAGAACTGAAAAAATTCATAGAAACAAATGATAATGAAAACACAACTGTTCAAAATCTGTGGGACACAGCAAAGGCAGTCCTGAGAGGAAAATATATAGCAGTACAAGCCTTTCTCAAGAAACAAGAAAGGTCTCAAGTACACAACCTAACCCTACGCGTAAAGGAGCTGGAGAAAGAACAAGAAAGAAACCCTAAACCCAACAGGAGAAGAGAAATCATAAAGATCAGAGCAGAAATCAATGAAATAGAAACCAAAAAAACAATAGAAAAAATCAATGAAACTAGGAGCTGGTTCTTTGAAAGAATCAATAGGATTGATAAACCCCTGGCCAGACTCATCAAAAAGAAAAGAGAAAGGACCCAAATCAATAAAATCATGAATGAAAGAGGAGAGATCACAACTAACACCAAAGAAATACAGACAATTATAAGAACATACTATGAGCAACTCTACACCATGAAATTGGACAATCTGGAAGAAATGGATGCATTCCTAGAGACATATAAACGACCACAACTGAACCAGGAAGAAATAGAAAACCTGAACAGGCCCATAACCAGTAAGGAGATTGAAACAGTCATCAAAAATCTCCAAACAAACAAAATCCCAGGGCCAGATGGCTTCCCAGGGGAATTCTACCAAACATTTAAAGAAGAACTAATTCCTATTCTCCTGAAACTGTTCCAAAAAATAGAAATGGAAGGAAAACTTCCAAACTCATTTTATGAGGCCAGCATCACCTTGATCCCAAAACCAGACAAGGGATCCCACCAAAAAAGAGAACTACAGACCAATATCCTTGATGAACACAGATGCAAAAATTCTCGCCTAAATACTAGCCAATAAGATTCAACAGTACATTAAAAGGATTATTCACCACGATCAAGTGGGATTTATTCCAGGGCTGCAGGGTTGGTTCAACATCTGCAAATCAATCAATGTGATAGAACACATTAATAAAAGAAAGAACAAGAACCATATGATACTCTCAATAGATGCTGAAAAAGCGTTTGACAAAGTACAGCATCCCTTCCTGATCAAAACTCTTCAAAGTGTAGGGTTAGAGGGCACATACCTCAATATTATCAAAGCCATGTATGAAAAACCCACCGCAAATATCATTCTCAATGGAGAAAAACTGAAAGCTTTTCCGTTAAGGTCAGGAACACGGCAGGGATGTCCATTATCACCACTGCTATTGAACATAGTACTAGAAGTCCTAGCCTCAGCAATCAGACAACAAAAAGAAATTAAAGGCATCCAAATTGGCAAAGAAGAATTCAAACTATCACTCTTCGCAGATGATATGATACTATATGTGGAAAACCCAAAAGACTCCACTCCATAACTGCTAGAACTTGTCCAGGAATTCAGTAAAGTGTCAGGATATAAAATCAATGCACAGAAATCAGTTGCATTTCTGTACACTAACAACAAGACAGAAGAAAGAGAAATTAAGGAGTCAATCCCATTTACAATTGTACCCAAAACTATAAGATACCTAGGAATAAACCTAACCAAAGAGACTAAGAATCTATACACAGAAAATTAAAAAGTACTCATGAAAGAAATTGAGGAAGACACAAAAAAATGGAAAAATGTTCCATGCTCCTGGATTGGAAGAATAAATATTGTGAAAATGTCTATGCTACCTAAAGCGATCTACACATTTAATGCAATCCCTATCAAAATACCGTCCATTTTTTTCAAAGAAATGGAACAAATAATCCTAAAATTTATATGGAACCAGAAAAGACCTCGAATAGCCAAAGGAATATTGAAGAACAAAGCCAAAGTGGGTGGCATCCCAATTCCGGACTTCAAGCTCTATTACAAAGCTGTCGTCATCAAGACAGCATGGTACTGGCACAAAAACAGACACATAGATCAGTGGAACAGAATAGAGAGCCCAGAAATCGACCCTCAACTCTATGGTCAACTAATCTTCGACAAAGCAGGAAAGAATGTCCAATGGAAAAATGACAGCCTCTTTAATAAATGGTGCTGGGAAAATTGGACAGCCACATGCAGAAAAATGAAATTGGACCACTTCCTTACACCACACACGAAAATAGACTCCAAATGGATGAAGGACCTCAATGTGAGAAAGGAATCCATCAAAATCCTTGAGGAGAACGCAGGCAGCAACCTCTTCGACCTCAGCCATAGCAACATCTTCCTAGGAACAACAGCAAAGGCAAGGGAAGCAAGGGCAAAAATGAACTATTGGGATTTCATCAAGATCAAAAGCTTTTGCACAGCAAAGGAAACAGTTAACAAAACCAAAAGACAACTGACAGAATGGGAGAAGATATTTGCAAACGACATATCAGATAAAGGGCTAGTATCCAAAATCTATAAGGAACTTAGCAAACTCACCACCCAAAGAACAAACAATCCAATCAAGAAATGGGCAGAGGACATGAACAGACATTTCTGCAAAGAAGACATCCACATGGCCAACAGACCCATGAAAAAGTGTTCCACGTCACTCGGCATCAGGGAAATACAAATCAAAACCACAATGAGATATCACCTCACACCAGTCAGAATGGCTAAAATTAACAAGTCAGGAAATGACAGATGCTGGCGAGGATGTGGAGAAAGGGGAACCCTCCTCCACTGTTGGTGGGAATGCAAGCTGGTGCAACCACTCTGGAAAACAGCATGGAGGTTCCTCAAAATGTTGAAAATAGAACTACCCTATGACCCAGCAATTGCACTACTGGGTATTTACCCTAAAGATACAAACATAGTGATCCGAACGGGCACGTGTACCCGAATGTTTATAGCAGCAATGTCTACAATAGCCAGACTATGGAAAGAACCTAGATGTCCATCAACAGATGACTGGATAAAGAAGATGTGGTATATATACACAATGGAATACTATGCAGCCATCAAAAGAAATGAAATCTTGCCATTTGCGACGACGTGGATGGAACTAGAGCGTATCATGCTTAGTGAAATAAGTCAATTGGAGAAAGACAACTATCATATGATCTCCCTGATATGAGGACATGGAGAAGCAACATGGGGGGTTAGGGGGATAGGAGAAGAATAAATGAAACAAGATGGGATTGGGAGGGAGACAAACCATAAATGACTCTTAATCTCACAAAACAAACTGGGGGTTGCTGGGGGGAGGTGGGATTGGGAGAGGGGGAGCGGGCTATGAACATTGGGGAGGGTAGGTGAACCATAAGAGAATATGGACTCTGAAAAACAACCTGAGGGTTTTGAGGGGTCAGGGGTGTGAGGTTGGGGCAACCTGAGGGTTTTGAAGGGTCAGTGGTGGGAGGTTGGGGGAACAAGTGGTGGGTAATGGGGAGGGCACGTTTTGCATGGAGCACTGGGTGTTGTGCAAAAAGAATGAATACTGTTACGCTGAAAACATAAATAAAATGGAAAAAAATTAAAAAAAAAGAATATTGGGAACAAGTTAAAAATAAAAGTTGTATCTATGAAGTAGCTATGGTTGTTCGCTTGTTGTCTTTTTTTTTTCTTCTTTCCTGGTTGGTTTTCTGGGGGAGGGTCCTGTCACGTGGGTTTTCAATCAATGATTGATTTAAGTCCTCCTGCCCCCCTCAAGGGGGTGAGCTCTGAGGAAACCAGTTTTTCAGGCTTGTTCTCTGAGGTTTTTGTTTGTTTCTTTGTTTTTCTCTTTTCTTGACCGTTTGGGATGGTTTTTGGAGGTTTAGAGGAATGTAAACTGCACCCTGACCTCCCTCTCAGAGAGAAGCCTCAGAACAGGTTCTGAGTTGAGGTGCGTGGGGACTCAGATCTCCTATTTGTATCCAAAATCATGGCATTGGCGGCTGTCTGGGCAGCTCCAGACCGCCAGAGAGGTTCCAAGCAGCGATCACACATTGACTGAGATTTTTCCCACTGGCCTGGGCTGGGAATTCCTGGTCTTTCCGGGTTGGAGAGCTCCCGGCTGGTGCCTGTGTGCACTCTCCCAGGGGTGAGTGTGCGGTGCGCGCTTCTCAGTCTCTGATGGCGCAGTGAAGCGCTGGTCTTAGAGTGAGTGCCGGGCTGGTGCCTGCCTGCACCTCTCTCAGGGGAGGGTGTGGAGCACACACTTCTCAGGCTCTAATGGCGGGGTGCAGCGCGGTTCTAAGAGCATGCGTCTGACTGGTGCCTGCCTGCAACTCTCTCAAAGGAGGGTGTGGAGTGTGCGCCTCTCAGGCTCTGCTGGCAGGGCCCAGTGTTCTGCCATCTGGCGAGACTCCCAGCCCTTCACAAGAGCTGGACCCTACACGTTCTTGGGCACACTGGCAGCTCAGGGACCAAGACCTGGTCTTTCCGCCGCACTCTCTCTGTCTCAGCACCAAGGGAGGCTGTCCTGGGTCCAGGGACTTAAGCCCCTCTCCCTAACCGCCCCGATTCCCACAATTTCCCTCCATGATCCTTTGCTCTTTTTGAGTGCTTTCAACCAGACTCCAAGTTAATGCTGGTCCCCAGTCACAGGGCACTCACATATTGGGGTATTACTTTCCAATTGGTCACCTCTGGTGGCTCCCTCCCCCTTTTGTTTATCTTCCGATATCAGTCTGACGTTCCCACTCCGCTTTACCTGCCCACTGGCATCTTCTGCTCCTGTAGAGATTCAGACGTGTATACTTCTGCTCTCAGTCTGATTTCATGGGTGGTCGGAGTTCTTTGGTAGGTAATCAACTCACTTTAGGGTACAGGTTGAAATGGCACCTCCTCCTACTCCCCCACCATCTTGTCTCCCCCTTGAGAATATAATTTGTTTCTTAAGAAAGGCTTTTATTGTCATTACTTCCCACTTGGGACCGCCTTTGTTGCATCCCAAAGACTTGGAGTTGTCCTACATTCATTTTCATTTGCTTCCATGTATTTTAAAATTCTTGTTTAATTTCCTGATTCTCCATTCATTCTACAGTAGGATGTTCTTTATCCTCCACATAGTAGTCCTTCCACCTTTTTCTTGTAATTAACTTCAAGATTCATAGTATTGTGGTAAAAAAATATTCATGTTATGATGTCAATATTTTGGTACTTGTGAGACCTAATTTCTAAGCTAGTATGTGATCTCTTCTGGAGAGTATCCCATGTAACCTCCAAAAGTATGTTTTTTTTTTTTTTTTTCTGATGTTTTCAGAGGCTGTGCTCTGCATATCTCCATGAAGTCCATCTGGTCCAATGTGTCATTCAAAGCCCATGTTTCCTTGTTGATCTGCATAGATGATCTGTCCATTGCTGTGAGTGGGTTCTTAAAGTCCTCTTTTATTACTGTATTCTTCTCAAGGAGTTTCTTTAATTTTGTAATTCATTGGTGTGTATGTTTGGCGTCTCCCTAGTTAGGGGCATACATGTTTACAATCGTTAGATCTTTTCATTGGGTACATCCATTTTATTATGTTATAGCGTCCTTCTTCATCACTTATAATAGCCTTCAGTTTAAAATCTAGTGTGTCTAATGTAGAAGGATGGATCCTCCAGCATTCCTTACATTCCCATTAGCATAATAAATGATTCCCCATGCCTTCAATTTCAATCTCAATGTATTCTTGCCTCTGCAGTGAGTCTCTTGTAAACAGGATATTGATGGTTCTTGTTTTTCTTTTAATCCATGTTTATACAGTATATCTTTTGATTGGGGCATTGAGTCCATTTGCACTCAGAGTGATATTTAAAGGTATAAATTCAGTTCCATTGTATTACCTGTAAAGTTGCTGTTTCTGTAGATTGTCTCTGTTCCTTTCTGGATTTTTCTTAACTTTGGGCTCTCTCTACACTCGCAGGATCCCCAAAAATGTTTCTTTCAGGGTTGGTTTAGTGTTCACAATCCTTAAGTTTTCTTTGCCCTGGAAAGCTCTTTATCTCTGCTTCTACTCTGAATGACAGGCTCCCTGGACTATGTATTCTTGGCTGCACAAGTTACACATTTTGCACATTGAATATATCATGCCTTCTTTTCTGGCCTTCCCAATGTCTGTGGGCAGGTGTGCTGCCACCCTTATGTATCTACTCTTAGTGGTTAAGTTTCTCTTCTCCTGAGCTTCTTTCAGGATTTTCTCTTTATCACGGCACTTTGAAAGCTTGACTCCTATATGTCAAGATGTTGAAATATTTTTATTGATTCTGAGAGAAGTTCTGTGTACCTCCTGGACTTGAGTACACGTTTACTTCTTCTAGGTGGGAAATTCCTCAGCTCCAATTTGTTGAAATAAACCTTTCCCTCTTCTGCCCCTCTTGTTATCTTCTGGTACCTCTATTATCTGGATATTATTTCACTTTATAGAAGTGCTGAGTTCTCAAAATCTGCCTTGGTGATACAATAGTTTTCTTTCTCTCTTTTTTAGCTTCCTAATTTTCCATTATTTTATCTTCTATTTCACTGACTTCCTCTTCTGCCTCATTCACAGTCCTTCCCATAGTCTTCATTTAGGACTGAATCTCTGTAATAGCATTTTTAATTTGGGGCCGTCTAGATTCGTGTTCTTTTATTTTTATAGTGAGGGATTCTTTGTTGTCTTATATGCTTTTATTAGCCTGTCTAGTATCTTTTGAATCATTTTTTTTAAGTTCTAGTTCAGATATTTGAATTATATCCATAGTGATACAATTTCTGGTAGTGAGTTCTCCCTCCAGTTCTTTAATTTCAAGTGAATTTCTCCATCTCATTATTATTTCCAGAAAAGAAAAGCAGAAAGAAAAAAATAAAATATAATGAAATGAATAAAACTAAATAAAATAAATTTTAAAAGGACTAAAAATTATTAAAAACAGATGAAAAATAAGAAAAAAACTGAAAAACTAAACAAAAGATTAAAAAATAAAAATGCAAAGAATGCTACCTAGTCTTTTCCCTTAGAGTTGAAGCTTTGCTGCCCTTAACAGAAGTAAGTTGTGTGTGATTGTATTCCGGGGGAGGGGTCTGTGGCACTGATTCTAAAGTATACTTCAGCTGGAACAAATACACCTCTCCTAAGAAGAGACAGACTTCCAGGTAATCAACCCTGGATTCCAGTATGTGGCCCTGTATTACTCTCTGAAGGCTTACAGGACCAATGGATGGGATGAATATGGCTTCACCCTGCTCTCTACCCAGAAGATGAAAATTTGCACCCAAACTCTTCAGTGATTTTTCACAGGAAAGCAATCCATCAGTTTTATCTCCTTGGTTTCTGTCAAAATTCTGTGTTCACCAAGCCAGCGACAAAGCATTTTTATCTCAGGCATGCGACTGAATTCCAACTCCAATTTTTGTGGGTTTCTGTGGCATAGAGTCATGCTGTACCTCCTGGAAGTTAGAGGTCTTGCCATGCTTCTCCTTTTTTTTTTTTTTTTTTTTTTTTTTGGTGGACTCCTCCCAGGAATGCAGTCACCCAACTGTGCTGTGATTTGAAGTTTAGGACTACATAGAGCAAAAAGCCAGCATCCAGCCTCCCGGTTCTCAACCAGCTTTCCCCAACTGATATCTGAGGACTCTGAAGCATTCAGGATACAACTGTTCTTGTGACCCCCAGGATCCTCAAGCTTCCACACCTGGGATTCCAACTTGCTTCACCACATGAACACCTTTAATCCAGGGACATCCCTCACAGTAATAAACTCTTAAATGTTTCAGTTGTGTACTTATTTGCTGATAAAATTTTGAGGTAGTCTCCTTATCCCAGGCTCCTCCCCTCTGCTGTATCCCTAGCTGTATCACCCACACAACTTATTCCTACCCATGCCACTCAAACTCTGAAGCTGCATCATGCATCACAGTGGGAGATTGAGGTAGCTCTTTAAGTGGATTGGGATCTTTTTCTGCGACTGGAGCTGTAGCTTCATGAAGAGAAAGTATCCACACCATGATTGACTTTTTTTTTCCATTTTATTTATTTTTTCAGCGTAACAGTATTCATTGTTTTTGCACAACACCCAGTGCTCCATGCAAAACGTGTCCTCCCTATTACCCACCACCTGTTCCCCCAACCTCCCACCCCTGACCCTTCAAAACCCTCAGGTTGTTTTTCAGAGTCCATAGTCTCTTATGGTTCGCCTCCCCTTCCAAATTTTTTTTAAATAAACATATAATGTATTTTTATCCCCAGGGGTACAGGTCTGTGAATCGCCAGGTTTACACACTTCACAGCACTCATGATAGCATATACCCTCCCCAATGTCCATAGACCCCTCCCCCTCTCCCAATCCCACCTCCCCCCAGCAACCCCCAGTTTGTTTTGTGAGATTAAGAGTCATTTATGGTTTGTCTCCCTCCCAATCCCATCTTTTTATGTCCTTCTAAATAAAGGAAACATTTCCCATAACTCGATGTTGTCTGAGGCCATGAAAGAATCTCTGGGAGGTCTCTCCTGATGGCTGGTTATGGGCACAGGGATCTGAGTTTACTCATTACTCTCAGCCTACCACAGTTGTTGGAGACTTGCTCTGTTTGTACCAAGCTGTTCCAGTCCATATAAGACACCCCTTGTCCTCCTCACCTCAGGAACTCTCTGGTTATCTGCCCTCTGCAACTCCACCCTTCTTGTGTTCTTTTCTCTCTAATAAATAAAATCCTTAAAAAATTAAAGATTTAGCATAAAGGTATATATTTAAGTCTTCAAAACCCGAATGGAAACAACCTCCTATGTGTATTTGTCATCTTTCCCCTAGTGCTTATGGTGTCAGAGGTACAAGACAACCTATGGAGTGAGAAGGCCCATGGTGGAGGGACTCTTGGGTCCTTAAATACCACATGAAGGAGCTTTGTCTCCAAACTGAAGATTCACTTAGCACTCTTATGTGGGGAAATTTTTGGTGATATGCTACCAAAGTTTGGGGAGTTATTTGGTAATTCAGCATAACATAATATACCTACAACATGTTGAAATCAACAAGCAAACTTCAATCGGTAACAGCCTAGAACCTATATAATATTACCAGAGAAGCACCTGGCTTCCTCTTCCAGTAGGACATGTGGTACTTGATCTCATGATCATGAGTTTGAGCCCAACATGGAACAGAGAGTTTCCTTAGGGCGGGGTGGGAAGATCTTACACATGACAAGAATCAAATAGGCTTTGGCAATAGAGCTGGTCAAGGCAGGCTGGATCCTCTAGGCTGTTCATTCAACTACTGGGCTCTGAGCACTCAAATGGTGCTGGTGTTTATCAGGCAACCAGTTTTTCTCTCTAGGAGCTCAGGATCTAGAGGGGAAGATGTAAAAACATGAACCAAAAGGTGAATGAAAAGAGCATTTGCCCCATAAGAAAAGAGCAAGGGACTATAACTGGGTCCTGAGCTCCATCAAGTGAGGGGTGTGAGAAGGCTGTGCTGAGATGAAATTGAGAATTCCTATGGCAGGTAAAGAATGAGACATCCCCGCATAAATTAGAGTATATTTAGCTTGGCAGAGGGCACCATGGTGCAGAGGATTGAAAAAAAATTAAGACATTCCTGCAGTGGAGTTAGAAATATGGCCCAGGGGATTGGCAGAAGCTGAGGAGAGGAGCAGGGAGGAAGGGGAGGAGGGCCAAAGCCTGGGGCAGGTGAACAGTATCAGTACCCCGCTCCTACTTCTGTGTGACCACATTAGCCCACACTCAGTGGCTTAACCAACAAAAAAATTCACACAGTCTTAGAGGATCAGGAATCCATGAGTGTCCAGCTAGAGGCTCCCGCCAGAGTTTCTCAGTACTTTGGGCCTGTTGCAAACACCAAAGCATGACCTGATTCACTGAGAACCTGAGCTCACTTAGGGTTGTTGGCAGGATTCAGTCCATCTCAAAGGCCTGAGTGATTCTGTCTGTTGTTGGCCCTCATTGGGATGTAACGTGCACATGTCTGGGTCATGGTTCAACATAGGGGCTTGTACTCCTGAGTGAAGATCTGAGAGAGAATAGGGATCAGAGTCAGAATGGGACTGGGCAATGAGATTTTATACCTGAATCTCAGAAGGGGCTTGTGGGTCATGTTGCTATGTTCTGTAGAATGGTAGGAATCACTAACTCTAGACCACACTCCAGGTGACAGGGTTACAAAAGATGTATAAACAGGATATGGGATTTCAGGGAACCACTGAGAGGAGAAGGTGAAGACCTCAACAGGGTTAGAGCATTGCCCAGAATGGTTAGAAGGCTGAAACATGCATGAACCCAGCTCTTTGAGTGTCCTCAAATTAGGGACCCTGGATGCATGTAGCCATTCACCAGAGGTCTCTGGTAAAAGTTGTGTTGAAAGCAAGTGGTTACAGACATGGAGATGGTATAATGGTGATTGTGAGCCTTGATATCCCAGATAGGAGGCATTCCAGTAAGTTCTTGTCTGAAGGGCAGCCCAACTCATGGCAACACACTGAGTGGAACCCTATCCACATCACATCCAATGGAATGAAGTTAATGTCTCTCAGTACAGGGTATGCAGTCTCTAGGCATAGGGGTGAATTATGAACTTCAGAGTCCAAGGCTCCAATCCCTTCTTGCTTCTAAAATTAGAAATAGTGCGATCTTGGGAAGCTATTATCTACCGCTCTATAGGTGAGGCTGTCATCTTCTGGGACTCCAGAATTTGAGCACTGATGAACACATGTGTACACACATGAGAGAGTGTGCATGTACACACACACACACACACACACACACACACACACACACACACACACACACACATACCAGTAGGGACTGTAGAGTGGGATCTGACCAATAGCAGACCCAGGGAAGTTAAGAAGAGGAAGAATATATGGTGGAGATATTTATTTCATGTGACACCATTCCTCCAATATTACAGATATTATCTCACATATGCCTATGGACATCTGGAGGAAGTCCATGCTATAATCATCTGTATTGTACAGTCAAAATGCAGACTACCCCTGACAAGGATAATGGCTTATCCAGGACATAAACAGGTAAGATTGTAGAGCTGTTCCTGATGCCACGGGTTACTCTAAGCTGTGGCCCTGGCTGCACCCAGACCTTCCTTAGGGGCCTGTGAAGAGGGGTGTGTTGGTGTCACCGTGTACATATGTGCCCTATATGCAGAATGGGGATGAGCAGATGGCAACCCCGAGCGCTGTTTGTTTGGTGTCAATCCAGGAGTGGACTTGGGTAGGTGATTTCGGGCAGTGAAGTTACTTCCTTGACTTCAGACCCCAACAGAATTTGGAACCCCTGCAAACAGGCTCCCACATTCTAGTGTAGTATAGCACCATGGTTACTTGGCTAGAGACACCCAATATTGAAAGATGTTCTCCTGCTGTTTGCCTACTTCCCAGGACTCTGGCTCCCAGAAAACCTAGGGGAATGGCTTTTTCATATGCTGCAGATATTGGTCCAAACCTCACACCTAAAGCCTCAGGACATTCGGCAAGAGGTTCCATAAGGTAATACAGAACAGCCTATGCCAGGCCAAGCCACACCTCTGAGCAAACCCAGGCCAGCCTCGTCCTCTCCTCTGCAGTTTCTGGCAAAGAGGGATATGTGGGGGTTCCTGCCACTGGGATGGAGGGAGTCTCAAGATAGCGGATACCCTGGTGATCCCTTTATGTCCTCACCAATGTCATGGTGGGCAGGGTGGGAAGGATTCCTGGGTGCGTCTTACCTCTCTAGAGCACAACAAAGGCCCTGAAGCTGTGCCACATTTCTCTTCTTGGTGGAGTTGTGTGCATACTGGGGTGTGTGTGTGTCTGGAATGGAGTTCCCTGGGTCTGAGGACCACCAAAGGAAGCCAGACAGAACTCTGAGGCCTCCTGCCTAGTTTCTGGGCACTGTCTTTACAGAGCTTCACACAGGAGATCGGGCAGGAGCTGGATGTTGAGATCTCTGCTCTACCTCCTTGAAGGACATAAGGTGTCTCCAAATGCCAACAGAGTCCAGCACTGGCTCAGGGTGAGTGCAGGTTCTGGGGAATCCATCCCCCAGGTTTCCAGTGAAGCAGAATGGTACCCGTGTCCCAGAAGCCAGACTAGTACTGTTCTGTGCTCCCTCCTAGGACCCTGAACCCACATGAATGTGGATCACCATTCCCTTTTCAAACTTACCCTCATTTCCCTGCCCCTACGTTGGCCAGATATAGAGTAGTTGTCCACATATTTGTAATAATATCAGAAAAGAGACTTTAAACCTTGTCTCATGACATTCATCTAGGATCCTTTTGCAATGTGCTATGTATTTTCCTAACATGTGCTCCCAGGTTTCCTCACTGACCTAACAGTCTTCCCCAGGTTCTACAAGTCTTTTTTTTTTTTTTTTAGTTTAATTTTTTATTTCTTTATTTACAGCGTAACAGTGTTCATTGTTTTGGCATCACACCCAGTGCTCCATGCAGTATGTGCCCTCCCTATTACCCACTACCTGGTCCTCAACCTCCCACCCCACTGCCCCTTCAAAACACTCTGGTTGTTTTTCAGAGTCCATAGTCTATCATGGTTCATCTCCCCTTCCAGTTTCCCTCAACTCCCTCTCCTCGCCATCTCCCCATGTCCTCCGTGTTCTTTGTTATGCTCCACAAATAAGTGAGATCATATGATACTTGACTCTCTCTGCTTGACTTATTTCACTCAGCATAATCTCTTCAAGTCCCGTCCATGTTGCTACAAAAGTTGGGTATTCATCCTTTCTGATGGAAGCATAATACTCCATAGTGATTATGTACCACATCTTCCTTATCCATTCATCCGTTGAAGGGCATCTTGGTTCTTTCCACAGTTTGGCGACCATAGCCATTGCTGCAATAAACATTGGGGTACAGATGGCCGTTCTTTTCACTACATCTGTATCTTTGGGGTAAATACCCAGCAATGCAATTGCAGGGTCATAGGGAAGCTCTATGCTTAATTTCTTGAGGAATCTCCACACTGTTCTCCAGAGTGGCTGCACCAACTTGCATTCCCACCAACAGTGTAAGAGGGTTAACCTTTCTCCACATCCTCTCCAACACACGTTGTTTCCTGTCTTGCTAATTTTGGCCATTCTCACTGGTGTCAGGTGGTATCTCAATGTGGTTTTAATTTGAATCTCCCTGATGGCTAGTGATGATGAACATTTTTTTCATGTGTCTGATAGCCATTTGTATGTCTTCATTTGAGAAGTGTCTGTTCATATCTTCTGCCCATTTTTTGATATGATTATCTGTTATGTGCGTGTTGAGTTTGAGAAGTTCTTTATAGATCCTGGATATCAAGTTGTTGTCTGTACTGTCATTTGCAAATATCTTCTCCCATTCTGTGGGTTGCCTTTTTGTTTTGTTGACTGTTTCCATTGCTGTGCAGAAGCTTTTGATCTTGATGGAGTCCCAAAAGTTCATTTTTGCTTTTGTTTCCTTGGCCTTTGGAGACATATCTTGAAAGAAGTTGCTGTGGCTGATATCGAAGAGGTTACTGCCTATGTACTCCTCTAGGATTCTGATAGATTCCTGTCTCATGTTGAGGTATTTTATCCATTTCGAGTTTATCTTTGTGTACGGTGTAAGAGAATGGTCGAGTTTCATTATTCTACATATAGCTGTCCAGTTTCCCAGCACCATTTATTGAAGAGACTCTCTCCTTTCCATTGTATATTTTTTCCTGTTTTGTTGGAGATTATTTGACTGTAGAGTTGAGGATCCATATCTGGGCTCTCCACTCTGTTCCACTGGTCTATGTGTCTGTTTTTATGCCAGTACCATGCTGTCTTGGTGATCACAGCTTTGCAGTAAAGCTTAAAATCGGGTAACATAATGCCGCCAGTTTTGTTTTTTGTTTTTCAACATTTCCTTAGCAATTCGGGGTCTATTCTGATTCCATACAAATTTTAAGATTATTTGCTCCAGCTCTTTGAAAAATACAGGTGGAATTTTGATCGGAATGGCATTAAAAATATAGATTGCTCTAGGCAGTATAGACATTTTAACAATGTTTATTCTTCCAATCCAAGAGCATGGAACGCTCTTTCATCTTTTTGTGTCTTCTTCAATTTCTTTCATGAGTGTTCTGTAGTTCCTCTAGTACAGGTCCTTTACCTCTTTGGTTAGGTTTATTCCCAGGTATCTTATGGTTCTTGGTGCTATAGTAAATGGAATCGATTCTCTAATTTCCCTTTCTGTATTTGCATTGTTAGTGTATAAGAAAGCCAATTGTTTATGTACATTGATTTTGTATCCTGCCACGTTACTGAATTGCTGTATGAGTTCTAGTAGTTTGGGGGTGGAGTCTTTGGGGTTTTCCATATAAAGAATCATGTCATCTGCGAAGAGAGAGAGTTTGCCTTCTTCCTTGCCAATTTGGATACCGTTTATTTCTCTTTGTTGTCTGATTACCGTTGCTAGAACTTCTAATACT
Source organism: Meles meles (assembly GCF_922984935.1). Lineage (NCBI taxonomy): Eukaryota > Metazoa > Chordata > Mammalia > Carnivora > Mustelidae > Meles > Meles meles. The sequence continues at coordinate 216,997 of NW_025721114.1, read as the reverse complement.
ATGTTGAACAAGAGAGGTGAGAGTGGGAATCCTTGTCGTGTTCCTGATCTCAATGGGAAGGCTGTAAGCTTTTTCCCATTGAGGATGATATTAGCTGTGGGTCTTTCATAGATAGATTTTATGAAGTTCAGGAATGTTCCCTCTATCCCTATACTTTGAAGCATTTTAATCAGAAATGGATGCTGGATTTTGTCAAATGCTTTTTCTGCATCAATTGAGGGGACCATGTGGTTCTTCTCTCTTCTCTTATTGATTTGATCTATCACACTGATTGATTTGGGAATGTTGAACCAACCTTGCAACCCAGGGATGAATCCCACCTGGTCATGGTGGATAATCTTTTTGATGTGATGCTGGATCCTGTTTGCTAGGATCTTGTTGAGAATCTTAGCATGCATATTCATCAGAGATATTGGTCTGAAATTCTCCTTTTTGGTAGGGTCTTTGCCTGGTTTGGGGATCAGCATAATGCTGGCTTCATAAAAAGAGTCTGGAAGTTTTCCTTCTGCTTCAATTTTTTGGAACAGCTTCAGGAGAAGTGGTGTTATTTCTTCTTTGAAAGTTTGGTAGAATTCCCCAGGGAATCCGTCAGGTCCTGGGCTCTTGCTTTTTGGGAGGTTTTTGATCACTGCTTCAATCTTGTTACTAGATATCAGTCTATTCAGGTTGTCAGTTTCTTCCTGGTTCAATTTTGGGAGTTTGTAGTTTTCCAGAAATGCATCCATTTCATCTAGGTTGCTTAGCTTATTGGCATATAACTGTTGGTAATAATTTCTGATGATTGTTTCTATTTCCTTGGTGTTAGTTGTGATCTCTCCCTTTTCATTCATAATTTTATTAATTTAGGCTTTCTCTCTTTTCTTTTGGATTAATGTGGCCAATGATTTAGTGATCTTATTGATTCTTTCAAAACACCAGCTTCTAGTTTCATTGATACGTTCTACTGTATCTCTGGTTTCTACCTCATTGATCTCTGCTCTAATCTTGATTATTTCCATTGTTGCATGTGGAGTTGGTTTGATTTGTTGTTGATTTTCCAGTTCCTTAAGGTGTAGAGACAGCTAGTGCATTCTGGATTTTTCAATTTTTTTTGAGGGAGGCTTGGATGGCTCTGTATTTCCCCCTTAGAACCGCCTTTGCTGTATCCCATAGGTTTTGGACAGAAGTGTCTTCATTCTCTTTTTTTTCCATGAATTGTTTAAGTTCATCTTTGATCTCCTGGTTGATCCAAGCATTCTTAAGCAAGGTGGCCTTTACCTTCCAGGTGCTTGAGTTCCTTCTGAACTTTTCCTTGTGATTGAGTTCCAGTTTCAAATCATTGTGACCTGAGAATATGCAAGGAATAAAATCAGTCTTTTGGTATTGGTTGAGTCCTGCTTTGTGACCCAGGATGTGGTCTATTCTGGAGAAGGTTCCATGTGCACTTGAGAAGAATGAGTATTCTGTTGTTTTAGGGTGGAATGTTCTGTATATGTCTATGAGGTCCATCTGGTCCAATGTTTCATTCAATGCTCTTATTTATTTATTAATTTTCTGCTTCGATGATCTGTCTATTTCTGAGAGAGGCGTATTAAGATCTCCTACTATTATTGTATTCATATCAATATGACTCTTTATCTTGATTAATAGTTTTCTTATGTAATTGGGTGCTCCCATATTGGGGGCATAGATATTCACAATTGTTAGATCGTCTTGGCGGATAGTCCCTTTAAGAATTATGTAGTGTCCTTCTGTATCTCTGACTACAGACTTTAGTTTATTTTTTTATTTTTTTATTTTTATTTTTTTCCATTTTATTTATTTTTTCAGCGTAACAGTATTCATTCTTTTTGCACAACACCCAGTGCTCCATGCAAAACGTGCCCTCCCCATTACCCACCACCTGTTCCCCCAACCTCCCACCCCTGACCCTTCAAAACCCTCAGGTTGCCCCAACCTCCCACCCCTGACCCTTCAAAACCCTCAGGTTGTTTTTCAGAGTCCATAGTCTCTTATGGTTCGCCTCCCCTCCCCAATGTTCATAGCCCGCTCCCCCTCTCCCAATCCCACCTCCCCCCAGCAACCCCCAGTTTGTTTTGTGAGATTAAGAGTCATTTATGGTTTGTCTCCCTCCCAATCCCATCTTGTTTCATTTATTCTTCTCCTATCCCCCTAACCCCCCATGTTGCTTCTCCATGTCCTCATATCAGGGAGATCATATGATAGTTGTCTTTCTCCGATTGACTTATTTCACTAAGCATGATACGCTCTAGTTCCATCCACGTTGTCGCAAATGGCAAGATTTCATTTCTTTTGATGGCTGCATAGTATTCCATTGTGTATATATACCACATCTTCTTTATCCAGTCATCTGTTGATGGACATCTAGGTTCTTTCCATAGTCTGGCTCTTGTAGACATTGCTGCTATAAACATTCGGGTACACGTGCCCCTTCGGATCACTATGTTTGTATCTTTAGGGTAAATACCCAGTAGTGCAATTGCTGGGTCATAGGGTAGTTCTATTTTCAACATTTTGAGGAACCTCCATGCTGTTTTCCAGAGTGGTTGCACCAGCTTGCATTCCCACCAACAGTGGAGGAGGGTTCCCCTTTCTCCACATCCTCGCCAGCATCTGTCATTTCCTGACTTGTTAATTTTAGCCATTCTGACTGGTGTGAGGTGATATCTCATTGTGGTTTTGATTTGTATTTCCCTGATGCCGAGTGACGTGAAGCACTTTTTCATGGGTCTGTTGGCCATCTGGATGTCTTCTTTGCAGAAATGTCTGTTCATGTCCTCTGCCCATTTCTTGATTGGATTGTTTGTTCTTTGGGTGTTGAGTTTGCTAAGTTCCTTATAGATTTTGGATACTAGCCCTTTATCTGATTATGTCGTTTGCAAATGTCTTCTCCCATTCTGTCAGTTGTCTTTTGGTTTTGTTAACTGTTTCCTTTGCTGTGCAAAAGCTTTTGATCTTGATGAAATCCCAATAGTTCATTTTCGCCCTTGCTTCCCTTGCCTTTGCCGTTGTTCCTAGGAAGATGTTGCTACGGCTGAGGTCGAAGAGGTTGCTGCCTGCATTCTCCTCAAGGATTTTGATGGATTCCTTTCTCACATTGAGGTCCTTCATCCATTTGGAGTCTATTTTCGTGTGTGGTGTAAGGAAGTGGTCCAATTTCATTTTTCTGCATGTGGCTGTCCAATTGTCCCAGCACCATTTATTGAAGAGGCTGTCTTTTTTCCATTGGACATTCTTTCCTGCTTTGTCGAAGATTAGTTGACCATAGAGTTGAGGGTCGATTTCTGGGCTCTCTATTCTGTTCCACTGATCTATGTGTCTGTTTTTGTGCCAGTACCATGCTGTCTTGATGATGACAGCTTTGTAATAGAGCTTGAAGTCCAGAATTGTGATGCCACCCACTTTGGCTTTGTTCTTCAATATTCCTTTGGCTATTCGAGGTCTTTTCTGGTTCCATATAAATTTTAGGATTATTTGTTCCATTTCTTTGAAAAAAATGGACGGTATTTTGATAGGGATTGCATTAAATGTGTAGATCGCTTTAGGTAGCATAGACATTTTCACAATATTTATTCTTCCAATCCAGGAGCATGGAACATTTTTCCTTTTTTTTCAGTCTTTAGTTTAAAATCTAATTTATCTGATATGAGAATCGCTACAGCAGCCTTCTTTTGAGGCCCATTGGCATGAAAGATGTTTCTCCATCCCTTCACTTTCAGTCTGGGTGTATCCTTAGGTTCAAAATGGGTCTCTAGTAGACAACATATGGATGGGTCCTGTCGTTTTATCCAATCTGCAACCCTTTGTCGTTTTATGGGCACATTTAGGCCATTCACATTGAGAGTGATTATTGAGAGATAGGTTTTTAATGACATCGTGTTGCCTTTGAAGACTTTCTGTCTGTAGATTGTTTCTATATTTCTGTTCAATGATATTCTTAGGATTTTTTCTCTTTTATAGTACCCCCCTTAATATTTCCTGCATTGTCAGCTTGGTGGTTGCATAGTCTTTTAAGCCTTGTTCGTCTTGGAAACTGTTTATCTCTCCATCCATTTTAAATGTCAGTCTTGCTGGATAGAATATTCTTGGTTGCATGTTCTTCTCATTTAGTACTCTGAACATATTTTGCCAGCCCTTTCTGGCTTGCCAGGTCTCTGTTCACAGGTCTGACGTTATTCTAATGGGCTTTCCTCTGTATGTAAGGAGCTTCTTTGTCCTAGCTGATTTTAAGAGGGTCTGTTGTGAAACATAATTCCTCATTTTAACTATAAGGTGTCGTAAGGACTTTCGAGAATCTAAAATCTTGGGAGGAAATCTCTCTGTCTCTAGTACATAAACATTGACTCCATTCGTGTAATTGGGAAAATTTTCATAGACAACTTCTTCCACTATATCTTCTAGACTTCTTTCTTTTTCCTCCCCTTCAGGGATTCCAATAATTCTGACGTTGGAACGTTTCATGGCATCATTTATTTCCCTGATTCTGTTTTCGTGGCTTCCAAGCTGTTTGTTCCAGGCTTCCTCCTGATCCTTTCTCTCTATCTGTTTGTCCTCCAGATCACTAATTCTATCTTCTGTCTCAGTTACCCTAGCTTTTAGAGAATTTAGATTAGATTGGAACTCATTGAGAGCATTTTGAACATTATCCCTGGTGGCTTTCAGTCTGGCCTAATCAATTCTGTTTGGTCATCCATGGCTTTCTCCAACCTAGCTATTGCCTGGATAATTTTCAGTCTGAATTACTTTTCTGACATATTGTCTATGTTGATAGCCATTAGCTCTGTTGCAGAAGGTCCATGCTTTGCATTTTTCTTCTGTTGGGTATTCCTCCTCCTAGTCATTTTGGTAAGAGATGACTGAACAGATGCAGCTGGGCTTATTGATTGTGATGCAGTCAAGGTGCACCCTGGAATGCTTCTGTGCAACCAGGGTTCCCCACCCAAATGAGAGAAAAAAGAAAAGAAAAAAAATAGAGAAGGAGAAAGAAAAGGGAAAAGAAAAAAGGAAAGAGAGAGAGAGAGAGGAAAGAAAGGGAAGATAAAAGAGAAGGCTCAGCCCAAATGGGCCACAAGATAAGATTTGTGAAGCATACAAACAAAAACAGACAAACATAAGACTGATAAAAGTATATGACAAGAGGAAAAAAAAATATATATATAAGCAAAAAAAAAAAAAAAAGTAAGAACCTCATCAGAAAGTACCCCAAGTATAAGATTTATATATTATCAGGACAAACACAAATTCACAGAAACACTGACAGAAGGAAAAATTGGGAGAGTGGCTATAAATTCTCAGTGTGGGTGAGGAAGGTTATTTTGATTCTTCCTGAATGTATCTTGATGTTTTTGTTAAGGGACTCAACTTTCCTAAGTTACAGGGGGATTAGTAACTGGTTTGCCTATAGGGGTAGCATTGATTGGGGAAAGGGGATTACCTTGAAGTTTAACTCTATATGTATCGTAGAAAATAAAAATTAAAACAGAATAAACTAGACTAAACTAAGTTAAAATTTAAAAAGAATTAAAAAAATAGAAAAGCAAAAGAAAAACACGGGTGTATGTATCAAAAAGTTCAGGTTAGAAGGTTATTAAAGAATTTGATGTACTGGACATCTCAGTGTGATGGTAAATAGGTTAAAAATTATCTGTTTGTATAAGAAAAAGAACTAGAATATTGGTAAAGTGTTAAGAATAAAAGTTGCATTTATGAAGTAGTGGTGGTTGTTCTCTTGTAGTTTTTTTTTTTCTTCCTTCCTGGTTGGTTTTCTGGGGGAGGGGCCTGACACATGGGTTTTCAGACAATGATGTTCCCTGAGTTAGGTCCTCCTGCTCCCCTCAAGGGGGTGGGCTCTGAGGAAACTTTTTTTTCAGGCTTTTGTTCTGTGGGGGGTTTTTATGTTCTTTCATCTGTTTTCTCTCACCTTGACAGCTTTTGATGTTTTTTTGAGTTTTAGAGGAGAACAAACTGCACTCCGACGTCCCTCTCAGAGAGAAGCCTCAGAATGTTCTGCAAGAGTTGCTGGCAGAGTCGGTTCTGAGTCACTGTCCCTGGGGATGCAGGAGCTCCTCGTACCCAAAACCAGGGCAGCGGTGGCTGTCTAGGCAGCTCCAGACCGCCAGAGAGGTTCTGAGCAGAGATTGCACACTGAAATTTTCCCACTGTCCTGGGCTGGGAATGTCTGGTTTTTCCGGATGCCAGAGCTCCAGGCTAGCGCCTAAGAGCACCTCTCCCAAGAGAGGGTGTGGGACGGCACGTTTCAGGATTGCTGTCTGGCCAGGTTCCCAGCCCCTCACGGGAGCCAGACCCCACTTGTTCTCAGGCGGGCTGGCAGGTCAGGTGCACTGGCAGCTCAGGGATGGAGACTTGATTTCTCCGCTGCACTCTCTCTGGCTCAGCGCCAGGGGAGGCTGTCCTGGGTCCAGGAACTTATGTCCCTGACCCTAATTGCCCAGGTTCCCACTATTTCCCCCCGCGATCCTTTTCTCTTTGTTTTTTGAGTGCTTTCAACTGGACTCCACGTTAATGCTGGTCCCCAGATGAAGGGCACTCTCGTATTGGGGTATTACTTTCCAATTGGTCACCTCTGGTGTCTCCCTCCCCCTTTTGTTTATCTTCCGATATCAGTCCGATGCTCCCAGTTGGTTTTACCTGCCAGTGGCGTCTTGTGCTCCTGTAGAGATCCAGACATGTATAATTCTGATCTCAGGCTGATTTCATGGGTGGTCGGAGTTCTTTGGTAGGTTATTAGCTCACTTTAGGGTACAGGTTGAAAGGGTGCCTCCTCCTACTTCCCCGCCATCCAGATTTTAACCAGGTTCTGCAAGTCTTACACATGATCATGGTGAGTTGGAAGGCATTAACCCAAAGGGACACGTTGCCAATTGCACTATGCCTCTTATTCTCTCTTTTGGTTTTGAATGAACACATCCTTCACGCCCCTCCAGGTTCAGGGACAGGGACAGGGGCTTCATTCTGCTGCACAATATTCCAGAAGGCCAGTCATTTGTTAAAGCCATTGAGCCCTTCAATTATGCAGGACTTTGATGTGATTCTCTTCTGTTGCTAACTCATTGTGCTACATGAAACATCCTACATGGCCTAAGATCCTTAGCTGTCTCATCTAAGAAAATATCTCTGTGCTCTCATCTCAAGAATGGAATATGTTATCAGAAACCACAAGACAGATGCCGTTCATGCAGGGAGGTGCTAGCAATCCACATCTGACAATCTGACTTCAAATACTATCAAGAACAGTATCACTGACTTCAATTCATTGTATGTCTACTAGGAAATGTTTTTATATTTCCTTAAAGATTTATGAATTGATTGGTTGATTGACTGATTTGAGGGGGCAGGAGTGGGGGAGTGGGGAGAAGCAGAGGGAGATACAGTATTCTCAAGCTGATTCTGCCCAAGTATACAACCCTACAAGTAGTTCGATTTCAGGACATTGAGATCATGACGTGAGCGAAAACCGCGACTCCTAGGATTAAGCCAAGATCCACCCAGTTACCTTATTATTTTTATGATTGTGGGCCCTCTTGTTCCACCTCTTGCCATAAGTCACTGGCATCTTGGGATTTCTGTCTGTGCTTCAGCACCTAACCCTCCTAGAGACAGAACTGACTCATGTCTCCTCACATTAGGAAAAATATGGATCACAGATGAAGAAGAGTGAGACCTGTGCACTATGGACAAACCGGGCCAACCTACTAGAGAAGCAAATACATCATCTGGTGCCTGATTTCCTAGGAAGAGAACTCAGCTATACCTACACGTTCCTGGGCACATATCAAGCCATTGCCACCACCCAAGAGGTGTTGAACTTCCTTTTTGCAAGGTGAGAACCCTGTCCTTAACTGCTCAGTTGGATTTGGCTACCACTTGCTGTGAGTCTTGGAAATGGCCCAAACTTCCCGAGCCTCAGTTTGCTCCTCTGAGTGGGGCAGAGTTATGTTAGGGACTCAGTCAGGTCTTGATAGGAAAGTGCACCTGGGTACCTGGGCCCGTGCAAAGTTCTGATAGAGGACCTGTGGTTGTACTCATTTATCTTTGTCCTGCTTGTCATGATAAAGCCTCTGCCTCATTCCTCACTATCACTATGATCTTGAGTTTGACTGTTTTGCCATTTGAAAGAGAGATCTGAGAGTCCATTTGGGCTCTGTGTTTGGGTGAAAGCAGAGCAAGGATCCCCGGATTTCTGAGGCATTCCCAGGCCCATTCAGATATCTGTGATGGGGTGGTTGGGGCCCTTTTATTCATCAAGTCTTCAGGAAGTTCCACTAGGTGCAGATGCTTCTCTAGGACTTGACTGTGATCCCTGCACAGAGGAGACAGCAGCCCAGGTCTTCACACTGGTCAGGAGTCATACAGTGATAATGGACACAATGAGATTTAGCATCCACAGGACATTTCATGTGATGCTCCCTGGCGTCCTCTAGATATGGGTGCATTTTCTCCAGCTATGATGATGCTGGCATAGCCCAGGAGCAGTGAAACATATTAGTGTGCTTGGAATGATGCAGGAGGACCTTCCCTCTCCACCAGAGCAGAAAGTGTACTGTGAGGTGGAGGGATTCTTTGATTCTCATGCCACACAGCTCGATTCCTTTTAAGGGTGAAGGTTGGAGAGTTTCTTCTGGAAAAAAGAAGGGGTCTGGGGAAGCTGTGGGTGTGAGTGCTGTGGCAGAGCAGAGGGGAAAGGATGACAGATTTAGCCCTTAAGATAGTCATTCCCCATCACCGGCCTTTCTCACCCCTGTCTCTACCCCAATCCTGGTACCTAGACCAGCGTCTGTGGAAACCACCAAACTCAGCAATATGTTGGAACATGGACACTGGGTTTTCCAAGGGTGCTCAGGAGACCCAGTGAGAATATAGGGACCATATATTCCAAACCCTGTGGGAGATTATTGTCAGTAGAAGAAGACCTACTCACGACACCTAGTGAAAGATGTAGTCCATGGGCACAGGAGGTAACTTTTGAAGTATTGGGAGGATCCTGGGAAGGGTTGGCTAGAGATAGAGTCCATTTGCTCCCTCCTTGGTTGGATCTTCAGAGAGCAGTGGCATGTGAAGTGAGATACTTAAGAGGCCAGACACCAACCCTCCTTGGGCACATGCAGTTGAATTCAAGTGGCAAGTTCACAAGGAGATAGACTACAGAGTGTGTACAGATCCACCCTATAGGGCAGAAATGGTCCCACCATTCATCAAGATCTCCAACTCATTGAGGCTCTTGCCAGCCTGTTGTCTGTAACCAAGCCTGTCTCAGGCAGGATTTTCAGATCACAGGTGGACAAGGAGTAAGACTGTTCTCTGACAGGAGCTGGATGCCCAAGGACCCAGGTTCCCACAGGTTTCCCTGGGATATTCGTTTGAGAGGATGCCCTGTCCTATGAGTTCTCTTCCTAACTGTCTATCCCCAGAGCAATCTCCTCCTTCTTGAACACATGTGTAGAAAAATATTCTGAATATTTTTACAGTCCCCAGAATTTCCCAGCCTGAAAGTGCTGCTGGCATGCATGGGGCTCAATATGCCAGGCAAAGACCTGGAGCACCGTGCCCAGTTTCTGCTCACACAGTTGCAACACCTTGAGCCCACGGAGCCAGAAGCTGTGGGTGAGAGGGACTGGGGGTGGCTGATGTGGTCCTGAGGAGGGGACAGGGTGGGCCACACTGACCACGCCTCCATAGAGTGCAGTCAGGTGGAGAGAAATAAATAGTCTCAGATCCCTTTCCCCTTGGTCTTCAGTCAAGGATACTTCACAGGGATCGGTTCTTAGATGCAGGCAACATTGTGTTGTGTGAAAAGTTTCCTTTCTTTATAAAGGACATGGGAATTCAATCATGCTGATGATACTTTCTCTTCATGGAGCTACAGCACCAGGCCCAGAGAAATAGCCTGAACCACATCAGGAATTTGCCTTAGCTCCCACTGTGGAACCCGCTGTATCTTCAGAGACAAAACTGGCCCCAACCCTCCCTGGTGCTGGAGCTCACACGTTAAGAAGAGTGGTAACACCACCTGCCCTGTTGGGGCCAGAGCAGGTGGTGGTCAGGACTCTAATTCACTCTCCTGAGATGGAAGAGCTACCAGCTCCTCTGCCTGACCCGGAGGTCCAGCAGGGTCTAGCCCCTGCTATTGAGGTTCATGAAGGACTTGATCCAGCACCTGTCTCAGTGTAATGACCAGAATAAACCCCCAAGCAGCAGCTCATGCTGGCTGGAACCCCAAAGATGGTTTCCCCTCTTCTGTCATTGTTCTCTTTGTAATTTTTGTGTTTTGTATAGACCTGTATAGTGGCTTAATAGATTTTGTTCATTAAATAAAATAGAATTTGAGTTTACATAAAATTTTATTTTGATCCTTTTCAGTGGTACATGGAAGGGCCATTAAGTGCTTTAAGAGTGTTTCACAACCATTTACTTGAAGAACATTTCCATCACAGAGAAAAACCTGGCCTCCTTATCACTCACTGCTCCTTCCCTCACCCCAGTCCCAGCAACCACTGCTTTTCTCTCTGTCTTTGGTACTTTACTCTGTCTGAGATTTTCATGTGCCTGGGATCCTACATTATGGCTTTTTCTGTCTGGCTACAGAACATTGGAAGGATACAAAAATCCTTTCTTCAATATTTTATTAAAAAAAAGACGTTTTATTACAAATGAATGTTTCCTAAACAACAATTATCCTGGGAAGCCCCAAAACGAGCTACTTTCATTACCTGGAATTGTGTTCCCTTTCATAAGGATACTTTGAAAGGCAGAAACCAGGGAAATGTCTGGGTCCATGAGACACCTTTAAATTCTTCCATTTTCCTGCATAGGCTACGTTTAAACTATTCTAGAGGGCATATTTTAAAAATACTAGAATTATATCCTTTTTATTTAAAAAGTCAGGTAATAAAGTAAACAGTTCTTCAGGTTTAGGCAGACTATATTTATGTAGTAAAATAATGATTTAAATTTGAAGAAAATAAGACACTTTCCTTCTTCCATGAAAAAAAAATCACCTATAATGAGATGGTGTCCTGTTTCCATGCATTTTCTTCTGGATTTAATATGTGTTCATGCACACACATGTCTGTGTGTGTGCATAAGACAGGGGGAGGGCAGCAGGGAGAGTTTTAGGGTTGTGCTCTTGTTCTACCAGATGTCCCTAGATACCTAGGGACCTACCAGATAGGCACTGTCACTACTATCCCCTTGAACTTCTCAGTAACAGCACTCAAAGTCCCATCTGTTAAAAAACTGAGCCTTTTCCAATTATTTGACTCTCATCATTAAGGTAATAAGTATATCTGTTCCATAAATCTCTATTCATTGTGTCTGATTCCTATAAACACCATTTATGGAGCACAATTTAACCATAATTTTGGAGGACAGGATCCATGCTTCCCTATCTATGCTCTCTTTATTCAGCACAGACTTCTTGGGAAAGGAGGGACGTGGTGTCCATATATGAGACCTGAAACCATGAGTACAAGCCTGCAGGGAGTCCATGGGTAGTGGGAGTGACCATAGAGCAGGCAAGAGCTTTCCCACAGTCCCCTCGTGTATCCTCCCCCACAAATATCCCTGCCAGTGTCCAGGAACACACAACACCCAGGCCCTGTCTGATGATATGCTCCAGCCACTCCAACCCCTTGTGTTCCATAACTCAAATTCTAACTTGAGCGACCACGCACTGCTCGATGCCAGTAAAGGGGTACAGACCAGACCACTTCTATCAGGTTGCTCCCTGTGTATCCTGGCTGGACCACATCCTCTGAGGGAAGAACCTCTAAGGACAGCGGAGGTCAGTGAGTTACAGACTTATGTACTTACGTTCATCCAGATATAGTTTTAGTGGCAACAGCAAAAACAACTTGAACCTGTGTGAACAAGAGAGACCCTTACAAAGCACATTGGCTGCTCATGGACTGCAGGATGGAGAGAGCCTCTACCAAGGGTTTTGGCACTGGATATGGTTCATCCACAGTCTTAGGTTCCCCTAGCCATGACCTGTACCACTGCCCCAAACTTGGTATCCCTCAAATTCAGCTTAAGTGGGAGAGGAGGCTGTGATTCCAGCTCAAGACACCATGTGAGAAGAAGGGGGAGATCCCTCTCCTCCCACAATTTTGGGTAAGGCTATCCAATTGATCTGAAGCTCCTGGGGAAGCCATGGTAGTAATCCATATCTTCTCTGTCATAAGATGGAGATAGCCAGGCACAGAAGGTACATTTTCAGAGAGAATACATCTGGGGCTCTCCCTGGAAGAAGAGAGAGAAACAGTCAGTGAGATAGGAGAGTTCTGAACACTAGGGGAAGGGCTGCTATGGACTTGGGCACTGTGCTATTGTTCAGGGCCACAGGCTCTGTGTAGGTTTGTAGGGAGTGGTCAGGCTTCATCTTACCAACAGGTCTGTCAAAAACCGAATTCACCTCCAGAAAATCTTTCAAGTCCGACCATCAAAATGTTTTGGTATCCTGGCAGGCAAGGAAGCCTAAGATGCTATGTACCAATGATTATACAATAGGGAGATACAGGAGACAGTCGTGATGGAAGTGATGACAGCTCATTTGCCTGCTTTGGACAGAAAGAGCCTCATCACAAGACACTCCGTCATTTCTTCCCAGAAGAGAAGACAATTTAGGAAGCTCCAGAATGATAGTCTCCACACCAAGTATTGTCCATGTCCAGGACACAAGCTCTGGGTGAGATCCTTACCCAGGGCTGGCCTGGGTCTGATGGATGAGGAATAGTGTTGTGGGATCCCAGCTGAGTGACAGGTCACCCATACTGGAGGGGATGAAGGCAACTGAAAGGAAAAGACAATTGAGTTAGGGGGAGCCGGGCTTGCCGGGCAGAAAGGACAGAGTAAGGCAGAGGCCCAGAGCCCATGGCAGAAGTGGGCTCACAGTGAGATAATTTAAGCAGATAGAGCTAGGGATGACTGAGTGTCCTTTGAGAACATGAATCATGTCAGTAAATCTCTATAACAATTCCATGTGGAAGGTAGAAATGCTGTCTCTGTTTGACAAATAAGGAAACCAAAGCTTTAAGAAACTGCCCCTCTCCATACTCCACAATGAGGCAGAGGCAGGATTGTATCCCAGGCCTTGTCTACCCTTTTTGGCCCCACCTGACAATAAGGCTGCATTCCAGATGCTTCAGAAGGGACTTCTCAGCTCTGAGGTTACATGAACCTTTATGGTTCTTACCCAGGGAGAAACTTCTTGCCCAGACAAAGGCTGGCTGGAACTGGGAGAGTCCTCAGTACCATCGTCAGACAATGGATTCAGGCCAAGCCCCAATCAGAGTGGTATCACTTCCCCCTGAGTTCAGTGAGGTCTCCAGGCCTGGGGGTTTGCATGTGGAGCTTTGCACACCTCTGAGTTCCAGGTCGGGGCAGTGTGAATGGAGCAAAGAGTCTGATGGCAGAGAGAGAGTAGTTCTAGCCCCTAGTCAACCTCTTTGAAGCTGGGTGACCCCAGCTAGGACTCTGAAGCTACAGACCCCATCCCTTAATTAGAGATAGTAATGGGTACAGCTAAGTAGGATGTCGAAAGAAAGACTCCTACATTTCCTACCTTGTGCCTCGGAGCACATGGGGAGCCCAGAGGAAATGCAGATGTGTTGGCGACAAATTTACCCAGGTATCTGTTCTTCCACTTGTTGATTCTGGCATCATCCTTAAACAGATGCTAAATCTAAGGTCAGAAAGATTTCTTCTTAGGCTTCTCTGAGGTTTATAGTTTTAGCTCTTAAATTAAGGTCTGGGACCCACCTGGCATTCATTTTGAATCTCATGTGAGGGGAGGGTCCACCTCCGCTCAGTCATTTATAATTTTATGCATTTGCATGTGCAAGAAGGGACACAGTTTAATCACTATAGTACCTTAGGTTGTCATTTGTAGGGAATTGTCAATAGATCCCAAAGAATCTTTACAATAAATAATCCTTGAAGCAATTATCTAAGATCTTGAAGGAAGTGGTAAAGGAAGTTAACTTCTACATTCTGCAGAGGTGCAATAAGAGCACACACACCCCTCCAGTGGCCACAGGAGACATTGCAGGAGTACCGCAGGGCTCCCTGACCTGTCTGCAAAAGAAGCCACATTCAACCTTGGACATCTTCAAGGATCCCAGAGAGATCGAAAACAATCCTGTAAAATTCAATCTTTTGGAGGATGTCTTCCAGGAAATCTATGAAAAAATAAGCCTCTTCCCAATGCACTATTTTGAGAAGTATTTTCTGAGCAGCTGAGTCAGGCCCTGGGCCAAAGGACAGAAAGCAGAGAGAACGGTGGAAGCCTCCCAAGGGGCACAGCTTGTAGGGTGGGAAAGTGTGGGGGAATAACTGGTCTAAGTCACAGCTCTGTATATCTGGTTGAAAGAAAACAGTAAATGGAAAAAAGCCACATTTATGTATCCCTTTGCTTACATAAACCACAAAACATTTTAGACAATTTGTAAACAATCTCCCAGCATACCTGTATCCCTTTTTCCCAGTTAGATAACATCGACCTATATTCCCAGTTAATTTTTTACTTATTAGGAGAACATGATAGGATATATATATAACCCAAAATGATTCTAAAAAGAACCTCGTAGAACCAATAGATGCATTAAGTCAAACTTAAGGACACAAATTCAGTATATGAAAATGAGTTTTATCTCTATACATGAATAGCAAGCTATCACTGAAAGAAATTAAGAAAATAATTTTTAATTCATAATCACTCAAAAAGAATAAAATACGTATGAATTATTTTCATCAAGAAGGGAAAGACCTGTATACTGAAAACCATAAATTTAATGAAAGAATTTCAAGAAGACAGAATGAAGTCCAAAGACATCCCATACTAATGGATCCCAAGAACATATGTAATCCAAAATACACACTGCAACAAGCAATGTAAGCATTCAGTTCAATCCCCATCAACATTTAATGGCATTTCCAGAAATAAGAACAGCAATCATACAAAGTGAATAATACAATGGAAGGCCTGAATAGCCAAAGTCATCTGGAGAAAGAACAAAATTGGATGTGTCATGCTTTCCGAATTCAAAGTGTATTACAAAGCTGTAGAAATCAAAACGGTATAGTATTGATATAGAGACAGACACACAGATGAATGGAACATAGTAAAAAGTCCAGGAAGATACTGACACATATGTAGTCAATTCATTTCCAACAAAAGCTCCAAGAATAAAAAATAGGGAAGCAACAGTCTCCACAATAAGTGGTTTTGGAAACACTGGGCAACCTCAAGTAAAGCAATGCAACTGAATGTCTATCCCAACCCTATCCACAACAAGAGTCAACATGTGACATAGACTTCAACACAACAGCTACAACCATAAAATACCTAGATGAAAATTGGACAGAATGTTATTAACACCCCCACTTAAAAAAAAAATCTCCATGACCAAAATTTGAACTCAAGATTCTGAGATCAAGAGACAGATTGTGCTGACTGAGCCAGTCAAGGACCTTTTAAAACTATGGAGCACAAACTGCAATGAAGAAATCAAAATCTCTCTCTTTGCAGATGGCATGATATTTTATATGCAAAATAAAAAGACTCCACCCCCAAACTACTAGAACTCATTCAACAATTCAGTAATGTGGCAAGATACAAAGTCAATGTACAGAAAGCAGTTGCTTTCTTATACACTAACAATGAAAATACAGAAAGGGAAAGTAGAGAATTTATTCCAATTACTATAGCTCCAAGAACCATAAGATACCTGGGAATAAACCAAACCAAAGAGGTTAAGGACTCAAGGAAGTACAGAACATTCATGAAAGTAATTGAAGAAGACACAAAAAGATGGAAGACCACTCCATACTCATGGATCAGAAGAATAAACATTGTTAAAATGTCTATACTTTCAATGCCATTGTGATCAAAATTCCATTGGGACTTTTCAAAGAGCTAGAGCAAACAATCCGAAAATTTGTATGGAATCAGAAGAGACCACAAATTGCTAACGAAATGTTGAAAATGAAAAACCTGGGGGTAACACACTGCCTGATTTCAAGTTTACTACAAAGCTGTGATCACCAAGACAGCATGGTACTGGCATAAAAACGACACAAAAATGAGGTGAACAGAGTAGACAGCAAAGATATGGACCCTCAACTCTACGTTCAAAAACATCTTCAACAAAGCTGGAAAAAATATACAGTGGTAAAAGGCCAGTGTCTTCAATAAATGGTGCTGGGAAAATTGGACAGCTATGTGTACAAAAATGAAAGTGGACCATTCTCTTACACTGTATGCAAGGGTAAACTCGAAATGGATAAAAGGCCTCAATGTGAGACAGGAATCCATAAGAATCCTAGAGGGGAACATAGGCAGTAACCTCTTTGATATCAGCCACAGCAACTTCTTTCAAGATTTGTCTCCAAAGGCTTTCTCCGATTGACTTATTTCACTAAGCATGATACGCTCTAGTTCCATCCACGTCGTCGCAAATGGCAAGATTTCATTTCTTTTGATGGCTGCATAGTATTCCATTGTGTATATATACCACATCTTCTTGATCCATTCATCTGTTGATGGACATCTAGGTTCTTTCCATAGTCTGGCTATTGTAGACATTGCTGCTATAAACATTCGGGTACACGTGCCCCTTCGGATCACTATGTTTGTATCTTTAGGGTAAATACCCAGTAGTGCAATTGCTGGGTCATAGGGTAGTTCTATTTTCAACATTTTGAGGAACCTCCATGCTGTTTTCCAGAGTGGTTGGACCAGCTTGCATTCCCACCAACAGTGGAGGAGGGTTCCCCTTTCTCCACATCCTCTCCAGCATCTGTCATTTCCTGACTTGTTAATTTTAGCCATTCTGACTGGTGTGAGGTGATATCTCATTGTGGTTTTGATTTGTATTTCCCTGATGCCGAGTGACGTGGAGCACTTTTTCATGTGTCTGTTGGCCATCTGGATGTCTTCTTTGCAGAAATGTCTGTTCATGTCCTCTGCCCATTTCTTGATTGGATTGTTTGTTCTTTGGATGTTGAGTTTGCTAAGTTCCTTATAGATTTTGGATACTAGCCCTTTATCTGATATGTCGTTTGCAAATATCTTCTCCCATTCTGTCAGCTGTCTTTTGGTTTTGTTAACTGTTTCCTTTGCTGTGCAAAAGCTTTTGATCTTGATGAAATCCCAATAGTTCATTTTTGCCCTTGCTTCCCTTGCCTTTGCCGTTGTTCCTAGGAAGATGTTGCTGCGGCTGAGGTCGAAGAGGTTGCTGCCTGCGTTCTCCTCAAGGATTTTGATGGATTCCTTTCTCACATTGAGGTCCTTCATCCATTTGGAGTCTATTTTCGTGTGTGGTGTAAGGAAGTGGTCCAATTTCATTTTTCTGCATGTGGCTGTCCAATTTTCCCAGCACCATTTATTGAAGAGGCTGTCTTTTTTCCATTGGACATTCTTTCCTGCTTTGTCGAAGATTAGTTGACCATAGAGTTGAGGGTCGATTTCTGGGCTCTCTATTCTGTTCCACTGGTCTATGTGTCTGTTTTTGTGCCAGTACCATGCTGTCTTGATGATGACAGCTTTGTAATAGAGCTTGAAGTCCGGAATTGTGATGCCACCAACTTTGGCTTTGTTCTTCAATATTCCTTTGGCTATTCGAGGTCTTTTCTGGTTCCATATAAATTTGAGGATTATTTGTTCCATTTCTTTGAAAAAAATGGATGGTATTTTGATAGGGATTGCATTAAATGTGTAGATTGCTTTAGGTAGCATAGACATTTTCACAATATTTATTCTTCCAATCCAGGAGCATGGAACATTTTTCCATTTTTTTGTGTCTTCCTCAATTTCTTTCATGAGTACTTTATAATTTTCTGTGTATAGATTCTTAGTCTCTTTGGTTAGGTTTATTCCTAGGTATCTTATAGTTTTGGGTACAATTGTGAATGGGATTGACTCCTTAATTTCTCTTTCTTCAGTCTTGTTGTTGGTGTACAGAAATGCAACTGATTTCTGTGCATTGATTTTATATCCTGACACGTTACTGAATTCCTGTACAAGTTCTAGCAGTTTTGGAGTGGAGTCTTTTGGGTTTTCCACATATAGTATCATATCATCTGCGAAGAGTGATAGTTTGACTTCTTCTTTACCAATTTGGATGCCTTTAATTTCTTTTTGTTGTCTGATTGCTGAGGCTAGGACTTCTAATACTATGTTGAATAGCAGTGGTGATAATGGACATCCCTGCCGACAACTATCATATGATCTCCCTGATATGAGGACATGGAGAAGCAACATGGGGGGGGAGGGGGATAGGAGAAGAATAAATGAAACAAGATGGGATTGGGAGGGAGACAAACCATAAATGACTCTTAATCTCACAAAACAAACTGGGGGTTGCTGGGGGGAGGTGGGATTGGGAGAGGGGGAGCGGGCTATGGACATTGGGGAGGGGAGGCGAACCATAAGAGACTATGGACTCTGAAAAACAACCTGAGGGTTTTGAAGGGTCAGGGGTGGGAGGTTGGGGGAACAGGTGGTGGGTGATGGGGAGGGCACGTTTTGCATGGAGCACTGGGTGTTGTGCAAAAAGAATGAATACTGTTACGCTGAAAAAATTAATAAAAGGGGGAAAAAAAAAAAAAAAAAAAATGTTAAAAAAAAAAAAAAAGATTTGTCTCCAAAGGCAAAGGAAACAAAAACAAAAATGAACTTCCGGGACTTTGTCAAGATCAAAGCCTCTGCACAGCAAAGGAAACAGTCAACAAAACAAAGAGGCAGCCCACGGAATGGGAGATGATTTTTGCAAATGACAGTATAGACAAAAGGTTGATATCCAGTATCTATAAAGAACTCCTCAAACTCAACACACACAAAACAGATAATCATGTCAAAAAATGGGCAGAAGACATGAACAGACACTTCTCCAATGAAGATATACAAATGGCTATCAGACAGACACATGAAAAAATGTTCATCATCACTAGCCATCAGGGAGATTCAAATTAAAACCACATTGAGATACCACCTGACACCAGTTAGAATGGCCAAAATTAGCAAGACAGGAAACAACGTGTGTTGGAGAGGATGTGGAGAAAGGGGAACCCTCTTACACTGTTGGTGGGAATGCAAGTTGGTGCAGCCACTCTGAACAGTGTGGAGATTCTTCAAGAAATTAAGAATAGAGTTTCCCTATGACCCTGCAATTGCACTACTGGGTATTTACCCCAAAAATACAGATGTAGTGAAAGGAAGGGCCATCTGTACCCCAGTGTTCATAGCTGCAGTGTTCACAGTCGCCAAAATGTGGAAAGAGCCAAAATCCCTACAACAGACAATGCATAAATGATATATGGTCCTTATATACGACGGAATATTATGCATCCATCAGAAGGGATTAATACCTAACTTTTCTATCAATATGGAGGACTGGAGGAGATTATGCTGAGGGAAATAAGTCAAGCAGAGAAAAACAATTATTATATGGTTTCACTTACGTGTATGCATAGGAAATTACATGGAGGACATTAGTAGAAGGGAAGGAAAAGTGAATTGGGGGAAATTGGAAGAGGAGATAAAGCATGAGAGACTGTGGCTCTGAGAAACAAACTGAGGGTTTTGGAGGGTCAGGGATGGGGGATAGGTGAACCTGGTGGTGGATATTAAGGAGGGCATGTATTGCATGGAGCACTGAGTGTGGTGCATAAATAATTAAACTTAGAATTCAGAAAAAATTAAATTAAATTTAAAAAATAATCATTTATTTACTTATAGGAAACTTAATAAAATATGAAGAGTGAAAAAAATCAACTTTTTAAAAAATGTAATAATGATGCTATTTTATATCTTTATGAGATTTAAAGCAAAACATCCATGACCTACATTCTCCTATTGATAAAAATTACCTCATTTATCACCTTTATAAAAATAAACTTCCTATATTACTACTCTACTGAAAGTTGCTTCAGCAGAAAAGGAGTGTATTTACAAGGACAGTAGTAGAATATTTGTGAGAAGACTTTCCATTGTAGCTTTTTTTCTATATTTCCCTTTTACCACAGAGGATCTAGGAACAAGACACTGAGAACCCAGAGTATTCGAATTGGTTCTCAGATGTTCGTCAAAATGGAATATTAACTATCCTCTTTCAGAGCATAGGGAGGTCACTCACTTCATAAAACATACCTGAATAATATCACTTTAAAATATTTTTAAGGACATCTGAGTGGCTCAGTCATTAAGTGTCTGCCTTTGGCTTAGGTCATGATCCCAGGGTCCTGGGATCAAGCCCCACATCGTGCTCCCTGTTCAGTGGGAAACCTGCTTCTCCCTCTCCCTCTCCTGCTCCTATTCCCTCTATGGAAATCTCTCTCTGCCAAATAAATAAATTATTTATGTATCTACATCTACATCTATATGTAGATGGATAGAGATATAGATAAATATATATTTTTTTAATTTTGCAACTTGATACTGTTCCATAAAATTTTCAGGAACGAGTCAAATTTAAAACAACGTCAAATAGAGCTTCCTTATGACCCCGCAATTGCACTACTGGGTATTTGCTCCAAAGATACAGATGGAGTGAAAAGAAGAACCACACATACCCCAATGGTTATAGCAGCATTGGCCACAGTCACCAAACTGTGGAAAGAGCCAAAATGCCCTTCAATGGACGAATGGAAAAGGAAGATATGGTCCATATACACTACAGGGTATTTTGTCTCCATCAGAAAGGATGAATACCCAACTTTTATATCAACATGAACGGGACTGGAAGAGATTCAAGTATAGAGAGTCAATTGTCATATGGTTTCACTTATTTATGGAGCATAAGGAATAACACGGAGGACATGGGGAGATGGAGAGGAGAAGGGAGTTGGGGGAAAATGGAGGGGGAGGTGAACCATGAGAGACTGTGGACTCTGAAAAGCAATCTGAGGGTTTTGGAGGGGCAGGATATATCTGTTGGGTGTTGGGTGAGACAAGTCGTGGGTATTATGGAGGGCACGGATTTCATGGAGGATGGGTGTGGTACATATGCAATGAATTCTGGAACACTGAAACACAATTTATTTTTTTAAAGGAGATAAAAGACTCTATATGAAGACTGTGCCTGGGTGAAACCAGGACAGGTGTCCCTGGAGGTTAGCAGGGGGTCCAGGCCCACGCAGATATCTGTAATGGGCTAGGTTGGGGCCCTTTAATTCAAGAAGCATTCAGGAAGTCCCACTCATAACAGGCGATCCGTTAGGAGCTGACTATGAACCCTGCACAGAGCTGACAGCACCCCAGGGCTCCAGACTATTTAGGGGACACACAGTGACACTGGACATTATGAGAGGCAGCATCCACACAATATTTTATGTGATGACCCCTGGCTTCCACTAGATATGGGTGTATTTTCTCCAGCTACAGTGAGGACGGCAGAGCCCAGGAGTAGCAGAATATGTCAGTGAGCTTTGACTGATGCATGAGTGCCTTCTCTCACCCCCAGGGACTATTGGACCCTCATCCCACACATCTGTAATTCCTTCTTAAGGGTGAAGGTCTCAGATCTTCTGGAGAAAGGAAGGGGTGCAGAGGAACTGTGGATATGGGCACCTTTGCAGAAGAAATGGGGCTAGAGGACAGCTTTAGCCCCTAAGGGAGTCATTCCCCACCCAACCCCACCCCCTCACAGTCCTGACTCAACACCAATCCAGGGACCCAGAACAGAGGGTGTAGGAACCATCACACATAGCAATCTGTTGGAACCCAGACACTGGGTGTCCAGAAGGTGCTCAGAAGACCCAGTGAGAGCTCAGGGACCATACATTCCTCACTCCGTGGGAGAATAGTGCGAGTTGAAGGATATACACTCGTGGCAACTAGTGAAAGAGGCAGGACATGGTTATAGGAGGTAACATTTGAGGTAATGGGAGTGTCCTGGAAAGGCCTAGCTAGAGACAGAGTCTCTTAGTTCCCTCCTTGGTTGGATCTTCACAGCAGAGTAGCATGTGCAGTGAGGGTAATTAAGAGGCTAGACACCACCCCTCCCTGGGAACATGCAGTTGAATTCTGTGGCAAGTGGAAAAGGAGGAAGACTGAGGAGTGTGTCCAGTTCCCCTATGAAGGACAGAAATGCTCACAGGATTGATCAGGACTCACACTCATAGCGCCTTTTTACACCCTGTCATTTATGATGAGACCTATCTCGGGCAGGACTGCCAGATAACAGGTAGACAAAGACTATGACTTGTCTCTGACAGGAGCTCGAAGCCCAGGGACCCAGGTTCCCACAGGGGTTCCCTGGGAAATTGATTTTGGAGGGTGCCTCGTCTTATGACTCCTCTGACTAAGAGTCTCTTCCCAGGGCCATCTCCTCCATCTTGGACACATGGCTAGAACAATAGGCCGAGGATTTTGTTCAGTCCCCAGAATTTCCCAGCCTGAATATGCTGCTGGCATATTCGGCATGGGGCTCAATATGCCAGGCTTAGATTTGGAGCACCATACTCAGGTTCTGCTCTCCCATCTGCAACAGCTTGGGCCCATGGAGACAGAGTCTGGGAGTGAGAAGGGCCGGACGGGGGCACCTGGGTGGCTCAGTGGGTTAAAGCCTCTGCCTTTGGCTCAGGTCAGGATCCCAGGGTCCTGGGATTGAGCCCGCATCTGGCTCTCTGCTCAGCAGGGAGCCTGCTTCTCCCTCTCTCTCTCTGCCTGCCTCTGTCTACTTGTGATCTCTGTCTGTCAAATAGATAAATAAAAACTTAAAAAAATAGAGAGAAGGGCTGGACGGTCTGATGTGGTCCTGTGGAGGGGGCTGAGTGGGCCACACCAACCAAGCCTAGAGTACACTTGAGCTGAAAGGAGTGAGTAGTCTCAGATTCCTGTCGCCATAGTCTTTGGTCAGGGAGACCTCCCAAGTATTGCTTCTGAACACAGAAGACTTTGAGTGCTGGGAAATTTCCTTTTTTCGAAGGGACATGGGAAGTCAATCATGCTGATGATAATTTATTTTCAAGGAGCTACAGCACTAGGCCCAGAGAAAGATCCTGAACCACCTCAGGAACTCGCTCCAGCTCCCACTGTGGCGCCCGCTGTATCTTGGGCCACAAAGCTGGCCCACCCCTCCCTGGTGCTGGAGCTCACCCCTCAGCAATAGCAGTGTCATCACCACCCCTGTTGGGGCCAGTGCAGTTGGTAGTCAGGGCTCTAATTCACTCTCCTTGAGATATAAGATCTATCAGCCCCTTTACCTGACCCAAAGGTCCATCAGGGTTCTACCCATACTCCTTTTTGTTTCCTGAGGGGATCGAGTCAGCACTTGTCTCAGTGGAATGACCAGACTCAGCCCCCAAGGAACATCTCATGCTGGCTGGAATGCCAAGGGTTGGGTTCCTTGCCCTCTTTGTAATTTCTGAGTTTTGCATACACTTGTAAAATGGCGAAGAGATTTTGTTCATTAAATAAAGTATTATTAGAGTTTACTTAAAAGTTTACTGTGATCTGGGGCGCCTGGGTGGCTCAGTGGGTTAAAGCCTCTGCCTTCGGCTCAGGTCATGATCCCAGGGTCCTGGGATCGAGCCCCACATCGGGCTCTCTGCTCTGCAGGGAGCCTGCTTTCTCTTCTCTCTCTGCCTGCCTCTCTGCCTAGTTGTGATTTCTCTCTGTCAAATAAATAAAATATTAAAAAAAAAGTTTACTGTGATCATTTTCAATGGTATATTGAGGTTCCTTTAAGTGCTTTAAGTGTGTTGCACAACTAATTACTTGTAGAACATTTCCATCACAGAGAAACCTGGGCTACTTATAACTCATTGCCCATTACCACTCCCCAGTCCCTGCAACCACTGCACTTCTCTCTGTCTCTGATACTATACCTCATCTGGTATTTTCATATGACTTGAATCCTACAGTATGGCCTTCTCTATCTGGCTACAGAATATAAAAAAGATACATTTTTTTCATTTTTTCATAAAAGTAATATTTTATTATAAATGAATGTTCCTGAAAGAACTATCAGCATGGGAAGACCCAAAATAAGCTACTCTCATTATCTGGGGTAGTGTTCCCTTTCATAAGGATATCTTAAATGGCAGAAACAGGGGGGGAAATCTCGGTCCATGAGATACCTTTAAATTATTTCATTATCCTGCATAGGCCATGTTTAAATTATTCTAGAGAGCAATTTATAAAAAAGTATTGAAATCACATCTTAAATCTTCCCATTTATTAATAACAAATCAAGTAATAGACTAAATAGTTCTTTAATTTAAAGCCAGAAAGTGTTTATGTAGTAAAATAGTGACTTAAATATGACAAAAAGAAGACAAGTTCCTTCACCAAGAAATAATCGCCTGTAATGGACTTTTTCCCAATTCCAGTGATTTTCCCTCTGGGTGTGTGTGTGTGTGTGTGTGTGTGTGTGTGTGTGTGTGTGTGTTACGCTGTGGGGGGGAGGTAGTGAGAGTATTCAGGCTGGGCTCTTCTACCTGATGCCCCCACAGTGGACAGGCACTGTCGCTGCTGTCCTCTTGGGCATTCTCAGTGACAGCACTCAAAGACCCATCATTGAACAACTGAGCCATTTCCAATTATTTGACTCTCATCATTCAAGTGATAAGTACATCTGTGCCACAAATCTGTGTCTTTCTGTCTGATTCCTACAAGTTTCACCACTTGACCACTTTAATTCAAGGACATTTCCCTTGTACTGATGGCATCAGAGTGCGTGACAATCAAGGGAGTGACGAGGCCAATGGTGGAGAGACTCTGGCCTCCTAAAAGACCACATGAAGGAGCTCAGTCACCAATCTGAAGATCCACTCAGGACTGTCATGTGAGCAAATCTATGGCAACATGCCACCATAATTAGGGGAGTTATTTGGTAATTCAGCATAAGGAAATATAACTTTGAAATCAGCAAGTAAACTTCGATAATTATCAGCCTAGAACCTAGAGAAAATGACCAAAGAAACACCTGGCTTCCTCAGTCAGTAAGGCACGAGGTACTTGATTTCAGGGTCATGAGTTTGAGCTCCATATGGAACACGGAGTTGATGTAGGAAACAAAATAAAACAACAGGACTTACACATAACCCAAATCAATTGGGATTGGACAATAGAGCTGATCGGTGGTGTATGGGATCCTCTCTCCTGTTCATTCAGCCACTGGGCCCTGAGAACTCAGGTGGTGCCACTCCTTATCAGGCAAACAATTTCTCCCTCTAGGAGTTCAGGGTTTAGAGGAGCAGATGCACAAACATGAACTGAAAAGGTGAATGAAAAGAGCATCTGCTACATGAGACAGGTATAAGGGAATAAAATGGGTCCTGAATTCCACCAGGGGAGGGATCAGACAAGGATATGCTGAGATGATATTGAGAATTCCTGTGGCAGGAAAAGAAGAAGGTAGCCCTGCACAAATCCCCCTCTATTTAGCCCAACAGAGGGTACCATGGTGCAGAGGATCAGAAGCAGAATATGATGTTCCTGGAGTAGGGGTTAGAAAGGAGGTCAGGATGCTAGAAAGGAGGATGCTGAAGGGGGGAGCAGAGCAAAGGGAGGAAGGCCATGGCCTGGGGCAGGTGGACACTTTCAGTGCCCTGCTCCTAGTGCTGTGTGACCACATTATCCCACACTCATTTTCTTAACCAACAAAAACTATTTCACATTCTCTGAGGAGACTTTAAGTACGGGAATCCAGGAGTGCTTACCTAGGGGCTCCTGCCAGAGCTCCACAGTACTTTGGGGCTCTTGATAACATTAATTCAGGACATGCTTCACTGAGAATCTGAGTTCATGTATGGGTGTTAGCAAGACTCAGTCCATCTCAAAAGGCCTGAGTTCTTCTGACTGTTGTTGGTCCTCCTTGCTAGGTCCTGGGCCCATGTGTGTGCAATAAGGTTCAGCATAGGGGCTTTAACTCCAGGGTGAGTATCTGAGAGAGAACACGGGTCAGAGGCAGCACGGGGATGGGCAATGAGCTCTTAGAGCTAAATCTCAGATGGGGCTTTTGGTTTATGTGGCCAAGTTCTGTGGAATGGAAGGAATCATTCAATCCAAACCACATTCCAATAACAGGGTTACACAAAGATGATTAAACAGGATATGAGATTTCAGGGAACTACTACAAGGAGAAGGTGAAGACTGCTGCATGGTTAGTGCCTTGCCCAGAATCACAGACTGTTGAGAAGGCTGAATCAGGCATGAACCCAGCTCTTTGTGAGTGTCCTCAAAGTTGGGGCCCCGGATGCACCTAGAACTCACTGCAGTACTCAGGAAAAAGTTGTGTTGAAGGCAGGGGCTACCGACATGGAGATGGTATCAGGGTGAGGGAGGGCATTAACATCATAAACAGGAGGCATTCCTGGAAGTTCTTGTCTGAGGGGGAGCCCAGGTCATGGCAACACCCTGAGTGGACCCCTATCCACATCACACCCA
This sequence comes from Meles meles, assembly GCF_922984935.1. Taxonomy (NCBI): domain Eukaryota; kingdom Metazoa; phylum Chordata; class Mammalia; order Carnivora; family Mustelidae; genus Meles; species Meles meles. Next base: position 190,590 of record NW_025721114.1, on the reverse strand, counting down.
TTGGAAAGGATTTAATAGATCTCAGCACAGGGTATGAAGTCTTTAGTGGTATGGGAGGATTCTGACCATCAAGAGCTCTAATCCCTTCTTTAGGGTTTGCTTTGAAAATTAGAAAGACTAAGTTCTTGGGAAAGTATGGCCCACCCCTCTGTAGATGGGGCTGTCACCTTCTCAGACGCAAGAATATGAGCACTGATGAACAGATATGTGCCCACAGGAGTGACAGTGCATACACACATACACACACACACACACACACACACACACACACTTACACACACCATTACAGACTGTAGGGTGGGATCTGACAATTAGCAGACTCAGAGAAATTGAGAAGAGGAGGGAAATGTTCTTGAGGTATTTCCTATATGTGACACCATTCCTTCAATATCACATATTATTCCACACATGCCTGTGGACATGTGGAGGAAGTCCATGATACAATCATCTGTATTGTACATACAACATGCACACCACCCCAGACAGGCATAACGGCTTATCCAGGTTCACAAACAGGTAAGAGTGGAGATTTGTTTCTGAAGCCAGGTGGGGCCCTGGCGGCACTCAGCCCTTCCTTGGGCACCTGTGGAGATGTGTGTATTGGTTGTAGGGGCCTGGTTAGCCAGAGGAACTTACTTGTAAACCCCGGATATAGGGGCGGGCCAGGCCAGATAGCCGTATCCAATCAGTGGGGTGAGCATATATTAACTATAGTGAGTTGAAATCTCATTGGCCACCTGTGTGTGGGCCGGACTCAACCACCTCTATAAAGGTTAGTCTGTGAGGCTGGGAGGGGGAAGAAGTAGGAGGAGTTAGAAAACCACTGGAGAAGTAGGAAGAGTTAGAATAGCCATTGGAGAAGTAGGAGGAGTTAGAATAGCAGTTAGAATTTGGGAGCCATTAGAGTAGCCATTAGTGTAGCCTTTGGGAGCCCTTAGGGTAGTCTTAGGAGTGATAGCATTGGGGTCATCGGGAGCAGCGCTGCCCTAAGCCACGGCCCTGCCACGAGTTGCCTCGCCACCCCAAGCAGGAGTGCCACCAGTACCTAGGGGGTTCGAGTCCCCCTAGGCGGTCATTGGGGATTCGAGTCTCCCGAGGTGGTCATTAGGGGTTCAGGTCCCCCGAGGTGGTCTTCGGGGGTTTGAGTCCCCCTAGGCGGTCAGGGGGTTTGAGTCCCCCTAGGAAATCCCCACTGGTGGCAGGACCACTGGGCCTGCAGTTGTCTTTGACTTGTCTATTTGTTGTCTGCTATGCTGTTTGTTGTGTTTGGGGGAATGGGACAGGCAGAGAGTAAGGGGAATCTGACTTTCATCTCTCTGTTCCTCATAATAGATATGGGGCTTCTTCCTCACTCGGTTCCTGTGTTGAGGGCTATAACTGGAGCCAACTGGGGTTAGTCTAACTCAGGACAGACTTTAAGGAATATTTCCAAGCAGCTGCCATACTCCCTTTGTTTCAGGGAATTCCTTGCCTTCTCTGGCCCCACATGGACTGCCTAGCCCCTCCCCCTTGCTGCGGGAAAGCATGGTATCTGAAGTGGAATAGGCTCAGGTGGAACATGAAATCTGTTAGCAAAGAGATGACTGAACTGATGGTTAATTGTCTGTCTCAGGGTTTTAATGGGTAATAGTTAAAGTAGATTTCAGAGCCTTTGGTAACCTGAAGCTTTGAAGTTTTGCTTGGATGACAAATGGGATGAAGTGCTAGGGCGCTGGTTGCTGGAACTGGGTTTGTGTTTTTGAAATCTGTTGGTAAACATGTTTTGTGCTTAACGGCTGTTGTAACAGTTCACATTTGGCTAAAAGGTGAATGGTTTTCTCTTTGCCCACCTAGAATTGTAAATGAGATCTCTTTGTCTTATAAGGTTTTTCCCTGATATGCTAAGTTGCTCAGGAAGTACTGCTAAATCAATGATAAAGCTTGGGTTACATTTGGGTAAATGCTGTAACTACTCCAGAGGTTTTATACATTTCCTAAAGCTTTAATGTTTTGATAAGGGTCATCATTTGATATTTAACCATATCTATTCTGAGATTTTTGTCATTTGTCATTGTCTTAATTCTCTTGTAAGATGAATTCCGCCTTAAAGGAAATTTATATGGGAGACGTTCAGAACAAATATGGGTCTTTGATATGTTGAAATCCTGGAACTGAATTTCCAGAAGTAAAAGTTGCACTCGGACTAAACCAGAATTAGTACGGTGACTCAAGGTAAGAATGAGTCTCCAAGAGCTTCCTAGAAAGGCTTATTGAAGCCTATAAAATGTATAGCCCGATCGACCCTGAGGCACCCAAAATCAGGGGGCAGTGAATCTTGCTTTTGTCAGTCAGTTAGCCCCGGATATAAGGAGGAAACTTCAGGAAATTGAAGGATTTGAAGGGAAGAATCTGATTGAGTTATTGGGAATAGCAGAAAAGGTGTTTAACAACAGGGATGCACAGGAGGATGAAAAACAGACAAAAAGCTGGTTAAGGTTTTGACATTACATGAGATAGGTAGAGGATAGTAAATGGAAGGAAAAGCCTAAGCACAGAGAAGACAAGTGGGAAGACTTAGATTCAGATCAGTGTGCTTACTGTAAGGAAAAAGGACACTGGGCCAGGGAGTGCCCAAAAAGGAAGACAGCAATGCTGGCCACCAGAGTAAAAATTGAAGTGGAGGGGAAATCAGTTGATTTTTGGGTGGACACGGGAGCCCAGTTTTCATTATTACTTAAACCTATGGGAAAACTATCTGGAGAAGAAGTCTGGGTACAAGGAGCAAATGGCACAGAGAGACATAATGGACAACATAAAGGTCTTTAAATTTGGCCTCAGGACTTGTTAAACATCGATTTTTCATCCTCCCTAATGCCCCATATAACTTGATGGGAAGAGATCTCCTCCACAAGTTTTGAGCTGGCATTCAGTTCTCGGAAGGAGACATGACTGTAACCTTGAGACAACCCATTGTACAGGTGCTTATAGCAGCAGTAGATGAATAACTCCTTTACAAGTCAGTCTCAAATCCAGAGGAGACAAAGGCGAGGAGACTTCTCCAAATCCTATAGGTCAAGTTTCCTGAGGACTGGGCGGAAGGGAAGCCCCCTGGCTTGGTCAGGGGACAACCTCCAGTGGTGATACAATTAAAGTCTATGGTTACGGCTGTTCACATTCGGCAGCACCCCCTTCCCAAGGAAGAAAAGGAAGGGATCAGAAAACACATTAACCACCTCCGAGGAGACAGGATCCTAGTTCCTTGCAAATCTCCATGGAACACACCTTTGCTGTCCGTCAAAAAGGCTGAGACTGGGGAGTACTGACCTGTTCAGGACTTGTGGGAAGTTAATAAACGGGTTGAAGATATCCACCCGACGGTGCCTAACCCCTATACACTACTCTCCCTCCTGGCCCCCAAAAGAACTGACTATACCATCTTAGATCTCAAGGAAGCATTTTTCTGCATATCTTTAGCAAGGGAATCTCAACCCCTTTTTGCTTTTGAGTGGTCCGACCCACAGGAAGGATTCCCAGGCCAGCTCACCTGGACAAGACTTCCCCAAGGATTCAATAATTTACCCACCACTTTTTTTGAGGAGGCCCTACATGAGGATTTGCATGAGTACAGAACCTCGAACCCAGTAGTCACTCTGCTACAGTATGTTGATGACTTGCTAGTAGCCGCTGAAGACTATGAGTTACGTTTGTGGGGGACAAGAGCTCTCTTACAGACTCTGCAGGAAAAAGGGTATTGAGTGTCAGCAAAGAAAGCACAGCTCTGTCCGAGCCATGCCACATATCTCCACGAGGGAGTGCGTTCACTGTCTGAGTCCAGGAAACAGATGATCACCCAATACCCCCACCCCACCACGTCCCAATATGTGAGGGAGTTCCTTGGACGGTGGGCTACTATAGGCTGTTGATGCTGCGGTTTGTGGAGATTGCCCAATCTCCCCACCAACTGGCAAAAGGGGGGCGTTCACTATGATAGACTGGACAGCTGAGGCAGAAGGAGCATTTCCGGAATTACAAACAGCTGTACTGAGTGCCCCAGCATTGGCCATCCCAGATGTTACCAAGCCCTTCTACTTGTATGTTGATGAAAAAGCAGGGGTTTCCAAAGGAGTTTTGACTCAGACTCTGGGACCTTGGCAAAGGCCAGTAGCCTATATTAGCAAGAAACTAGATCCAGTAGTGGCTGGGTTCCCCTTTTGCCTCTGCATGATTGCTGCCATGGCCCTCTTGGTCAAGGATGCAATTAAATTGAATTTGGGTCAAAATCTCATCTTGACCACCACACACGCTATCAAGGGCCTTCTCTGGACTCCACCAGATCGATGGATGACTAATACCTGAGTGACAGAGTATCAGGCCCTCCTCCTCAATGGACCAAGTGTGACATTCTGGTCCCTGGCAGTGCTAAATCCAGCCACGCTGCTGCCAGAGGAGCTGGCTGACCATCCACATGACTGCAAGGAGGTCCTAACCCAAGTCTCAGGAATAAGGCTGGATCTCAGAGACATTCCCCTCCTGGATGCTGAGACGACTCTGTTCACAGATGGGAGTAGCTACATGGTCAATGGGAAGAGGTATGAGGGGGCTGTGATGGTTTCTCCTTAGCAGAAACTCTGGACAGCAGCCCTGCCACACGGAACTTTGGCACAAAAATCGGAACTGATTGCACTCACGAAGGCACTGCAGATGGACAAAGGTAAAACCACCAATATCTTTACTGACAGCAGGTATGCCTTTGCTACTCTCCATATACATGGGGCTGTTTATAAAGAAAGGGGCCTACTAACAGCAGAAGGAAAAGGAATTAAAAACAGTGGAGAAATATTGGCTCTCCTCCAGGCTATTTGGGACCCAAAAGATGTGGCCCTTATGCATTGCCCAGGACCAAAAGGGGACTGATCTGATTTCAAAAGGAAACCAATAAGCAGATCAAGCCGCAAAGCTAGCAGCCCGAGAAATGGTGCAAAAACTGGTTATCCTCCTGGCTCCTGTCCTACCAGAAAAACCGAACTGTTCAGAAGAAGATTTAAAGTATTCACAGAAATGGGTTAAATTGGACTATGAAGGGGACTGGGCTAAGACTAAAACAGGAAAAATAATTCTTCCTTGAAGAATAGGCAAAAAGTTAGTAGACCAGAAACACAAACTTAAGGAGCTTATAGGCAAGCAGATCCAGGTTTCTAAATTAGGGTTTCTAAATCAGCATCTGGTTCAGGATGTACATGATAGATGTGCTCAATGACAGGCAGTTAATGTGGGAAGAACTAAAATGGGAAGAGGGAAAAGAGAAAGAGGTAAAGAACCAGGAATTTATTGGGAAATAGATTTTACAGAAATGAAACATGGAAAATATGGGCACAAGAACATGTTAGTTTTTGTAGATACCTTTTCAATTTGGGTAGAGGCTTTTCCCGCCAAACATGAGATGGCAGGAATGGTAGCCTAAAAACTACTAGAAGAAATAATTCCTAGGTTTGGTTTACCTCTCGGGATCCGGTCAGACAATGGCCCTGCATTTGTGAGTTCAGTCTCCCAGGCATTGGCCAAGGCCATGGGCACTAATTGGAAACTACATTGTGCCTACCAGCCCCAGAGTTCTGGGCAAGTAGAGAGAATGAACCAGACTCATAAAGAGACCTTGAAGAAACTCATTCTGGAGACTGGTGGTGAATGGGTGGATCTCCTTCCTTTTGCCCTCCTCGGGGCGATATGTACACCCTATTTAAGCAAGGTGACCCCATTTGAAATAATGTTTGGGAGACCCCCCCTCTGCCCTAGAATACAAGAGGTTGCCCTAGCAGAAATGACTGATCAGTCTGTACTCCAGTCACTGCAGGCATTACAATCTGTCTTAAAAAAAAAAGCCCACTCAGGGATCCGGACTGCCCGCACTGGGATGGAGACGGAGGTGGAACCACATCCTTACCAACCTGGGGACTTGGTTTGGATATGTCACTATCAAGGGGGAAACATGGAGCCTGGCTGGAAGGGACCATTTACTGTTATCCTGACCACCCCCAAGGCAGTAAAAGTAGAGGGGATTAGGGCCTGGATTCATGCGGGTCACGTCAAATGAGCCAGGAATGAGGACGCACCCAAGAGATGGAAGCTGCAGTAGACAGACCTCGCTGACCATGGACTAAAGCTAAGACTAAAAAACTGTGAGTTTATTGTCGCTCCTATTGTTACCTGTTTATGCAAAGTATAGGTGGGAAATTAGAAAAACGGAATTAGGAAAAAATGGAAAAAGGGTATACAAAGCATTGAATGGCTAGCTCATCAGCCGACTGTGCACTACTGTTACTTTTTGGCCCCTGTATTGTAAACACCCTAATGTCATTTGTACCAAAGAAAATTGGAGCAATAAAAATGTTAGTCTTACATGCTCAATATAACCCTCTTACAACAGGAGAACATAGAACTGGCTGAAAAGTCAAGGATTTGACTGATTTCCAAAGAAAAGGGGGGAATGTAAGGGCCTGGTTAGCCAGAGGAACTTACTTGTAAACCCCGGATATATGGGCGGGCCAGGCCGGATAGCCGTATCCAATCAGTGGGGTGCGCATATATTAACTATAGTGAGTTGAAATCTCATTGGCCACCTGTGTGTGGGCTTTGCTCAACCACCTCTATAAAGGTTAGTCTGTGAGGCTGGGATGGGGGAGAATTAGGAGGAGTTAGAATAGCCATTGGAGAAGTAGGAGGAGTTAGAATAGCCATTGGAGAAATAGGAGGAGTTAGAATAACCATTGGAGAAGTAGGAGGAGTTAGAATAGCAGTTACAATAGCCGTTAGAGTAGCTATTAAAGTAGCCTTTGGGAGCCATTAGAGTAGCCGTTAGGGTAGCCATTGGGAGCCATTAGGTTAGTCATAGGAGTGATAGCAACGGGGTCATTGGGAGCAGCACCACCCCAAGCTGCGGCCCCGCCACGACCGGTCTCACAGGCCCGAGCAGCAGTGCTGCCATGACCGGCCTCGCCGCCCCGAGCTGTGACTGGCCTCGCCACCCTGAGCCGCGGCATCATTCTGGGGAGCGGCCTTGTCCAGAATGGCCTTGTCTGGAGAGCGGCCTCATGGACAAGCGGCCTCATCCAGAGCGCCCTTGTCTGGAGGGGCTTCATCCTGAGCGGCCTTGTCCAGAGCAGCCTCGTCTGGGGAACGGCCATGTTGGAGTGGCATCATGGGGAGCAAATTCTGTGTCATGGGAGTTCTTGTCCTTGTCGTCTTCACCTCTTTGTCATCAGGAGCAGCATCCTCGTCATCATCGCCTCTACATAAGAAATGGCCCTGACTAGTCGGTTTGATTTTCAGTGCTTGGCGTGAAATAAAGCTTTGCTTGATTTTCGCTTTGTGTCAGTCTTGATCCTTTGATCACGGACCCTAACATTGGTTTCACATGTACAGAGGTGGCCTTGCATGCAGAAAGGAGATGGGCAGACCACATCCCTGAACACTGTTTGTGTAGGTGATAATCCAGGGTGAAATTGGGTAGGTGATCTCAGGCAGTATAGTCACTTCCTTGACTGCAGACACCAATCGAATTTGGAACACTGCAACCAGGCTCCCACATTCTAGTATAGTCCACTACCAGAGTTCCTTGGCTGGAGACATATGATACAGAAAGATGTACTCTTGCTGTCCGCCAACATTATGGGGCTCTGGCTTCCAGAATCCCCAGGGGAATGGCTTTTTCACACACTGCATACCTTGCCACCAACCTCACCCTCAATGCCTCAGATCATTTGTTAGGAGGTTCCATTAGGCATTACAAGAGCAGGGCTCAGTATGGATGCCTGAAAAACTAACCTAGGATTAGGATAAGGTCCTAGGGACATGGCAGGTCAATCTGCTGCTTCTGTGCCAGTTACGTGGGTGTCTGTCTGAAGGTAGAGGTTGAGGGACAGAATTGTATTAGTGTCCAGTGCTGGCTTTCATAAATGGGAATGGCTTGGGGTCTCTTGAAGATGTCTCATAATCTGGGGGTACTCTGCAGCTCCATAGGGCATGTTTTCCTTCTGGAGGGCGGGAAGAGTCCTGTGGTGTGACTCCAGTGTTCTCTATCTGGAAAGCTTGTGGACCAGGACTCTGAGGACAGAAGTATGAAATCCCAAGCTAAGGCTAGGGTTAGGGCCTAGGGCATGGTAGGCCCAATCTACAGATGCTGAGGCAAGCTGCCCAGGATCTGAGTTTAAGGCAAGTATGAGGGGGTCATTCAAGCTGGAGCATGTGTCCATGAGAAGCATCGATTTGGGGGGTAGCTTCATGGGTTCATGGAGTTTTCAAAAACTCTGCGTTTTTTGCACAGTTCCAAATAGTTTGGTTTATTCTGGCGTATAGGTGGTGTCCAGTTTTATGGCTCAGGGGTCCCCCATATTTATATATATGAGAGCAGGGACCGGGTATGGATTCCTAAAAAAACCCAACCTAGGGTTTGGGTTAGGGACTAGGGTCATGTCAGATCTGATCTGCTGACTCTGGAGCCAAACACGTGGATGACTGACTGGAGGTCGGGGCTCAGGCTGAGGGACAGGAACTGTATTAGTGTCCTACCCGGGTCCCAAAATTGAGGGTGTCCTCTTTGGCCGTGTAGGATTCTCATAATCTGGGGGGGGGGGGGGGTATTTGAAGCTCCCAGAGCACCATTTCTGCTGATGGGCAGGCAGAGTACTATGCTGTCGTTCCAGAGGTCTCTATCTGGAGGGATTATGGGCCAGGATTATTGGGATGGAAGTCTAAAAACCCAAGCTAGTGTTAGGGTTAGGGCCAAGGGCATGGCTGGGCAGATCTACAGATGCTGAGGCAAGCTCTCTAGGATGTAAATTTAGGGTGCATGCCAGGCAGTGGCTCAGGCTGAACTTTGTGTCCATGCATTCTGCCAAATATGGGAGAAGCCTCATGTGGGCATAGAGGTTACTACCACCCTGCTGGTTCTGTGCAGCTCCAGTTAGCAAGATTTATTTTACGAGACAGGAAGAGTCCAGTTTTATGGCTCAGGTGTCCACCATAAGGAGGGAATCATGAACAGGGTTCTGGGTGTGGATAGGGTTAGGATTAGGGCCTAGGGGCATGGCAGATCCCATCTGCTGGCTCTGGGGCCAGCTGTCCCGGTGGCTGATTGGAGAATGGGACTCAGGTTGTCAGACTGCGAATTAGTGTCCACAGTGACGTACAAAATTGGGGTGGCATCAAGGGCCATGCACATTTCCATAAACATGGGGTTTTGTTCAGCTCCATAGGGCACAGTTTCCTTCTGGGGTGCAGGTCGAGACATATTTTGTGATTCCTGAGTTCTCTGTCTGGAGCACTCATGGGCCAGGACTCTTGGGACGGAAGTCTGAAAACCCAAGATAGGGTTAGTGTTAAGGCCTACGGCATGGTTGGCTCAACCTGCAGACTCTGAGGAAGGCTCCATGGGTTGTGAATTTGGGGTGAGTGTCAGGGGTTCACTCAAACTGGACTTTGTGTCCATGATTTCTGCCAAATATGGGGGTGGCCTCATGTACCCATGGAGGTTACTATAGCCATGGTGATTTTGTGCAGCTCCAATTAGCAAGGTTTTATTCTGTGGGAAAGAAGGAGTCCTGTATTATGGCTCAGGGGTCACCCACATAGAGGGATTTGAGCCAGGATTCTGGTTATGAATTCCTGAGAACCCAATCTGGGGTTAGGATTAAGGCCTAGGGCATGGCATGCCTGATCAGCTGTCTCTGGGGGGAGCTACACTGGGGACTGAGTTGTAAACACAGCTCAGGCTGAGGTCCACAAATCAACTTGTGTCCAGTGAGTCCTCTGAAACTGGGGGTAGCCTGAGCCATGCAGATGTCTCTTACCCTGAGAATTTCACACAGCTCCAAACCATAGGAATTCCTTTAGGAAGGCAGGAGAAGTCCTGTTTTCTGGTTCAGGGATCTCCCATATGGAGGGTTTTAAAGTAGACCACTGGGACAGATATCTGAAAACACAGCTATGGTTAGAATTAGGGACTGGGGCAGAGTAGGCCTGATCTGCTGGCTCTTGTGCTAGCTACGTGGGTGGCAGAGTGGAGGTCCTGTTTCAGGGTAAGTGATGGAATGTGTATTAGTGTCCAGGGAGGGCTTCTGAAATGGGGATAGCTTCAGAGGCCATACATGTTCCTCCTAATCTGGGTTTTATTTTTTTACAGCACCATAGGACACAGCTTCCTTCTGGAGGGCAGGGAGAGTCCTGCGGTATGGCTCCTGAGTCTCCAGTCTGGAAGACTTGTGGGCCAGGACTCTGGGGAAAGAAGTCTGAACACCCAAGTTAGGATTTGGGAAACGTCCTAGGGTATGGCAGGCCCGATCTGCAGATGCTGAGTTGAGCTCCTCAGGATCTGAGCTTAGGGCAAATGTCAGGTAGTCACTGGTTTCTGGATATGGATGCCTGAAGACCCAACCTATTTTTAGGGTTAGTTCCTAGTGTCATGGCAGACCTTATATCCTGGCTCTGCAAAGAGCTATCCATAGAGCTGTGTTGAAAATGGGGCTCAGGCTAAGGGTCACAATGGGTGTTTGCCTCCTGGGCTGCCTGTAAATTTGTGCATGGCCTCAGGGACAGTGCAGCTTTCTTCCACCTCTGAGGGTTATGCATAGCTGAAAAAGCAAGGATTCCTTCTGGGGGCCAGGAGATGTTCTTTTCCATTTCTCAGGGATTCCCCATGTGGTGGGATTCTAGAGCAGGGTTCTGGGTATGGTTGCCTGATACCCCAACCAAGGGCTATGATTAGACTTTAGGCCACGGCAGGTCCTATCTGATGGCTCTGGGGCCAGCTAACCCTGTGACTGATTGGAGGATAGGACTCAGGTTGTGGCAGTCTGCATATTAGTGTCCATGGTGGAGAACCAAGGTGGGGTGGCATCAGGGGCCATGCAACTTTGCCCTAATCGAGGGGTTTTGTGCAACTCCATAGGGAACAGTTTCCCTATGGAGGGCAGGGAGAGTCCTGTGGGCTGGCTCTGGAGTCCCCAGTCTGGATTCCTTGCATACCTGGATTCAAGGGATGGCATTCTGAAAGCCCAAGCTCAGTTTATGTTTAGGGTATAGGGCATGGATCCCTGATCTGCAGATGATGAGGTGAGCTCTCCAGATTCTGAAGTTAGAGTGAGTGTCAGGCATTCGCTCAAAGCAGACTAGAATTTGTGTCCACTAAGGTTGCAGAATGTGTGGGTGTCCTCCTGGAGCCATGGAGGTATCTCCTGCTGGGGCTTTTGTGCAGCTCCAAATAGTATGATTTCATTCTCAGTGAAAAGTGGGGTCCTGTTGTATGGTTCAGGCGTCCCCTTTTGGAGAGATTCAAGTGGAGGACTCTGTGTTTGGATGCCTGAAACCCCAATCTAGGGTTAGGATTTGGGCCAAGGGGTGTAACAATTCTGATCTGCTGCTCTGGCACTAGCCTTTCCGGTGACTGATTGGAGGACAGTACTCAGGTTATGTCAGACTGGGTATTAAGTGTCCAGGGTGGAGAACGAAAGTGGGTGGCATTGGGTGCCTTGCACGTTTGCCCTGATTTAGGCAGCTCCATAGGGCGTGGTTTACTTTTGGAGGGCAGGCAGACTCCTGTAGGCTAGCTCCGGAGTCCCAACCTGGAGGGCGTTCATTTCAGGAATTCAGGAATTTCAGAATTTCAGGAATTCAGACAACCCAAGTTCAATTTATGGTTAGGGTGTAGGGCATGGGTTATCTATCTGCAGATCCTGAGTTGAGCTCTCCAGTTTCTGAGGGTAGGGCAAATGTCAGGCATTCGCTCAGACCAGACTGGAATTTGTTTCCACTAGAGCTGCAGAATGTGTGGGTGTCCTCCTGGGACCATGGAGGTATCTCTTGCTGGGGGTTTTGTGCAGATCCAAATAGTATGATTTCATTCTCAGTGAGAGGTGGAGTCCTATTGTATTGCTCAGGGGTCCCCATATGGGGGGATCGAGAGCACGGCTCTGGGTATGGATGCCTAAAAAGCAAACCTAGGGTAAGCATTAGGGACAAGGGGCATTGCAGAATGATCTGCTGACTCTGGGGCAAGCTACGTAGGTGGCTGTTTGGAGGACAGGGCTCACACTGTGGGAAAGAATGTGCATTAGGGTCCAGTGTCATGTTCTTAAATGGGTTTGACCTCAGTAGTCATGCCAGTTTCTCCAAATCTGGGGGTTTTGTGCAGCTCCAAGGAGCATGGTTTCCTTCTGGAGAGTAGACAGAGTCCCATGGTGTGGTTCTGGAGTTTTCTCTCTGGAGTGCTTGTGGGCCAGGGCTCTTGGAACAGAAATCTGAAAATCGAATCTAGGGTTAGAGTTAGGTCTTAGGGCAAGGCAGGCCTAATCTTCAGATGCTGGGTGAGCTCCTGGGGATCTCATGTTAAGGTGAGTGTCAGGGGTCGCTCTGGTTCGACTTTTTGTCCATGTGATCCACGGAATGTGTGGGTGGCCTCATGGGGCCATGGAGTTGCTACTGCTCTGGGGTATTTGCACAGTTCCAAATAGTTTGGTGTATTCTGGGCGATATGTGCTGTCCTGTTTCATGCATCATTCCTTCCCCATATAGAGGGATTTGAGAGCAGGGCTCTGGGAATAGATGCCTGAAAACCCAACCTACGTTTAGGGTTAGGAATAAGAGGCATGACAAGCCTTATATCCTGGATGTGGGATGAACTACCCATACGGCTCTGTTGAAAATGTGTCTCGGGGTAAGGATCATAATTGGTGATTGTGTGTAGAGCGACTGGCAAGAGTGGCCGTGGCCTCCGTTCAACATGGGTTTCTTCCAATCTTGAGGGTTTACATAGATGCAAAAGTAAGGTTTCCTTCTGGCAACCAGGAATATTTCTGTTTTGTAGTTGAGGGGTCCCCTCTGTGGAGGTATTCAAGGAGAGAGATCTGGGTATGGATGTCTGAAACCCCAAACAGGGTTAGAATTCAAGCCTAGGGGCATGGCAGTTCCAATTTATGACTTTAGGGCCAGCTCTCCCAGTGGCTGATTGGAGGACGGGACTCAGGTTGTTTCAGGTTTCAGGTTGTATATCAGTGTCCAGGGTGGAGAACAAAAGTGGGTGGCATCATGGGAACATATAAGTTTGCCCTGACCTAGAGGTTTTGTTGGGCTCCATAGGGCATGATTTCTTCTGCAGGGCAGGGTAAGTCCTGTGGAGTGGCTCCAGAGACCCCAATCTGGAGGGATTGCATTCCAGGACTCAAGGAATGGAAATCTGAAAACCTAAGTTCAGTGTACAGTTAGGGTGTAGGGAATTATCCCTGATTCAAGCCTAGGGGCATGGCAAGTCCAATCTTTTGGCCTTGGGGCCAGCTCTCCCAGTGGCTGATTAGAGGACGGGATTCAGGTTGTTTCAGACTGTGTATTAGTGTCCAGGGTGGAGAAGGAAAATGGGTGGCATCGTGGGGTATATACGTTTGCCCTGATCTATGGGTTTGTAGGGCTCCATAGGGCATGATTTTTTCTGCAGGGCAGGACAAGTCCTGTGGAGTGGCTCCAAAGACCTCAATCTGGAGGTATTGAATTCCAGGACTCAAGGAATGGAATTCTGAAAACCTAAGTTCAGTGTATGGTTAGGGTGTAGGGCATGGATCCCCTATGTGCAGATTTTGAGGTGAGATCCCCAGAGTATGAAGTTAGGGCGAGTGTCAGGCATTCGCTCAAACCATACTAGAATTTCTGTCCACTAGGGCTGCTGAATATGTGCGTGGTCTCCTGGGGCCATGGAAGTTTCTCCTACTCTGGGGTATTTGCGGAGCTCCAAATAATATGATTTCATTCTGGGGGAGATGTGGAGTCCTGTTGCATGGCACAGATGTCCCCATATGGAGAGCTCCTCAGGATCTGACATTCGGGCAAGTGTGAGGCAGAAACTCAGGCTTTGCCTCTGGTTTTTGTGTCTGAGAAGGGCGCGGAATGTAGAGGGGACCTCATGGGGCCATGGAAGATTCTCCATCATTGGGGGTTTTTCACACCTCCAAATAGCATTCTGTCATTGTGGGGGAAAGGTGAAATTCTGTTTCCTTATTCAGGGGTCCCCATGAGGAGGGATTGGAGATCAGGGCTCTGTGTATGAGTGCCTAGAAACCCAAACTTGGGTTAGGATTTGGGCCTAGGGTCACCACAAGCCTCATATGCTGCCTCAAGGTCGTGATACTGCTGGGGCTTAGTTGAAAACGTGGCTCAGGCTGAGGGTCACAATGCCGGATTGTCCCCAGGGTGGCCTTCAACAGTGGGCAGGGCCTCATGGGCCATGCAGCTTTCTCCTACTCTGAGGGTTTTGCACACATCCCAATAGCAAGATTCCCTGCTGAGGGTCAGGACTTCCATTTTGTGGATCATGTTCCTCCATATGCAGGGATTTCCACCCATGTTAGGTGGAAACGATCGCCTAGGGGCATGGTAGGTGTGTTCTGCTGGATAGAGTGCTATCTACCTGGGTGGCTGACAGGAGTCAGGGCCCAGGCTTTGGCAAACAGAATATTAGCGCTCAGTGCAGTTTATGAAATTGCGGTGCCCTCATGGGCCATACAGGTTGATCTTCCTTTGGGGTTTTTGTGCAGTCCCAATGGCCACTTAGCATTCTGAAAGGCAGGCAGAGTGCTGTATTGGGGCTCCATAATTCCCAATCTAGAGGTCTTGTTCACCAGAACTCTGGGGACGGATGACTGAAAACACAAGATAGGGTAAGTGTTAGGGCCGAGGGCATGGCAGCCCTGATCTCTAGAGCCTGAGACCAGATCATCAGCATCAGGAATAATGGCTAGTGTCCTATATCTGCTCAGGCTGGAGTTTATGTCCAGGAGGGATGCCTAATGGATGGGTGGAATCAGGAGGCCATGCAGGTTTTCCCAATCTGGGGGTTGATCACGGTTCCAAACAGCAAGATTCTGTTCTTCAGGACAGTGGGAGTGCTGATGGTTGGCTCAAGGGTCCCCCATATGTACCGATTCAAGCATAGGCTTGGCATATGGATGCCTGAACAGTGCAACTAGGGTAACCATTGAAGCTGAGGGACAAGGAAGGTTCGATCTGCTGGCTCTGGGGTGGGTTACCCAGGGGGCTGAGTTGAAAAGGAGTCTCATGCTGAGGGTCACAATGTGGGTTTCTGTCCAGAACTACCTTTAAATGTGGTGGTGGCCTCAGGGGCCATGCAGGATTCTACCACCCTCAGGGTTTGACACAGCTCAAAATAGCAAGGTTTCCTTCTGGGGACAGGAATTTTTGTTTCCGTTGCTCAGGTATCCCCCAAATGTTGGCTTTCGAGACCAGGTCTCAGTGGACAGTTGTCGTACAACCTAAGCTAGGGTACAAATTACAGCCTAGTGGCATGTCAGGTTCAATCTTCTGTCTCTGGGCCATCGATCTGGGTTTCTTATGGGAGGCAGTTGCTCAGAGTGTGTCAGACTGCACCTATTATCCTGGGCGACCTATGAAATTGGGATAGTCTCAGGGTCCTTGCAGGTTTGTCCTAATCTTGAGGTTTCCTGAAGCTCTAAGGGGCACAGCTGCCTTCTGGAGGGCAGGCACAGTCCTGTGGTGTGTGTATGGAATACCCAGGTTGGATGGTTTGTGGGGCAGGACTCTGGACACAGAAGTCTGAAAACACCAACTAGGGTTAGGATTAGGGCAGAGGGTATGCAGGCCCCATTTGCAGACCCAGAGGGAACTCCTTGGGATCTGAATTTAGGGAGAGGGTGAGGCGGTATCCGAGGCCTTTGTCTCTGGATTTTGTGTCTAGGATGGCCATGGAATGTAAGGGTGGCCTTGGAAGATTCTCCCTCTCTGGGGATTTTGCCTGGCTCCCAATAGTTTGGTGTCATTCTGGAGAAAGGGAGTAGTCCCTTTTTCTCTCTCAGGTGTCCCCCAAAACAGGGATCCCACAGCAGGGCTCTGGGTACAGGTGCCTGCATAATCCACCTTGGGTTAGGATATGGGACTAGGGGCATGGCAACCCCAATATGTGGGCTCTTGGGGCTGCTACTGAAAGGCCTCATTTGAAAACGGGGCTCAGGATGGTGGTTACAATGGGTGTGTCTGCCCAAGGCAGCCCTCAAGAGTGGGTGTGGCCTCGTGGACCATGCAGGATTATCCTACCCTGAGGGTTTGACACCTATCCCAACAGCAAGGTTTCCTTCCATGGGGAAGGAGGACTTCTGTTTTTGAATCAGATTCCCCCAAATGCAAGGATTTGAGATAAGGTCTAGGGACAGATGTCTGAAAACCCAGGTTGGGTAGATACGATGGCCTAGGGCCATTGCAGGTCTGAATTGCTGGATATGTGGGTAGCTGTCTGGGTGGCTGATGGGGGGTCAGGTCTCTGGCTGTATCAGACAGAGCATTAGTGCACAGGGCGGTCTATGAAATTGGGGTGCCATTGTTGGCAGAGCAGGTTGATCCCCATTTGGAGTTTTTGGGCAGTCCCATAGATCACATTTCCCTCCTGGTGGGCAGGCAGAGTGCTGCGTTGTGGCTCCAGAAATCCCAGTCCAGAGGGCTTGTGGGCCAGGAGTGTGAGGACGGAAGTCTGAGAAGCTAAGGTTAGGTTTAGGGCAAATAGCATGGCAGCCCCAAACTGTAGAGGCTGAAGTGAGTTTTCCAGCACCTGAATAAGAGCGACAGTCAGATGTTCCCTCAGGCTAGAGTTTGTGTCCATCAAGGCCACCTAATGGAGGGGTGGCCTCATGAAGCCATGGAAGTTTTCCCACTCTGGGAATTGTGGGCTGTTCCAAAAATAATGGTTTCCTACTACGGGACAGGGGTAGTCCTGCTTGATGGCTCAAGGGTCCCAAACATGGAAAGATTCGATAGCAGGGCGTTACATATGGATGCCTGGAAACCACACCTCGTGTTCCCATTGGCGCCTCAGAACAAAGCAGGTTCGATCTGCTGGCTCTGGGGCAATATAACCAAGGGGCTAGGTTGAAATAGAGTCTCATGCTGATGGGTCACAATGTTGGCTTGTGTCCAGGGTTAAGGGAGACCTTGCAATGTGGTGTTGGCTCAGATGCCTTGCAGGATTCTTTTATGCTGAGAATTTTACACAACTTCAAAAAGCAAGGTACACTTCTGGGGTCAGGGTGTATTCTGCTCTGTGCCTCAGGGACCCCCCATATGTTGGTATGTGAGACCAGGTCTCTTAGGATAGATGCCAGAAAACCTAAGCTAGGGCTCAGATTATGGCCTAGGGACATGTCAGGTTCAATCTTATGTCTCTTGGGCCATCTACCTACGAGTCTGACTGGATGTAGGTGTTCAAAGTGTGTCAGACAGCACATTTTTTTTTTTTTCCTGAGCGGCCTATGAAATAGGGGTGGCCTCCCAGGGTCCTTGCATGTTGTTCCAATCTGAAGGCTTTGGCAAGTGTAAAGGGCACAATTTCCTTCAGGAGGGAAACACAGTCCTGCAGTGTGTCTCCAGAGGTCCCACTTTGGAGATTTGTCAGGGAGACAAATCTTTGGGACAGAAGTCTGAAAACACAAACTTGGGTTAGGATTTGAGCTGAGAGTATGGTAGACTTGATCGGCAGACCCTGAGGGGAGCTCCTCAGGATCTGAAATTAGGGCAAGTGTGAGGTGCTAGCTCAGGCTTTTGTCTCTGGATTTTGTGTCTAGGATGGCCACGGAAAATAGGGGTGGCATCATGGGACCATGGAAGATTCTCCTTCTCTGGGGATTTTCCCCAGCTCCCAATAGTTTCGAGTCATTCTGGGGGAAGAGAGGAGTCCTGTTTTCTCTCTCAGGGGTCCCCCAATAGAGGGATTCCACAGCAGGTCTCTGGGTACCGGTTCCTGGAAAACAAACCTTAGGTTAGTATATGGGCCTAGGGGTATGGAAGCCCGATATGCGGGCTCTTGGTCCAGCTGCTGAGAAGCCTCATTTGAAAACAGGGCTCAGGCTGAGGGTCACAATGAATGTTTATGCCCAAGCTGGCCCTCCAGAGTGTCGTGGCCTCATGGGCCATGCAGATATTCGCTGCCCTGAGGGTTTTACAACCATCCCAGCAACACGGTTTCTTGCCAGGGGGAAGGAGGACTTCTTTTTTGTGCATCAGTTTCCCCCATATGCAGGGAGTTGAGCTAAAGTCTGGGGACAGATGCCTGAAAACCCAGGGTGTGTAGAGATGACAGCCTAGGGCCATGGCAGGTCCAATCTGCTGGATAGGCTGCCAGTTGTCTGGGTGACTGGTGGGAGGTCTGGGCTCAGGCTGTCTCAGACTGAGAATTGGTGCACAAGGTGGCCTCTGCAATTGGGTGTCTTCGAGGGCTATGCAGGTTGATCCTCATTTGGGGTTTTGGGGCAGTCCCATAGGGCACTTTTTTCTTCTGGTGGGCAGGCAGACTGCTGCATTGTGGCTCCAGAATTCCCAATCTGGAGGGCAGGTTGGCCAGGAGTATGATGACAAAAGTCTGAAAATACAAGCTTGGGTTAGGTTTAGGGCTTAGGGCATGGCAGGCCCAATCTGCAGAGGCTGATTCAAGATCTACAGCATCTGAAGTCAGGGCGAGTGTCAGATATCCACACAGGCTAGAGTTTGTGTCCATGATGGCCGCCTCATGGAGGGGTGCCCTCATGAGGCCATGGAGGTTTTCAAACTCTGGGGGTTGTGAGCTTCTCCAAACAGCAAGTTCTTCTTCATAACATAGGGACTTTGTTTGATGACTCCTGGGTACACCATATGAAAGGATTTGAGAGCAGGGCTCTACCTATGGATGCCTGGAAACACCACCTCATGTTATCATTGACACCTAGGAACATGGCAGTTTCAATCTGCTGGCTCTGGGGCGAGCTACCCAGGGGGCTGAGTTGAAATGGAGTCTCATGCTGATGGATCACAATGCTGTTTTTTGTCCAGGGAGACCTTGGAATGTGGCGGTGGTTGATGGGCCATGCAAGATTCTCCTACCCTGAGTATTTACACAGCTCCAAATAACAAGGTTCCCTTCTGGAGACAGGAGGTGTTCTGTTTTGTGCCTCAGGTAACCCCACATATGTTCTCATTGAGAACAGGCCTCTGGTGACAGAAGCCTGAAAAACCTAAGTTAGCCATCATATTAGGGCCTCAGGGCATGTCAGGGTCAATCTTCTGTCTCCTGGGCAATTGTCCTGAGTGTCTGACTGGATATAAGTGCACAGGGTTTGTCAGACTGTGCATTTTTGTCCAGGGTTCCCTACAAAATCGTGGTGGCCTCGGGTGCTTTGCAGTATTCTCCTAACCTGTAGGATTTTGACAACTGTGATGGGTAGAGTTTCCCTCAGGAGGGCAGGCACATTCCTGTGGTGTGGCTACAGTACTAAGCCTCAATCTGGTGGGTGTGTGGACCAGGGCTTTGGGGACAAAAGTATGAAAACACAAACACAGGTTGTGTTCAGGGCCAAGGTTATGGCAAGCCCCATCTGCAGACCCTGACGGGAGCACCTCATGATCTGAAATTAGGGCGAATGTTAGGCAGTAGCTCAGGCTTTTGTTTATGGATTGTGTGTCTAGGATGGCCACGGATGTAGGAGTTGCCTCATGGTGCTATGGAAGATTCTCCCTCTCTGTTGATGTTGCCGGTCTCCCAGTAGTTTGTTGTCATTCTAGGGGAAAGGAGGAGTCCTTTTTTTTTTTTTTTTTTGTCTCAATGGTCCCACAAAAAGAAGGATTCCACAACTAGGCTCTGGGTACAGACTCTTGGAAAACTCCACCGTGGGCTAGGATTTGGGCCTAGGAACATGGCATGCATGATATGCCTGCTCATAGTCCAAGTACCTAGGGTCTTTATTTGACAACGTGGCTCAGGATGAAGGTGACAATAAGTGTTTGTGCCCAATGTGGTCCTCCAGAGTGGGAGTGACCTCTTGGGCCAAACAGGTTTCTCTTACCATGAGGCTTTGACACCCATGTTGGAGTTAGGGCTTTGGTTATGGTGGTGCCATCTGCAGACCCTGAGGGGAGATCCCCAGGATCTGAAATTAGGGCGAGTGTGAGGTTGTAGCTCAGGCTTTTGCCTCTGGATTGTGTGTCTAGGATGGGAAGCAATGTAGGGGTGGCCTCATGGGGTCTTGGAAGATTCTCTGTCTCTGGGGGTTCTGCCAGGCTCTCCATAATTTGGTGTCATTCTAGAGGAGGGGAAGAGTCCTGTTTTCTATCTTAGGGGTCCCACAAAAAAAGGGGATTCCAGAGAGAGTTTCTGGGTACAGATGCCTAGAAAATACCACTGTGAGTTAGGATTTGGGCCTAGTGGAAAGGCAGGACCAATATGCGGGCTCTTAGTCCAGCTCCCGAGGGGGCTTACTGAAAATAGGTTCAGGCTAAGGTCACAATGCATGTATGTGCCCAGGGAAGCCCTCCCGAGTGGACATGTCCTTATTGGCCATGCTGGTTTCTTTTACTTGGAGGGTTATACACACATTCCAAAGGTAAGTTTTCCTGCCATGGGGAAGAAGAAGTACTCTTTTGTGCATCAGATTTCCCCATATGCAGGGATTTCAGATAAGGTCGGAATACAGATGCCTGAAAAGCTAGGTAGGGTAGAGATGATGGCGTAGTGCCATGGCAGGTCCCATCTGCTGGATATACATTCAGCTAATTGGGTGGCTGGTGGGAGGTCTGGACTCAGGCTGTGTCAGACAGAGCATTAGTGCACAGGGCAGTCTATGAAATTGATGTGCACTCGAGGGCTGTGTAGGTGAATCCTCATTTGGGGATTTTGGGCAGCCTCATAGGGCACCTATTTCTTCTGGTGTGCAGGGAGAGTGCTGTGTTGTGGCTCCAGAATTCCCAATCTGGAGGGCTTGTGGGCCAGGAGTGTGAGGACGGAAGTCTGAAAACACAAGCTCTTGTTCAGTTTAGGACGTAGGTCACGACAGGACAAATCTGCAGCAGCCGAATCGAGGTCTCCAACATCTGAAGTCAGGGTGAGGGTCAGATGCTCTCTCAGGCTGGAGTTTGTGTCCATGATGTCTACAAATTGGAGGGATGGCCTCATGAGGCCATGGAGGTTTTCCCACGCTAAAGGTTGTGAGTTGTCCCAAACAGCAATGTTTCCTTCTGCGGGAGAGGGGAAGTAATGTTTGATGGATCCAGGGTCCCCATATGGAAATATTCTAGGGCAGGGTTCTACGTATTGATGCCATGAAACCCCACCTCATATTACCATGCAGCCTGGAAACATGACATGTTCGATCTTTTGGCTCTGGGGTCAACTACCCTGGGGGCTGACTTGAAGTAGAGTTTCATGCTGCTGTGTCTCAATGCAGGTTTGTGTTCAGGGAGACATTGGAAAGTAGCAGTGACTCAGGTGACATGCAAGATTCTCGTACCTGAGGGTTTGACACAGCTTCAAATAGCAAGGTTTCCTACTGGGGACAGGAGGTATTCAGTTTGTGGCTCGGGGACCCCCCTATGTTAGTATTGGAGGACAGGCGTCTGGAGAATGATACCTGAAAACCTATGCTGGCATTAATATTAGGGCCTAAGGGTATGTCAGGTTCAATATTCTGTCTCTAGGGACCATTTACCTGGGTATCTAACTGGAGGTAGGTGCTCAGGGTGCGTCAGACGGTGCATTTTTTTCCACAGTGGCCAACAAATTTGGCATGGCTTCAGGGGACTTGCAGATTTCTCCTAATCTAGATGGTTTTGGCAACTGTGACTGGCACAGTATCCTTCAAGTGGACAGCCACATTCCTGGATAGTGGCTTCAGAAGCCCCATCCTGGAGGGCATGTGGCCAGGGTTTTGGGGACAAAAGTCTGAAAACACAATCTCAGGTTAGGTTTAAGGCTGAGTTTATGGTATGCCCGAACTGCAGACAATGAGGTGAGCTCCTCGGGACCTGAAATTAGGGTGAGTGTCAGGCGGTCACTCAGGTTTTTGTCTCTGGATTGTGTGTCTAGGATGGCCGTGGAATGCAGGGGTGACCTCATGTGTCCATGGAGAATTCTCCTTCTTTGGGGTTTCTGCCAGGGTCCCAATATTTTCGTGTCATTCTGAGGGAAAGGAAGAGTCCCATTTTTTTCTGTCTCTGAGGTCCCCCTAAAACAGGGATTCCAGAGACGGGCTCTGGTTACAGGAGCCTGGAAAACCACACCGTGTGTTATTATTTGGGCCAAGGGGCATGGAGGCCTGATATGTGAGCTCTTGGTCCAGCTACCAAGGGGACGTATTTGAAAATGGGCTCAGAATTGGGATCAAAATGCATGTTTGTTCCCAGGGCGGCCCTCATGTGTGGGCGTGGCCACAGGCGCCATGCAGGTTTCTCCCACTCTGAAGGTTTGACCCCATCCCAAGAGCAAGGTTTCTTGCCATGGGGAAGGAGGAGTTCCCTTTAATCATCCTGTTCCCCCATATGCAGGTATTTGAGCAAAGGTCTGGGGACAGATGCCTGAATAACCAGGTTGGATAGAGATAACAGCTTAGGGCCATGGCAGGTCTCATCTGCTCGATATACGTTCAGCTAATTGGGTGGCTGACTTGAGGTCTGGACTCAGGCTGTGTCAGGCAGAGAATTAGTGCACAGGGCAGCCTATCAAATTGGGGTGCCATCAAGAGACGTGCAGGTTGATTTTCATTTGGGTTTTCTGGGTAGCCCCATATGGCACATTTTTCTTCTGGTGAGCAGGCAGACTGCTGCATTGTGACTCCAGAATTCCCAATCTGGAGGCCTTGTGGGCCAGGAGTATGAGGACAGAACTCTTAAAACACAGGTTAGGGTTCGGTTCAGGGCCGAGTGCATGGCAATCCCCGTCTGAAATGGCTGATTCTAGACCTCTAGCATCTGAATTAAGGGGGGGGTATCAGACGTTTACACAGGCTGGAGTTTGTGTCCATGATAGCTGCCTAATGGAGGGGTGGCCTCATGAGGCCATGGTGGTTTTCCCACACTGGTGGTTGTGAGCTGCTTCAAACACGAAGGTTTCCTTCTGGGGGACAGGGGGAGTCCTGTTTGACGGCTCCAGGGTCCCCCTTGAGGAAAGATTCAATAGCAGGGCTCCATGCATGGATATCTGGGAAGCCTACCTTGCATTACCATTGAAGCCTAGGAACAT
This sequence comes from Meles meles, assembly GCF_922984935.1. Classification (NCBI taxonomy): domain Eukaryota; kingdom Metazoa; phylum Chordata; class Mammalia; order Carnivora; family Mustelidae; genus Meles; species Meles meles. Next base: position 167,570 of record NW_025721114.1, on the reverse strand, counting down.
GGCAGGTTCAATCTGGTGGATCTGCATCCAACTACCCAGGGGGCTGAGTTGAAATTGAGTCTCATACTCATGGGTCACAATGCGGATTTGTATCCAGCGAGACCTTGGAATGTAACGGTGGCTCAAGAGCCATACAGGATTCTCTTACCCTGAGGGTTTGCCACAGTTCCCAATGGCAAGGTTTCCTTCTGGGGACAGGAGGTGTTTTCTTTTGTGGCTCAAGGACCACATGTTGGACCATATGTTAGTATTCAAGAACAGGCTTCTGGGGAGATGCCTGAAAACCTACGCTAGGGTATAGATTATGTCCTAGGGGCATGTCATGTTCAATCTTCTGTCTCTAGGTCCATTTACCTGGGTGTCTGATGGGAAGTAGGTGCTCAGGGTGTGTCAGACTACGCATTTTTTTCCACAGAGGCCTACGAAATTGGGGTGGCCTCACAATCTTGCAAGTTTCTACTAATAAGGAGGGTTTGGGAACAGTGAATGGCAGAGTTTCCTTCTGGAGGGCAGGCACAGTCCTGTTTTGTGATTCTGGAGGCCCATCCTGGAGGGTATGTTGGCCAGGGTTTGGGGGACAGAAGTCTGAAAACACAAACTCGGGTTAGGTTTAGTGCTGAGTTTATGGCAGGCCCAATCTGAAGACTCTGAGGTGAGCTCCTTGGGATCTGAAATTCGGGCGAGTGTGAGGCAGTTGTTCAGTCTTTTGCTTCTGGTTTTTGTGTCTAGGATGTGCACAGAATATAGGGGTGGTCTCATGGGGCCATGGAAGATTCTCTCTCTCTGGGGATTTCGCCCAAATCCCAATGTTTTGGTGTCATTCTTGGGGAAGGTAGGAGTCCTGTATTCTCTCTAAATGTCCCCCCAATAAAAGGGATTTCAGAACAGGTATGGGTGACTGGAGCCAGGTATTGGGGTGCTGACAAGAGCCATGCAGGTAGATCCTCATTTGGGGTTTTTGGGCAGCCCCATAGGGCACTTCTTCTTTCTGGTGGGAGGCAGAGTGCTGCGGTGTGGCTCCAGAATACTCGATCTGGAGGGCTTGTGGGCCAGGAATGTGAGGTTGGAATTCTGAAAACACAAGCTAGGGTTAGCTTTAGGGCTGAGGGCTCGGCAGGTCAAATTTGCAAAGTCTGAATGTAGATCTCCAGCATCTGAAGTAAGGGTGAGTGTCAGACCTTCGCTCAGGCTAGAGTTTGTGTCCATGATGGCTGCTGCTTGGAGGGGTGGCCTCAAGAGGCCAGGGAGGTTTTCCAACTCTTGGGGTTGTGAGGTGCTTCAAACACCAAAGTTTCCTTCTGTGGGACAGTGGGTGTCCTGTTTTCAGGCCCAAGATTCCCCCATACCAAAAGATTGGAGAGTAGGCTTTTTGTATAGATGCCTGGAAACCCCACCTCATAATCCCATTGGTGCCTAGGAACAAAGCAGTTTGGATTGCTTCCTCTGGAGCAAGTTACCCAGGGGGCTGAATTGAAATGGAGTCACAATGAGTGTTTGTGTCCAGGGACACCTTGGTATGTGGCCTTGGCTCAAGAGACATGCAGGATTCTCCTACCCTGAGGGCTTGACACAGCTCCGAATAGCAAGGTCTCCTTCTGGGGACAGGAGATGTTCCTATTTGGGCCACTGTAACACCCCATATGTTGGTATTTGAGACCAGTCCTCTGGGCACAGATGCCTGAAATCCTAAGCAAGGGTGCAGATTACTGCATAGGGGTATGCCATGTTCAATCATCTGTCTCTGGGGCCATCTACCTGGGTATCTGACTGGAGGTCTGTACATAAGGTGTCTCAGACTATACAGTTTTATCATGAGTGGCTTACGATTTTGGGGTGGCCTTGGGAGCCTTGCAGTTTTCTCCTAATCTGGATAGTTTTTTCAACTGCAAACTGCACAATTTTCTTCAGAAGGTAGGCACAGTCCTGAGATGTGGCCCAGGAGGCCTGGAGGGTGTGTTGGCAAGGGCTCTAGAGACAGAAGTGTGAAAACACAAATTCTGCTTAGGATTAGAGCCGAGGGATTGCAGTCCTGATGTGTAGCCCCTGAGGGGAGCTTCTAGGGATCTGAAATTAGAGCGAGTGTGAGGCAGTAGCTCAGACTTTTGTCTCTGGATTTTGTTTCTAGGATGGCCACAGAATGTAATGATGGCCTCTTGGGGCCATGGAAGATTCTCCCTCTCTGGGGATTTTGCCTGGCTCCCAAGAATTTGGCGTCACACTGGGCATAGGATGGAGTCCTGTTTTCTGTCTCAGGGGTCCCCCCAAAAAAGGGATTCCAGAGCAGGGCTTTCTGTACGGGAGTCTAGAAAACCCCAATTTGGGTTAGGATTTGGGCCTAGGGGTTTGGCACGCCCGGTATGCGAGATGTTAGTCCAGCTTCTGAGGGCCCTTACTTGACAATGAGGATCAGGCTGAGGATCACAATGCGAGTTTGTGCACATGGCGGCCCCCAGACATCGCGTGGCCTCATAGACCATGCAGGTTTCTGTCACTCTGAGTGTTTGAAACCCATTTGAAACTGCAAGGTTTACAGCCATTGGGAAGGAGGAGTTTTGTTTTGTGCATCATGTTTCCCAATATGCAGGTATTTGAGATAAGGTCTGGGGACTGATGCCTGAAAACCCTGGGTGGGTATATATGAAGGCCTAGGACAATGGCAGGTCAATCTGCTGGATACATGGCGAGCTGTCTGGGTGGATGATGGGAGGTCTGGGCTCAGGCTGTGTCAGACAGAGCATTCGTGCTCAGGGAGGCCTATGATATTGGGGTGCCATTGAGAGCTGTGAAGTTGGATCCTCATGTGGGGTTTCTGGGAAGACCCTCAGGGCACTTCTTCTTTCTGGTGGGCAGGAAGAAGTCTGCGTTGTGGCTCCAAAATTCCCAATCTGGAGGGCTTGTGGGTCAGGAGTGTGAGGATGGGAATCTGAAAGTACAAACTACAGTTAGGTTTATGGCCTGGGGCATGGCAGGCTGAATCTGCAGAGGCTGAATCTAGATTTCCAGAATTTGAAGTAAGGGCGAGTGTCAGACGTTTGCTCAAGCTGGTGTTTGTGTGCATGATGGCTGTGTATTGGAGGGGTGGCCACATGCGGCTATGGAAGTTTCCCATGCTGTTGGTTGTGAGCTGCTCCAAAGAGCAAGATTTCCATCTGCGGCACTGGGGATGTCCTGTTTGATGGCCCAAGTGTCACCTATACAGAAATATATGAGAGCAGGGCTCTACATATGAATGCCTGGAAACCCCACCTCGAGCTCCTATCAGCACCAAGGAACAAGGAAGGTTCAATCTACTCCCTCTGGGGCGAGCTACCCAGGGGGCTAAATTGAAATGGATGCCCATGCTGATGTGTCACAATGTGGGTATGTGTCCACGGAGACTTGGGAATGTTTTGGTGCCTCAGGGGGTATGCAAGATTCTCCTACCCTGAGTCAAGGTCACTCAGGTGGATTTTTGTGTCTATGAGATCTGTCGAATCTGGGACTGGCCTCATGGGGACATTGAGTTTTATCCCTCTATGGGATTTTTGCATATTTAAAAAATATTCTGGTCTATTCTAGGGAATAGTTCCTGTCCTGTCTTATGGCTCAGTTATCCCGCATATGGAGGAATTTGAGAGCAGGGATGCAGGTATAGATGCCTGAAAATGCAACCTATGGATCGGATTAGTTTATAGTGGCATTGCAGGCCTTCTATCCTGAATCTGGTCCAAGATATCCATGGGGCTGTTTTAAAAAAAGGGGTCAGGCAAGGAGTCACAATGGGTGTTTGTGTCCTGGGCAGCCAGCATTAATGGGTGTTGTCTCAGGAGCAATGCAGGTTTCACCCAACTCATGGGGGTTTACATAACTCTAGAAAGCTTCTGGGGGGCAAGAGGAGCTCTGTTTTATGGCTCAGTGTTCCCCCATGTGGAGGAATTGAGAGAAGGTCTATGGGGATAGATGCCTGAAAATGCAACTTATTGTTACAATTAGCGCCTAGGGGAATGGCCAGTCTGATCTGCTGACTCTGGTGCCAGCCACGTGGGTGGCTGACTGGAGGTTGGGCTTAGACTGAGGGACAGAATGTGTTTTAGTATCCAGTGTCAGATTCCATAAAGGAGGGTGGGTTTGGGGTTTCCAGAAGCTTTCTCTTAATCTGTGTGTTCCGTGCAACTCCATAGGGCACGTTTTCCTTCTGGCGGGCAGGAAGAGTCCTGTGCTGTGGCTCCAGTGTACCCTAACTGGAGAACTTGTGGACCAGGAGTCTCTGGACAGAGGCCTGAGAAACTAGCTAGTGTTAGGGTCCGTGATCAAAGGAACAAGACTGACACAAAGTGAAAATCAAGCAAAGCTTTATTTCGCACCATGCATTAGAAACCAAACTGACTGGTAGGTGCCCGAGCCCCATGCATTAGAAATCAAACTGACAGGTAGGTGCCCAAGCCCCATGCATTAGAAATCAAACTGACCAGTAGGTGCCTGAGCCTTGCTGGGGGCCACTGCCTCCTTGCCCTGGGGTCCCTCCTGGAGGCTCCCTGCCTCACCCTCACTGTACCACAGGCCGCTCCCCGGGATGAGACTGCTCCTGGCGAAGCCGCTGCCAACGAGGCTCCCAGCAATGCCGCTCCTGACGAGGCCACGCTGCCAGCTCCTGACGAGGTTGCTCCCGGTAGCGCCGCTGCTTGGGGCAGCAAGGCTCCCAGCAATGCCGCTCCCAGTGCTCTCGATGATGAAAAGGGCGCTGTCACTCTCCACAACCCCGACACTACCACTCCTACCACTACCCTAACGGCTCCCAATGGCTCCCCTAATGGCTACTCTAAGTGCTCCTGCTACTCCCGCCCCCTGCAACCTCACAGACCAGCCTTTATGGAGGTGGTTGAGCCCGGCCCACACACAGGTGGCCAATGGGATTGCAACTCACCTCAGTAAATATATGCATGCCCCACTGATTGGCCATCTCCATCTAGCTGGCCTGGCCACCCCTACAGCGAGGGCTGGGGTTAGGGCCTAGGACATGGCAGGCCCAACATGTGGACACTGAGGCAAACTCCAGGGAATATGAGGTTAAGGCACGTGTCAGGATGTTGCTCAGGCTGACGTTTGTTTCAATGAGATGTGCTGAGTGTAGGTTTAGCCTTATGGGGGCAAGGAGTTTTCTCCCGCATGGGGGTTTTTGTGCAGTTCCCAATAGCCTGGTCTATTCAGGGGAGTAGGTGCTGTGTTGTGTTTTACCCCATATGGAGGGAATCGAGAGCTGGATTCTGGGTACGGATGCCTGAAAACCGAGCCTAGGTTTTGGATTTGGTCCTAGTGGCATGGCAGGCCTTAGATCCTGACTCTGGGGTGGGCTACCCATGTGGCTTTGTTGAAAATGCTGCTCAGGCTATGGCTCACAATGGGTGTTTGTGTCCAGGATGGCCTGCAAATGTGGATGTGGCTTCAAGGGCAACACAGTTTTCTGCCATCTCTGAGGGTTTTACATAGCTCCAAAAGAAATGTTTTTTTTTTTTTGTTTTGTTTTTTTTTTTTTTTTTTGGGTGGGGGGGCAGTGGGGTTTTGTTTTGTGGCTACAGGGTCCCCATGTGGAGAGATTCAAGAAAAGGGCTCTGGGTATGGATGTCTGATAACCCAACCTAGGTTTATCATAAGGGCCTAGGGCATGGCAGGTCTGATCTCCTGGCTCTGGGGCCAGCCGTCTTGGTGGCTGGTTGGAGGAGGGGACTCAGTGTGTCACACTGCGCAGTAGTATCCAGGGTGGCATACGCATGTGGGTAGCATTGAGGGCGCTGCATGATTCCCCTAATCTAGGGTTTTGTGGAGCTCCATAGGGCACAGTTCCTATCTGGAGGGCAGGGAGAGTCCTGGTGTGGCTATGGAGTCCCAATATTAAGGTCTTCTGTTCCAGGAGTCAAGGGACGGAATTCTGAATGCCCAAGCTCAGTTTATGGTTAGGGTATAAGGCATGGTTGCCCTATCTGCATATGCTGAGGTGAGCTCTCCAGATTATGATGTTAGGGTGAGTGTAAGACATTCGCTGAGACTAGACTGTGTATCCTAAGGCCACCACATATGTGGGTATCCTTCTGGGGCTTGGAGGGAACTAAAGCTCAGGGCTCTCTGCATAGCTCCAAATAGTATGGTTTCCATCAGGGGGACAGGTGGAGTCCTGCTGTATGGCTCTAGGGTCCTCCAAAAGGAGGGATTCCAGAACAGGGCTCTGGTTATGGATGCCTGAAAGGTCAACCAAGTGTTAGGCTTAGGGCATGGGGTATGGGAGATCCGATCTGCTGACTCTGGTGCCAGCTACCTGGGTGTGGACTGGAGGTCGCTGCTCAGGTTTAGGGACAGAATGTGTATTAGTGTCCAGGGTCGGCTTCTGCAACTGAGGATGGCTGAGGAGTATTGTGCAGCTTTCTCCTAATCTGGGGGTGCGTGCAACTGTATAGGGTATGTTTTGCATCTGGAGGGAAGGGAGAATCTTGTGATTTGGCTCCAGTGTTTCCTATCTGGAGGGATTGTAGACCACAGCTGTGAGGTTGGAAGTATTTGAAGCCAACCTAGGGTTATGGTTAGGGCCTTGGGCATGGCAGAGCTAATCTACAGTTGCTGAGGAATGCTCCCAGGATAAGAGGTTAAGGTGAGTGTCAGGAGGTCTCTGAGGCTGGAATTTTGTCCATGAGATCCGTCAAATCTGGGAGTGGCCTCATGGGGAAATGGACTTTTGTTCAGGACAGATTACGCTATTGGGTAAGGGTTTACACTAAGGTAAGATTACGCTAAGGCTAAGGGGTGGCCTTGGGGATCTGGTACATTTCTTTTCATCTGTAGTGTTGTGACCAATTGTATGGGCATAGATTACTTCAAGAGTGCAGGCACAATCCTGCAGTATGGCTCCAGAGGCCCCAGCCTGAATGGTGTGTGGGCCAGGGCTGTGGGGACAGAAGTCTGAAAACACAAACTCGGCTTAAGTTTGGGCTGAGGGTATGGTAGACATCATTTACAGACCACCAGGGGTGGTCCCCCGGATATGAAAGAAGGGTGAGTGTGAGGCAGTATCTCAGGCTTTTGTCTCTGGATTTTGTGTCAATGATGGCCGTGGAATGCAGGGGTGACTCATGGGCCAAGGACGATTCTCCCTCTCTGGGGATTGGGCCTGACTCCTAAGAGTTTGGCATCATTCTGTTCTCTTCTCAAGGGTCCCTTCAAAGAGGGATTCCAGAGCAGAGCCTTGGGTACTGGCAAACTTTGGATAGGATTGGGGCCTAGGGGCATGGCAAGCCCAATATGTGGGCTCTTGGTCCAGACACTTATAGGCCTTATTTGAAAATGAGGGGTGCCTGGATAGCTCATTTGGTGGAAGCCTCTGGCTTTGGCTCGTGTCATGACCCCAGGGTCCTGGCTCGGGATACACGTGGGGCTCTCTGCTCAGCAAGGGGCCTGATTCCTCCCCCCTACCTGCCTCTCTGCCTACTTGTGATCTCTATCTGTCAAATAAAAAAAAATCTTAAAAAAAAGCTATTTAAAAGAAAGGAAAGTAAACGGGGCCCATGGTGAGGGTCACAATGCGTGTCTGGGCCCTAGGTGGCCCTCAAACATAGGCGTGGCCTCATGGCCCATGCAGGTTTATCATACGCTGAAGGTTTGACACCATGCCAACAGCAAAGTTCTTGCCATGTGGAAGTAGGAGATCTGATTTGAGCATCAGGATCCCCCCAGAGCAGGGATTTGAGATAAGGTCTAGGGACAGATGCCTGAAAACCCAGATGGAAAGAGATGGCGACCTACAGCCATGGCGGATCCAGTCTGTTGGATATGCGGCCAGCTGTCTTGGTGTCTGATGGGAGGTCTGTGCTCAGGCTGTGTCAGAAAGAGCATTAATTCACAGGGCAGCCTATGAAATTGTGGTGGGGTCGAGGGCCATGCAGGTTGATCCTCACTTGTGGTTTCTGGGCAGCCCCATAGGGCAAAGTTTTTCTTCTGGTGGGCAGACAGAGTGCTGTGTGGTGGCTCCAGAATTCCCAATCTGGAGTGCTTATGGGTCAGGAGTGTGAGGACAGAAGTCTGAAAATACAAGCTAGGGTTCGGTTTCGGGCCGAGGTGGTGGCAGGCAAACTCTGCAGAGGCTGAATCGGGATCTCCTGCATCTGAAGTAAGGGCGGGCATCAGACGTTGGCTCATGATGGAGTTTGTGTCCATGTTGGCCCCATAATGAAGGGGGGCCTCATGATGCCATAGAGGATTTCCCACGCTGGGGGTTGGGAACTGCTCAAAACCGCAAGGGTTCCTTCTGCAGGACAGCCGAGGCTTTTGGATGGCTCCAGGATGCCCCATATGGAAAGACTCGAGAGCAGGGTTTTAAGGATGGATGCCTGTACACCCCACCTGGTAATTCCCATTGGCTCCTAGCTACAAGGCAGGTTCAATCTGCTGCTTCTGGAGTGAGCTACCCGGGGGGCTGAGTTGAGTTGGATTCTCTTGAGGATCAGTCATAAAATGTGTTTGTTTCCATGGAGACCTTGGAATGTGGCAATGGCTCAGTGGCCAAGCAGGATTCTTCTACCTGGAGGATTGCACACACCTCCAAAGAGCAAGCTTCCCATGTGGAGACAAGAGGTGTTGTGTTTGTTGCCTCAGGATACCCCCATATGCTGGTATTCGAAACCAGGCCTCTGAGAAGAGATGCCTGGAAACCAAAGCTAGACTTCAGATTAGGGCCTAGGAGCCCATCTGGTTCAATCTTCTGTCTCTAGGGACATTGGTCTACGTGTCTGTGTCGAGGTGGTAGGTCAGCTTATGTCAGGGAAGCCTACACGATTGGGCTGTACTCGGGGGTCTTGGAGGTTTCTCATAATCTATAGGGCTGTGTCCAATGGAATGGGCACAGCTTCCTTGGAGAGGGCAGGCACAGTCCTGCGGTATGGCTCCAAGAGCCACAGCTTGGAGGGTGTATAGGCCAGGTCTGTGCGACCAGAAGTCTGAAAACACAAACTCGGCTTAGGTTTGGGGCCGAGGGTATGACAGGCCCGATCTACAGACTGTGACTGGAGCTACCCAGGATATGAAAGAAGGGGGAGCTGGAGGCAGTTGCTGAGGCTTTTGTCTCTGGATTTTGTGTGAAGGATGGCCGTGGAATGGGGGGTGGCCTCATGGGCCATGGACAAGTCTCACTCTTGGGGATATGGCCGGGATACAAAAAGGTTGGTGTCATTTTGTCTGAATAGAGGAGTCCTGTTTTGTGCCTCAGCTGTCTCTCCAAAATAGGGATCCCAGAGCAGAGCCCTAGGTATGGGAGAATGGAAAACCCAAACTCTGCTTAGGATTGGAGGCCTAGCAGCATGCCAAGCCCCATGTGCTGGTTCTTGGTCAAGCCAGTGAGAGGCCTTACTTGAACACGGTGCTCATGCTGAATGTCACAATGTGTGTTTGTGCCCAAGGTGTCCCTCAAGCTTGGGTGTGGCCTCATGGGCCATGCAGGTTTCTCCTATCCTGAAGGTTTGACCCCATGCCAACAGCAAGGATTCTTTCCATGGGGAAGATGGAGTTCTGATTTGTGCAGGGAATGGAGATAAGGTCTAGGTTCTGATGCCTGAAAACTCAGGTTGGGAAGATATGACAGTCTAAGGTCATGGCCAGCCTGATGTGATGGGTGTGCAGCCAGCTGTCTTGCTGTCTGTTGGGAGGTCTGGGCTTAGGCTGTGTCAGACAGAGCATTAGTGCCCAGGGCAGCCTCTGAAATTCGGGTGTGGTCGAGGTCCATGTAGGTTGATCCTCATTTGGGGCCTCTGGGCAGCCCATAGGACAATGTTTTCCTTCAGATGGGCAGGCAGATTGTTGCATTGTGGTTCCAGAGTTCCCAAACTGGAGGGCTTGTGAGCCAGGAGTGTAAGGACAGAAGTCTGAAAACAAAACTAGGGGTAGATTTGGGGCCGTGGGCAAGGCAGTCCCACTCTGCAGAGGCTGAATCAAGATCTCCTGCATCTAAAGTCAGGGCGAGGCTCAGATGTTGGCTCAGACTGAAGTTTGTGTCCATGATGGCCCCTTCATTGGGGGGGGTCATCAGGCCTTGGAGATTTTCCCCCTCGGGGGCTTGGGTGTTGCTCCAAACCACAAGGTTTACTTCAGCAGGACAGTGAAGTCCTTTTGGATGGCTCCAGGACGTCCCATATGGAAAGACTCGAGAGCAGGGTTCTAAGGAAGGATGCCTGGACACCACACCTCGCATTCCCATTGGCTCCTAGCAACAAGGCAGATTCGATCTGCTGACTCTGGGGCGAGATACCGAGGGGCCTGAGTTGAGTTGGACTCTGCTAAGGATGGGTAATAATATGGGTTTGTGTCCATGGAGACCTTGGAATGTGGTGGTGGCTCAGTGGCCTACAGGATTCTCCTCCATGGAGGGTTGACACAGCTCCAAAGAGCAATCTTCCCATGTGGAGACGAGAGGTGTTTTGTTTGGTGCCTCAGGAAACCCCCATATGCTAGTATTAGAAACCAGGCCTTGGAGGAGAGAGGCGTGGAATCCAAAGCTAGGCTTCAGATTAGTACCTAGGGACCCATCTGGTTCAATCTTCTGTCTCTGGGGACATCGGTTTGCATGTCTGAGTGGAGGTGGTAGGTCAGCTTGTGTCAGAATGCCCCTGTTTGTCCAGGGCGGCCTACAAAATTGGGCTGTCCTCAGGGGCCTTGGAGGTTTCTCCTAATCTGTAGGGTTGTGGCCAATGAAATGGGCACAGTTTTCTTGGAGAGGGCGGGCACAGTCCTGTGGTGTGGCTCCAATGGCCTCAGCCTGGAGAGTGTGTGGGCCAGGCCTATGCGGCCAGAATTCTGATAACACAAAGTCGACTTAGGTTGGGAGCTGAAGGTATGGCAGGCCCGATCTTCAGACAGTGACATGAGCTCCTCAGGATAGGAAAGAAGGACGAGTGGGAGGCGGTCGCTCAGGGTTTTGTCTCTGGATTTTGCGTCAAGGAAAGCCGTGGAATGGAGGGGTGGCCTCATGGGCCATGGACCAGTCTCCCTCTCTGGGGATATGGCCCAAATCCCAAAAGGTTGGGGTCATGGTGTGGGAAGGGAGGAGTCCTGTTTTCTGCCTTAGGTGTCCCTCTAGAGGGATTCCAGAGCAGAGTGACCTCCTCCCAATCACACAGGCTGGTTTTATAGGGCATAACCGCAGACCCAAGGCTTCTATTGTTAAGGTGTTTACTCCCACAATCGATACCCGAAACCATACCAGGAACTAAGGGAGCATTTATTCCCGGAATGAAGTCCGTGGATGTAAACAACAATATGGCTATCTAGGCAATATGGAGTTGTTCTGGCTAAGCAGACTTTAATAGTTAAACAGGTTTTAACATTAATGGCCCTAACAGTGTCCATGGTGGCCTACAAAAGTGGATGTGGCCACAGGGGCAAAACTGATATCTTCCATCTCTGATGGTTTTACATAGTTCCAATAAACCGTGTTTCCTCTGGGCAGAAGGAGGATATTTGTTTTATAGATCATGAATCTTCTATGTGGAGGGTTTACAGAAAAAGGGCTCTGTGTATGGATGCCTAAAAACTCAAACTACCGTTAGGGTTTCGGCCTAGGGGCATGGCAGTTCCAATCAGCTGCCTCTGGCTCTAGCTACCTTAATGGCTGATTGGAGTCTCTGCCGATGAGATCTGCTGAATGTAGGTTTAGCCTCTAGGGGGCAAGGAGGGATTCAAGAGAAGAGTTCTGTGTATTAATGCCCATTAACCCAAACTAGATTTAGCATAAGGGATTAGGGGCATGGCAGGTCCGATCTCATGGCTCTGGGGCCAGGTGTCTTGGTGGCTGCTTGGAGGACGGGACTCAGGTGTGTCATACTATGCTTTAGAATCCAGGGTAGCAATGCAAGTGGGTGACATTGGGACAGTGCATGTTTCCCATAATATAGGTGTTTTGTGTAGCTCCACAGGACACAATTTCAGTCTGGAGGGCAGGGAGAGTCCTGGTGTGGCTACGGAGTTTCCAATATGGAGGATTTGTGTTCCAGAAATCTGGGGACAGAAGTCTGAGAAAAAAAGCTAGGTTTCTGGCTAGTGTCTAGGGCATGGATCACCAATCTGCAGATGCTGAGGCGAGGGTGAGTGTCATGCTTTCTCTTAGACTAGAATTTGTGTCCACTAGGGTTATCGTATGTGTGTGTATGGCCTCTTGAGGCCACGGAGTCTTCTCCTGCTCTGGGGGATTTGTGAAGCTCAAAAAATATGGTTTCCTTCTGGGGAACAGGTGGAGTCCTGTGTATGGCTTAAGGGTCCCCCATATGGAGTGATTCGAGAGCAAGGCACTGGGTATGTATGCCTGAAAACTCAACCTAGGGTTCGTGGTAGGGCCTAGGGGCATGGAAATTCTGAAGTATTACCACTGGTGCCAACTACTTGGAGACTGACTGGCGGTCAGTGCTCTGGCTGAGGGTAGAATGTGCATTAGTGTCCAAGGCCGGCTTCCACCAATAGGTTGGCTTCGGGGTTTCCTGCAGCTTTCTCTTAATAGGGCGGGTGCATGCAGCTCAATAAGGCATATTTTCCTTGTGGACGACAGGCACAGTCTTGTGGTGTGGATCAGTGTTCCCTAACTGGAGGGCCTGTGACCAGAAATTTGAGGATGGAAGTCTGAGAATCAAAGCTAGGGCTAGGGTTAGGGCCTAAGGCATGGCAGGCCCATCTACAGACACTGAGGTGAGCTCACTAGGATCTGAGGTGAAGGTGAGTGTGAGGATCTTTCACAGGCTGGAGTTTGTGTCCATGATTTCCACCGAACTCATAGGTGGCCTCATGGTGGCATAAAGTGTCCTCTCACTCGGAGTTTTGCATTTCCAAATTGCTTGGTTTATTCTGGGTTGTAGGTGGTGTCCTGCTTTATGGCTCAGGGGTCCCCCACGTGGAGGGATTTGAGAGCAGCAGTCCGAGTATTGATTCCTGGAAAGACAAATGAGGGATAGGATTAGATCCTAGTGGCATGGCATGTCTTATACCTGGCTCTGGGCTGAGGTATCCTTGTGGCTATGTTCAAAATGGGGTTCAGGCTAAAGGTTGCAATGGGTGAATGTGTCCATGGCAGCCTGCAAAAGTGGGTTTGGCCTCAGGTGCAAAACAGATTTCTTCCATCTCTGAGGGTTTTCCATAGCTCCAAAAAGCAAGGACCTAATCTTAAACCTAATGAGTTTTCAGGCATCCATACTGGAGCCCTGAGCCATAAAACGGGACACAACCTATCCCCAAGAATAGAAAGAGCTATTTAGATCTGAGCAAGAGCCCCAGAGTGGGAGAAAACTCCATGGTCTCATGAGGCAAACCCCACGTGAGGCGGACCTCATGGACACAAACTCCAGCCTGAGAGACCTCCTGAAAATCCCCTTAACCTGAGATATCAGGGATATCGCCTCAGTGTCCACAGATTTGACGTGCAATGCCCTAGTCCCAAACCCTAACCCTAGCTTGGGTATTCGTACTACTGTCCTCAGAGTCCTGGTTCACAAGCCCTCCAGATAGGAAACAATGGAGCCCAACCAAGGACTCTGCCTGCACTCCAGAACAAAAAGGTTCCCTATGGAGCTGCACAAAACCCACACATTAGGAGAAAGCAGCACGAGCCCAAAGCCCCACCCCCTCATTGTGGAAGCAGACCCTGGACAGTAATATGCATTCGGTCCCTCAGCCTGAGGCCCAACCTGCAGTCAGCCACCCATGTAGCAGGTTGCCAGAGTCATCAGATCTGACCTTCCACGCCCCTAAGCCCTAACGCTAACCCTAGGTTGAGTTTTCAGGCATCTATACCCAGAGCCACGCTCTTGAATCCCTCCATATTGGAGAGCCTAGAGTCATACAGCAGGACTCCAGCTCTCCCCAAGAATGAAACCTTGCTCTTTGGAACTGCACAAAACCCCCAGAGCAGGAGAAACCTCCATGTCCTCAGGAGCCCACCTCAACACACAGTGACCTTATTTGTCACAAATTCTGTCTGAGTGAATGCCTGACCCTTGCCCTAACTTCAGAATCTGAGTACCTCCTGTCAGCCTCTGCAGACAAGTGATCCATGCCATAGACTCTAACCATAAACTAAGCTTGGGTTTTCAGACTTCTGTCCCCAGAGTCCTGGAACATAAGCCCTCCAGTTTGGGGACTCAAGAGCCACACAACAGGACTGTCCCTGCTCTCCAGAAGAAAACCATACCCTATGGAACTGCACAATACCCTGGATTAGAGGGAACGTGTATGACTCCCAATGCCTTCCCAATTTGGTATGCCACCCTGGACAATAATGCACAGTCTGACACAACCTGAGTCCTGTCCTCCAGTCAGTCACTGGGACAGCTAGCCTAGGAGCCAGCAGGTGGGGCCTGCCAAGCCCCAAGCCCCCCTAATCCTAACCCTATATGTTTTCAGGCACCCTTATCCAGAAACTCCTCTCGAATCACTTTATGGAACTACTACCAAATGCCCTAAGCCATTGGGAATGAGTTTTGGGCAAATGTCTGCAGTATTTGGGAAAGACATTACCTGGGGTTTTTGGAAGCTGGAGCCCCCAGGAAATAGGCAAGCAGCAAGAGATATCTTTCAGTATCTGATGTCTCCAGCCATGTAATTCTGGTAATGGACTAACTACAATGTGGGTGCCTGGTTGAGGGGTTCCAAATTCTTTTGGGGTCTGTTGTCAAGGAAGTGACATCACTTATTGAGATCACCTACCCAAGTCCCCCTGGATTATCACCTACACAAACAGTGTTCAGGACTGCCATCATCTCCTTTCTGCATACAAGGCCACATCTGTACATAGAGACACCAACACATCCCTCTCCACTGACCCTCAAGGAAGGGATGAGTGCAGCCAGGGCTCCACCTGGCTTCAGACACACTCTCCACTCTCACCTGTTTGTGTCCCTGGATAAGCCATTATCCCTGTCAGAGGTGGTCTGCATCTGATCTGTACAATAAAGATGATTCTAGTATGGACTTCTTCCAGATGTCTACAGACATATGTGGAATAATGTCTATGATATTGTAGGAATGGTGTCACATGTAGGAGATAACTCCAAGCACATTTTCCTCCTCTTCTCACTTTGTCTTACTCTGCAAATCGTTATATCCCACTCTATAGTCCCTAATGGTGTGTATGGGTGTGTGTGTGTGTGTGTGTGTGTGTGTTCACTATCATTTTTGTGGGAACATATCTGCTCATCAATGCTCACATTCTGGAGTTCCATATGGTGACAGCCCCATCTACAGAGAGGTGGGCCATAGTTTCGTAAGAACTTAGGCTTTTAATTTGCAAAGCAAACCCTAAAAATGGGATAGGAGAATTTTACTTGATGGTCAGAATCCACCCTTACTACTATAGACTGCATATCCTGAGCTGAGAGCTATTACTTCCATTCCAATGGGTGTCATGTGGATAGGGTTCCATCCAGTGGGTTGCCATGACCTGGGCTCCCCCTCAGACAAGATCTTGCTGGAATTCCTCCTGTCTATGGTATCAATGCTCACCCTCACCCTGAAACCTTCTCCATATCTCTAGCCCCTGTGTTCCAGACCTTTTCCAGAGCTCTCAAGTGATTGTATGGGTGCATCCAGGGCCCCAACTTTGAGTACACTCACAAAGAGCTGGGTTCATGCCTGCTTCAGCTTTCTTACCGTATGTGATCCTTGGCAAGGCAGTAACCCTGAAGGGGTCTTTACCTTCTCCTTCCAGTAGTTCCCTGAAAACATATCCAGTTTAAACATCTTTGTAACCCTGTCTCTTGGAATGTCGTCTGGACTTAAAGATTCAGTTCATTCCACAGAACATGGCCATGTAACAAAAAAGCTCCATCTGAGATTTAGTTCTAAAATCTCATTGCCCACCCCATGCTGCCTTTGACCCATGTTCTCTCTCAGATCCTCACCTTGGAATACAAGTCCCTATGTTGAACCCTGACACACACATGAACACGTGCCCTAGAAATGAGAGCCAACAACAGACAGAATAACTCAGACCTTTTGAGATGGACTGTATCCTGCCAAAACCCCTACATGAGCTCAGGTTAGCAGTGAAGCAGGTCCTGCCTTGGTGTTGGAAACAGCACCAAAGTACTGAGGGGGTCTGGCAGGACCCCCTAGCTGTACACTGCTTGATTGTTGTACTTATAGTATCCTGTGAGACTGTGAGACAGCGTTTCTTTTTTAAGCCACCGAGTGTGGGGTAATATGGTCACACAGCACTAGGAGCAGGGTACTGATACTGTCAACCTGCCCCAGGCCATGGTCCTCCTCCCTTTCCTCTCTGCTCCCCACTTCAGCTTCCTCCAATCACCATGGCCTCATTTCTAACCCCCACTCTGGGAACAGCATGTTCTGCTTCCAATCCTCTTCAGCATGGGACCCTCTGTCAGGATAAATCCACTCAGATTGGTACAGGGCTGTCTCCTTCTTTTCCTGCCACAGGAAATCTCAATATCATCTCAGCATGGCCTTGTCAGAACCCTCACCTGTTGGCGCTCAGGATCCAGTTTTAGTCCCTTGCTCTTTTATTATGGAGAAAATGCTCTTTTCATTAACTTTTTCAGTTCATATTTGTCCTTCTTCCCCTCTAGAGCAAGAGCTCCTCGAGGGAGAAACTGGTTGGCTGATAAGCATTGGTACTACCTGAGTGCTCAGGGCCCAGTGGCTGA
Organism: Meles meles; assembly: GCF_922984935.1. NCBI lineage: Eukaryota > Metazoa > Chordata > Mammalia > Carnivora > Mustelidae > Meles > Meles meles. The sequence continues at coordinate 150,915 of NW_025721114.1, read as the reverse complement.
AGGAACAGGAGAGAGGATCCAGCCCACCACTGACCAGCTCTATTGTATAAGCCCAATTGATTTGGTCATGTGTAAATCCTGTTGTTTTCTTGTGTTTCCTCCATCAACTCTGTGTTCCATGTGGGACTTAAACTCATGACCCTGACATCAAGTACACTACGCCCTACTGACTGAGGAAGCCAGGTGCTTCTTTGGTCATTTTCTCTAGGTTCTAGCCTGATAACGATCAAAGTTTACTTGCTGATTTCTTTTTTTTTTAATTTATTTATTTGACAGACAGAGATGATGAGTAGGCAGAGAGGCAGGCAGAGAGAGAGGGGGAGGCAGGCTCCCCACCAAGCATGGAGCCTGATGTGGGGCTCGATCCCAGGACCCCAGGATCATGATCCGAGCGGAAGGCAGGGGCTTTAACCCACTGAGCCACACAGGCGCCCCTTACTTGCTAATTTCAGCATGTTGTAAGTATAATATGTTGTGCTGAATTAACAAATAACTCCCCAAATTATGGTAGCATGTTACCATAGAATTCCGCACATGACAGTACTGAGTGTATCTTCAGATTGGAGATTGAGTTCCTTCATGTGGTCTGTCAGGAGCCCAGAGTCCCTCCATCAAGGGCTTTCTCACTCCCTGGGTTGTCATGCACCTCCAACGCCATCAGTACAAGGGGAAACTCCATGAACTAAAGGTGTTCAAGTGGTGAAGCTTCAAGGAATCATACAGAAAGAAACAGAGATTTATGGTACAGATGTAATTTTCACATGAAACATGAGAGTGAAATAATTGCAAATGGATCAGTTGTTCAAAGATGGGGCTTTTGGGGCTGTCACTGAGAATGCCCAAGGGGACTGCAGCAACAGTGCCTTTCCACTGTGGGAACATTAGGTAGAACAAGAGCCCAGTCAAAAACTCTCCCTGCCTCCCGCAGTGTTACACACACACACACACACACACACACACACACACACACAGAAACACACACACCTCAGAGGGAATATCATGGAACCGGGACACAAACCATTATGGGCGATTATTTCTTGGAGAAGGAATGCTCCTTTTTTTCTCATATTTAAAGCATTATTTTACTACATAAACACATTATGGCTAAAGCCTAAAGAACAATTTACTCTATTACTGATTTGTTAGTAATAAATGGGAAGATTTAATTGTGATTTTAATTTTTTTTTTATAAAAAGCACACTACAATAGTTTAAATGTGGCCTATGCAGGAAAATGAAGGAATCTAAAGTTGTCACATGGACCCAGACATTTCCCCGGTTTCTGTCATTCAAGGTGTCCTTATGAAAGGGAACACTACCCTAAATAATGAAAGTAGTTTATTTTGGGGCTTCCCATGATGATTGTTCTTTCAGGAACAATTGTAATAAAATGTTATTTTTATAGAACATTGAAGAAAATTATGTATCTTTCTTATGTTCTGTAGGCAGACATAGAAGTCCATATTGTAGGATTCCAGGCACACGAAAATCCCAGAGGAAGTAAAATACCAGAGTCAGAGTGAAAAGAAGTGATTGCAGGGACTGAGGTGGGGGAATGAGCCATGAGTAATAAGTAGTCCAGGTTTCTCTGTGATGGAAATGTTCTACAAGTCAATGGTTGTGCAACACTCGTAATGTACTTAAGGGCACCTCGATATACCATTGAAAAGGATCAGAGTAAACTCCTATGTAAACTCAAATTCTACTTCATTTAATGTACAAAATCTCTTAAGCCATTATTCAGGTGTATACAAAACACAAAAATTACAGAGAGGGCAAATACAGGGAAGGGGAATACCTCTGTGGGGTTCCAGCCAGTATGAGCTACTGCTTGGGGTTTGAGGCTGATTATTCCACTGAGACTGCTGTGGGATCGAGCCTTTCAGGAACCCCAGGAGTAGGGGCAGAACCCCTCTGGACCGCTGGGTCTGGCAAAGGGGCTAATAGCTCTTCCATCTCAGGAGAGTGAATTAGAGCCCTGACTACCAACTTCACTGGACACAACAGGGGAAGTGACACCATTGTGCTTTGCTGAGGGGTGAGCTCTAGCACCACAGATGGGTGGGCCCGCTTTGTCTCTGATGATACAGTGGGTGCCACATTTGGAGCTGGGCCAAGTTCCTGAGATGGCTCAGGATCCTGCTCTGGGCCTAGTTTTATGACTCTATGAAGAGACAGTATCATCAGCATGATTGACTTCCCATGTACCTTCTAAATAAAGGAAACTTTTCCCAGAACTTAATGTATTCTATGTCCAAGAACCAATCCCTGGGAGTTCTCCCTGACTAAAGACCATGGGGAAAGGGATCTGAGACTACTCACTCCTCTCGGCCCAACTGAACTCTGTGGAGGCTTGCTCAGTGTGGCCCACCCAGTCCCCTCCACAGGGCCACACCAGTCAGCCCAGACCTTCTCACTCTCAGACTCTGGCTCTGTGGGATCAAGCTGTTGCAGCTATAAGAGCAGAAGTTTTGCACGGTGCTCCAAATCTGAGCCTGGCATACTGAACCCCAGGTATACCAGCAACATATTCAGGCTGGGGGCTGGACAAAATCCTTGGGCTATTGTTCTAGCCATGTATTCCAGATGGACGAGATGCCCCCTGGGGATAGACAGTTAAGCAGAGGAGTCAGAGGACAGGGCACCCTCCCAAACCAATATCTCAGGGAACCCCTGTGCGAACCCGGGTCCGTGTTCTTCCAGGTCCTGTCAGAGACCAGTCCTAGCCCTTGTCCTCCTGTGATATTAGTCATGCCTGAAAAAGGCCTGGTCTCAGATAACAGGTTGGTAATAAGCCTTTATGAGTGTGAGTCCTTGATCAATGGTGTGTCCTTCCTTGGGGAGCTGGACATACACCTCAGATTGTCTCCTTGCCCACTTGCCACTTGAATACAACTGCATGTGCCCAGCGAGGGGTGGTGTCTGGCCTCTTAATTACCCTCACTGTTCACACCACTGCTCTCTGAGGATCCAACCAAGGAGGGAACAAAGGGACTCTGTCTCTAACCAGAACTTCCCAGTACCCTCCCAATACCTCAAGTAGTACCTCCTGTGCCCAACTGCTGCCTCTTTCACCAGGTGCTATGAGTGGGTCTCCTTCCACTGACACTAATATTCCAAATGGTGTGCAATTTTTGGTCCCTGATCACTCACTGGGTCTCCTGAGCACCCTGTGAGTACTCAGTGTTCAGGTTCTAACAGATCGGTAAGTGAGATGATACCCACAGCCTCTGTTCTGGGTCCTAGGATTGAAGGAGAGTCAGGGCTGGGGTTGGTCTGGGTTCTGAATAACTCTCTTAGGGGCTAAAGCTATCCCCCAGCTTCATCTTCTCTGCCACAGCGCCCACACCCACAGCTCACCTGGGCCCTTTCCTTTATCCAGAAGAAACTCTCAGACCTTTACCCTTAAGGAGGAATCACAGATGTGTGGGATGAGGGTCCAAGAGTCTCCCCAACTCACGGTCCGCTGATTGCTCTGGGGGAGGGGATAGGTCCTCTTGCATCAGCTGAAGCTCACCCACATATGCCGCTTCTCTTGCACTCTGCCTACCTCGCCATAACTGGAGATAATGCAAGCATATCTAGAGGAGGGCAGGGAGCATCACATGAAATGTCCTGTGGATGCTACCTGTCATTGTGTCCAGTGTCACCATATGACCCCTGGCTAGTCTGGAGCCCTGGGGTGCTGTCTGCTCTGTACAGGGTTCAAAATCAGCTCCTAGAGGAGACCCTGTGCTGAGTGGGACTTCCTGAATGCTTGCTAAATGAAAGGGCCCTACCCAGCCCTCTCAGATATCTGAATCTACCTGGGCCCACTGTTGACCCCTGGGGACCCCTGCTGTGGTTTCTGCCAAGCACAGACCAAAGATAGAGTCTCAGATTTCCTTTTAAGTGTCCAAACAGTCCGGATCACGACCATCATGATAGTGAGGCATAGGGCAGTGGCTTCATCATGACAAGCAGAACCATGTTAAATGAATACAAACACAAGCTGTCTAGCAGACCATTGCAAAGCCCCAGGAATCCATCTGAGCTTTCCTTTCAAAACCCCACTGAGTCCTTAAAATAACTGTCCCAGTCAGAGGAGAAAACCGATGCTTGGGAAGTTTTGGGACATTCCCAAACTCACAATGAGGCCATGGCCAAATCTCACTGGGCAGTTAGGGGCAGGGTGCTCACCTTGAAATCAGGAGGTCCAGCACCTCTTTCATGGTGGCAAAGGCACAGTATGAACCCAGGAATTTGACAACGTAGCTGATGTCTCCTAGGACTGACACCAGATGAGTTGTTTCCTTCTCAAGCAGGTTGGTCCCATTTGTCCGTAGCATGAGGGTCTCAATCCTCTTCATTGGTGATCCATTTTTCCCCTTAGGTGAAACAGAGGAGCCACTAGAGAGTGCTATAATCCCCAGGAGATTTAGGGGTTGAAGCACAGACCAATCCCCCAAGATCCCAGTGACTTATGGAAAGAGGTGTAACAAGAGGGCCCACAGACATTTAAATAGTCATGCGACTGGGTGTGTCCTTAGCTGAATCCCAAGAGTCATGGTTTTGGTACGGTCATGATCTCAGCATCCTGAGATCGAACTCCTCGTTGTGCTGCGTACATAGGCCAGAGTCTGCTTGACTCATTTCAACAGATCCCCTAATGTGAGCTGATTACCTATCAAAGAACTCTGATCACCCATGAAATCAGCCTGAGATTAGAATTATACACTTCTGTATCTCAAAGGAGGAATAAGATGCCAGTGGACGGGTAAAGTGGAGTGGGGATATCCAACTGATATTGGGAGACCAAAAAAAAGGGGAAGAGAGCCTCCAGAAGTAATCCATTAGAATGTAATATCCCAATATGAGAGTGCCCTGTGACTGGAGACTAGCACTAACTTGGAATCTGATTGCAAGAACTCAAAAAGAGAAAAGGTCTTAAGGGGAAATTGGTGGAATTGGGAAGTTAGGGAAAGGGGCTTAAGCCCAGGGACACATGATGGCCACCGCTGGTACTGAGCCAGCGAGAGTGTAACGAAGAAGCCAGGCCTTTGTTCTGGAGCTGCTGGCACACGTGAGAGCCTCTGGGTTGTGGTGCATGTGAAAGAGTCTGTTGTGGATGCCAACCGACACTCTCTAGAACCATAGCCTTTTGCACTCTGCACATGAAAACAATAGGTCCAGCAACAAAAACCCCTCCCCTAAGAGGGGTCTGCCCAGGCACAAGCCAGTGCTCTCTAGGACACGGAGAGTCTGAACACTCCCAGCTCGGACCAGAGTGAAAATCTCAGTGTGCTATCTCAGGTTGGGACCTCTCTGGAGGACTGGACCTGCCCAAACAGCAGCAGTTGAGGCAGACGCTGGAAGTCAACTCTCTGGACTAGTATTTTCGTGGTTTGGGTAAAAGTAGGAGTTCCTCTGACCCCTGACACCATGGCTGGGGACATGCCCTATAGCAGCAGAGAAGAAATTTATGTGCTCTGGAGCACCCAGATGGGAACAGACTGAGACTTGTCTCTGAGACTGATGTCTGGGTGCAGTTTTCTTTCCTCTAAACCTCCAAACGACTGCCAAAAGCCGCCAAAGAGAGAGAGAGAGAGAGAAAACAAAACAAATAAAAACAAAACAAAACAAAAACCTAAAAAACTCCAGGGAACAAAAGCCTGAAAAACCTGTTTTCTCAGAGCCCAGACCCTTGATACGGGGTAGGAGGACTCAACTATAGCAAGAATGACAGAAAAATAAAGTGGCAGGACCCTCCCTCAGAAAGCGAGCCACAAAAGAGAAACAAAAATTAAAACAAAAACAAGAGGACAAACACCACTACTTCATAGATAAAACTTTCATTTTTTTCCCATTTATTTTTTTTTCAGCGTAACAGTATTCATTGTTTTTGCACAACACCCAGTGCTACATGCAAAACGTGCCCTCCCTATTACCCACCACCTGTTCCCCCAACCTCCCACCCCTGACTCTTCAAAACCCTCAGGTAGTTTTTCAGAGTCCATAGTCTCTTATGGTTCGCCTCCCCTCCTCAATGTCCATAGTCCCCTCCCCCTCTCAAAATCCCACCTTCCCCCAGCAAACCCCAGTTTGTTTTGTGAGATTAAGAGTCATTTATGGTTTGTCTCCCTCCCAATCCCATCTTGTTTCATTTATTCTTCTCCTATCCCCCTAACCCCACATGTTGCTTCTCCATGTCCTCATATCAGGGAGATCATATGATAGTTGTCTTTCTCCGATTGACTTATTTCACTAAGCATGATACGCTCTAGTTCCATCCACGTCGTCGCAAATGGCAAGATTTCATTTCTTTTGATGGCTGCATAGTATTCCATTGTGTGTATATACCACACCTTCTTTATCCATTCATCTGTTGATGGACATCTAGGTTCTTTCCCTAGTTTGGCTATTGTAGACATTGCTGCTATAAACATTCGGGTACACGTGCCCCTTCGGATCACTATGTTTGTATCTTTAGGGTAAATACCCAGTAGTGCAATTGCTGGGTCATAGGGTAGTTCTATTTTCAACATTTTGAGGAACCTCCATGCTGTTTTCCAGAGTGGTTGCACCAGCTTGCATTCCCACCAACAGTGAAGGAGTGTTCCCCTTTCTCCTCATCCTCGCCAGCATCTGTCATTTCCTGACTTGTTAATTTTAGCCATTCTGACTGGTGTGAGGTGATATCTCATTGTGGTTTTGATTTGTATTTCCCTGATGCCGTGTGACGTGGAGCACTTTTTCATGTGTCTGTTGGCCATGTGGATGTCTTCTTTGCAGAAATGTCTGTTCATGTCCTCTGCCCATTTCTTGATTGGATTGTTTGTTCTTTGGGTGTTGAGTTTGCTAAGTTCCTTATAGATTTTGGATACTAGCCCTTTATCTGATATGTCGTTTCCAAATATCTTCTCCCATTCTGTCAGTTGTCTTTTGGTTTTGTTAACTGTTTCCTTTGCTGTGCAAAAGCTTTTGATCTTGATGAAATCCCAGTAGTTCATTTTTGCCCTTGCTTCCCTTGCCGTTGCCATTGTTCCTAGGAAGATGTTGCTACGGCTGAGGTCAAAGAGGTTGCTGCCTGCGTTCTCCTCAAGGATTTTGATGGATTCCTTTCTCACATTGAGGTCCTTCATCCATTTGGAGTCTATTTTCGTGTGTGGTGTAAGGAAGTGGTCCAATTTCATTTTTCTGCATGTGGCTGTCCAATTTTCCCAGCACCATTTATTGAAGAGGCTGTCTTTTTTCCATCGGACATTCTTTCCGGCTTTGTCGAAGATTAGTTCACCATAGAGTTGAGGGTTGATTTCTGGGCTCTCTATTCTGTTCCACTGATCTAGGTGTCTGTTTTTGTGCCAGTACCATGTTGTCTTGATGATGACAGCTTTGTAATAGAGCTGGAAGTCCGGAATTGTGATGCCACCCACTTTGGCTTTCTTTTTCAATATTCCTTTGGCTATTCGAGGTCTTTTCTGGTTCCATATAAATGTCAGGATTATTTGTACCATTTCTTTGAAAAAAATGGATGGTATTTTGATAGGGATTGCATTAAATATGTAGATTGCTTTAGGTAGCATGGACATTTTCACAATATTTATTCTTCCAATCCAGGAGCATGGAACATTGTTCCATTTCTTTGTGTCTTCCTCCATTTCTTTCATGAGTACTTTATAATTTTCTGTGTATAGATTCTTAGCCTCTTTTGTTAGGTTTATTCCTACGTATCTTATAGTTTTGGGTACAATTGTAAATGGGATTGACTCCTTAATTTCTCTTTCTTCTGCCTTGTTGTTGGTGTACAGAAATGCAACTGATTTCTGTGCATTGATTTTATATCCTGACACTTTACTGAATTCCTGTACAAGTTCTAGCAGTTTTGGAATGGAGTCTTTTGGGTTTTCCACATATAGTATCATATCATCTGCGAAGAGTGATAGTTTGACTTCTTCTTTACCAATTTGGATGCCTTTAATTATTTTATGTTGTCTTATTGCTGAGGGCAGGACTTCTAGTACTATGTTGAATAGCAGTGGTGATAATGGACATTCCTGCCTTGTTCCTGACATTACCGGAAAAGCTTTCAGTTTTTCTCCATTGAGAATGATATTTGCGGTGGGTTTTTCATAGATGGCTTTGATAATATTGAGGTATGTGCCCTCTATCCCTACACTTTGAAGAGTTTTGATCAGGAAGGGATGCTGTACTTTGTCAAGTGCTTGTTCAGCATCTATTGAGAGTATCATATGGTTTTGTTCTTTCTTTCATTAATGTGTTGTATCACATTGAGTGATTTGCGGATGTTGAACCAACCCTGCAGCCCTGGAATAAATCCCACTTGATCGTGGGGAATAATCCTTTTAATGTACTGTTGAATCCCATTGGCTAGTATTTTGGTGAGAATTTTTGCATCTCTGTTCATCAAGGATATTGGTCTGTAGTTCTCTTTTTTGGTGGGATCCTTGTCTGGTTTGGGGATCAAGGTGATGCTGGCCTCATAAAATGAGTTTGGAAGTTTTCCTTCCATTTCTATTTTTTGGAACAGTTTCAGGAGAATAGGAATTAGTTCTTCTTTAAATGTTTGGTAGAATTCCGCTGGGAAGCCATCTGGCCCAGGGCTTTTGTTTGTTTGGAGATTTTTGATGACTGTTTCAATCTCCTTACTGGTTATGGGCTTGTTCATATTTTCTATTTCTTCCTGGTTCAGTTGTGGTAATTTATATGTCTCTAGGAATGCATCTATTTATTCCAGATTGTCAAATTTGTTGGTGTAGAGTTGCTCATAGTATGTTCTTATAATTGTCTGTATTTCTTTGGTGTTAGTTGTGATCTCTCCTCTTTCATTCATGATTTTATTGATTTGGGTCCTTTCTCTTTTCTTTTTGATGAGTCTGGCCAGGGGTTTATCAATCTTATTGATTCTTTCAAAGAACCAGCTCCTCGTTTCATTGATTATTTTCTATTTTTTTTTTGTTTCTATTTCATTGATTTCTGCTCTGATCTTTATGATTTCTCTTCTCCTGCTGGGTTTAGGGTTTCTTTCTTGTTCTTTCTCCAGCTCCTTTACATGTAGGTTTAGGTTGTGTACTTGAGACCTTTCTTGTTTCTTGAGAAAGTCTTGTACCGCTATATATTTTCCTCTCCGGATTGCCTTTGCTGTGTCCCACAGATTTTGAACTGTTGTGTTTTCATTATCATTTGTTTCCATGAATTTTTTCAGTTCTTCTTTAATTTCCTGGTTGACCCATTCATTCTTTAGAAGGATGCTGTTTAGTCTCCATGTATTTGGGTTCTTTCCAGCTTTCCTCTTGTGATTGAGTTCTAGCTTCAAAGCTTTGAGGTCTGAAAATATGCAGGGAATGATCCCAATCTTTTGATACCGGTTGAGACCTGATTTGTGACCCAGGATGTGATCTATTCTGGAGAAGGTTCCATGTGCACTAGAGAAGAATGTGTATTCTGTTGCTTTGGGATGAAATGTTCTGAATATATCTGTGATGTCCATCTGGTCCAGTGTGTCATTTAACGCCTTTATTTCCTTGTTGATCTTTGGCTTGGATGATCTGTCCATTTCAGTGAGGGTAGTGTTAAAGTCCCCTACTATTATTGTATTATTATTGATGTGTTTCTTTGATTTTGTTATTAATTGGTTGATATAGTTGGCTGCTCCCACGTTAGGGGCATAGATATTTAAAATTGTTAGATCTTCTTGTTGGACAGACCCTTTGAGTAGGATATAGTGTCCTTCCTCATCTCTTATTATAGTCTTTGGCTTAAAATCTAATTGACCTGATATAAGGATTGCCACCCCAGCTTTCTTCTGATGCCCATTAGCATGGTAAATTGTTTTCCACCCCCTCACTTTAAATCTGGAGGTGCTTTCGCATCAAAAATGAGTTTCTTGTAGGCAACATACTGATGGGTTTTGTTTTTTTATCCATTCTGATACCCTGTGTCTTTTGATTGGGGCATTTAGCCCATTAACATTCAGGGTAACTATTGAGAGATATGAATTTAGTGCCATTATTAGTCTGTAAGGTGACTGTTACTGTATGTTTTCTCTGTACCTTTCTGATCTACTACTTTTAGGCTCTCTCTTTGCTTAGAGGACCCCTTTCAATATTTCCTGGAGACCTGGTTTGGTGTTTGCAAATTCTTTCAGTTTTTGTTTGTCCTGGAAGCTTTTGGTCTCTCCTTCTATTTTCAATGAGAGCCTAGCTGGATAGAGTATTCTTTGCTGCATGTTTTTCTCGTTGAGTGCTCTGAATATATCATGCCAGCTCTTCCTGGCCTGCCAGGTCTCTGTGGATAAGTCTGCCGCCAATCTAATATTTCTACCATTGTATGTTACAGACTTCTTTTCTCGGGCTGCTTTCAGGATTTTCTCTTTGTCACTAAGACTTGTCAATTTTACTATAAGGTGACGGGGTGTGGACCTATTCTTGTTGACTTTGAGGGGGGTTCTCTGCATCTCCTGGATTTTAATGCTTGTTCCCTTTGCCATATTAGGGAAATTCTCTCCAGTGATTCTCTCCAATAGACCTTCTGCTCCCCTCTCTGTTTCTTCTTCTTCTGGAATCCCAATTATTCTAATGTTGTTTCGTCTTATGGTGTCACTTATCTCTCAAATTCTCCCCTCATGGTCCAGTAGCTGTTTGTCCCTCTTTTGCTTGGCTTCTTTATTCTCTGTCATTTGTTGTTCTATATCACTACTTCTTTCTTCTGCCTCATTTATCCTAGCAGTGAGAGCCTCCATTTTTGATTGCACCTCATTAATAGCTTTTTTGATTTCAACTTGGTTAGATTTTAGTTCTTTAATTTCTCCAGAAAGGGCTTTAATATCTCCAGAGAGGGTTTCTCTAATATCTTCCATGCCTTTTTCGAGCCCGGCTAGAATGTTCAGAATCGTCATTCTGAACTCTTGATCTGACATATTACCAATGTCTGTGTTGATTAAGTCCCTAGCCTTCAGTACTGTCTCTTGTTCTTTTGTTTGTGGTGATTTTTTCCACCTTGTCATTTTGTCCATAGAAGAGGATATGAAGGAGCAAATAAAATACTAAAAGGGTGGCAAAGACCCCAGAAAAATGCGCTGTAACCAAAGGAGAGGAGACTCCAAATTGTGGAAGGGAGAAAGGGGATAAAAAGTGGTTCAGAAAAAAAAAAAAGAAAAAAATTTAAAAAATAAAACAAATAAAGAAAAAAATATAAAAAAGTAAGAAAAATATATATATTTAGATAAACTAGTCAGAAAACGTTAAAAAAGAAAAGGGCAAAAGTTTTAAAAAATTTAGCAGAAGAAGAAAAAAGAAAAAAAAATGAAAAAAGAAAAAAAAAATTGAAGAAGCCGCAAGACTAAAGAATCATGGGGAGAAAGCCATGGGTTCCGTGCTTTGCTTTCTCCTCCTCTGGAATTGGGCTGCTATCTTAGGAATTGAACCTACTTTCCTTGATAGATGAACTTCCTCCTGGCTGGATATTTTGTCGATCTTCTGGGGGAGGGGCCTGTTGTAGTGACTCTCAAGTGTCTTTGCCCGAGGCGGGATTGCATCACCCTTACCGGCGGCCGGACTAAGTAATCGGCTCGGGTTCGCTTTTGGGAGCTTCTGTTCCCTCTACACTTTCTGTAGAGTTCCAGAGGATGGGAATGAAATGGCGGCCTCCCAGTCTCCGGCCTGGAGGAGCCGAGAATCTGGGGCCCCACTCTTCAGTGCGCCCCCAGAGGACAGCGCACAATCACTCCCGTATCCCCAGCCTCTACCCGCGCTCCGAGCTCACCCAGCCCGCGACCATTTCAAGGTAACCCCGAGCTGAGAGTTCAGACCTCGGCTCTGTCTCTGCAGCCAGCTTCTCCGTTCTAGTACCTGGGAGCTCTGCGACACTCTGACACCCCCAATCCTTCTGTGACCCTGCGGGACCTGGGGCCACGCTGACCCCGCGTGGGCTTCACCCTGGTTTAGCCTCTGGAGCAATGTCCCTCAGTGGAACAGACTTTTAAAAGTCCTGATTTTGTGCTCCATTCCTCCACCGCTTGCCGGGAGCCGGCCCCTCCCCCCGCGGTCTATCTTTCCGTCGTTTTAGATTCACTTCTCCGCCAGTCCTACCTTTCTGAAAGTGGTTGATTTTCTGTTTCTAGAGTTGCTGTGTTCTTCTCTTTGCTCTCCCGTTGGATTTGTAGGTGTTTGCAATGTTTAGATAAGCTATCGAGCTGATCTCCTGCTACCTGATGTAGTCTCAGCCTGCTACTTCTCCACCATCTTGACTCCACTCTCCATGCTGGACAACACAGTTGTTCAGTTAATTGACAGGCACCATCATCTTGTGTTATTGATAATTTCCAGAGGCAAATAACTCAGTTCCTCAAGCCCTCTCCTCCATACACAAAACTGAAGGAGGCTGTGGTAGAAGGAAATGTGATAACTTTCATTTTTAATTCGTTCCCAGTATACTTGTTCTTTTCAATTTTTAAAATATTTTTAAAATATTTACCATCACAATGAGAGGCTAAGTACAACAAATTCCATAATAACCTCTCAAATTGAACTTTTTTGAAACATTGCCTGTGTTTTTCTTATGCCTTCCTATTTATTTCATTTTATTTATTTATTTTTTAATATTCATATAGAGATATGCTTCAAGGTAATACCCTTTCCCCAATCAATGCTTCCCCTATATTTTTTTTTTAAAGATTTTTATTTATTTATTTGACAGAGAGAGAGAGATCACAAGTAGGCAGAGAGGCAGGCAGAGAGAGAGGAGGAAGCAGGCTCCCCGCGGAGCAGAGAGCCCGATGCGGGGCTCGATCCCAGGACCCTGAGATCATGACCTGAGCCGAAGGCAGCGGCTTAATCCACTGAGCCACCCAGGCGCCCCACCCCTATATTTAAACCAGCCTAATCAGATTGTATCTCAGGAAAGTTGAGTCTTTTAACAAAGATATCAAGAGATGTCTTTGTTAAAGATGAAGAGAATGTATAACCACCCTCCCAAGTTTTTCTTCTGTTTTTGTTTCTGTGTATTTGATTTTGCTCTGGTAGTATATAAATCTTACACTTGGGGTTCATTTTGGCTGCATTTTTTTTTTCCCTTGTCATTTAATTTTTTTTTTCTTTTTGTTTGTCTATTTATGTTTGTGTCCTTTTAAAATCATACCTTTGAGGCCCATTCAGGCTGGGTCTTCTCTTTTTTTTTTCCATTTTTATTCTCTCTCTCTCTCTCTCTCTCTCTCTCGCTTTTTTTTTCTTTATTTTTGGTACCCTATAGCTCAGAAGTGTTCCAGAGTGTACATTGCCTGCACCATGGTTGATACATTCAGTTACATATCCCTTCAGCTAATTCTCACCAAAATACAATGAGGAGGAATGCTCAACAGAGGAAAAATTCAGACTGTGCCCTCTCCATCAGAGCTATTGGATAAGGACCTAAACAGTATGTGCAAAAGGGAATTCAGGCTAACAATTACCCAGCAAATGTCTAGGTTGAGGGAAGCTTTTGATGACAAAATGGAATTGATTAGGGCAGAAGTGAAAGCCACCAGGGATGATGTTAACAATGCTCTCAAATTGTTCCAATCTAATCTAAATTCTATAACACCTAGGGTAATTGAGACAGAAGATAGAATTAGTGATCTAGAAGACAAACTGATAGAGAAAAAGGATACGGAGGAAGCCTGGAACTAGCAGCTTAGAAACCATGAAAACAGAATTAGGGAAATAAATGATGCCATGAAACATTCCACCGTCAGAATTATTGGAATCCCTGAGGGGGAGGAGAAAGAAAGAAGACTAGGGATATAGTTGAACAAATTCTCCATAAAAATTTTCCCAACCTGGAGAATGGAACCAGTGTTCATGTCGTAGAGGCAGAAAGTATTTCCCCCATGATCATAGAATTTAGGAAGAACTAAGGACAGCTTATTGTAAAAATGATGAATCATAATTATAGACAGGAGCCTTTGAAATCATCTAGGGGGAAGAGATTCCTTATGTACAGAGGAAAATCCATCAGAATAACATCAGACCTGTCCACAGAAACCTGGCAAGCCAGAAAGGGCTAGCAAGATGTATTCAGGGCACTAACTGAAAAGAACATGCATCTAAGAATACTTTATCCTGCATGACTGACATTCAAAATGGATGGAGAGATAAAGAGCTTCCATGACCGGCGAGGTTAAATAAAAGTATGAGACCACCAAGCTGGCACTACAAGAAATATTAAAGGGGGGTTCTATAAAAGAGGAAAAACCCAGGAATATCATTGAACAGAAATTAATGGAGACTTCACAGGTAACATAATGTCAATAAAAAAAAGTATCTCTCAATAATCACTCTCAAAGGGAATGTCCTAAATGGGCCCATAAAATGGCACAGGGTTGCAGATTGGATAAAACGACAATACCCATCTATATGTTTTCTACAAGAGACCCATTTTGAACCTAAGCGTTCATCCAGACTAAAAGAGAAGGGATGGAGAAGAATATTTCATGCCAATGGGCCTCAAAATCAGGCTGGGATAGTGATTTTCATAGCAGATAAATTAGATTTTAAACTAAATACTGTATTCAGAGATATAGAAGGACACTACATCATTGTTAAATGGTCTATCCACCAAGATGATCTAATAATTGTAAATATTTATGCCCACAATATGTTAGTAACCAACTCCATAAGACAACTGTTAATCAAGATAAAGGCTCATACTGATACAAATACATTAATAGTAGGCAATCTTAACATGCCACTTTCAGTAATAGACAGATCATCCAAACAGAAAATCAATAAAGAAACAAGAGCATTGAATGAGATATTGGACCAGGTGGACTGTATATATATATGCAGAACATTCCACCCTAAAACACCAGAATACTCATTCCTTTCAAGTGCACAGGGAACCTTCTCCAGAATAGACCACACACTGGGTCATGAATCAGGACTCAAATGATACCAAAAGATTGAGATTATTCCCTCCATATTCTCAGATCACAATGCTTTGAAACTGGAGCTCAATCACAAGGAAAATTTTGGAAGGAATTCAAACACCTGGAAGGTAAAGAACACCTTGCTTAACAATGCTTGGATCAACCAGGAAATCAAAGAAGAACTTAAGCAATTCATGGAAACCAAGGATAACGAAGACACTTCAGTCCAAAACCTATGGGATACAGCAAAGGCAGTTATAAGGGGGAAATACATAGTCATCCAAGCCTCCCCAAAATAAATGAAAAATCCAGAATATATAAGCTGCCTTTACACAATAAAGAAAGGGATAATCCACAACAAATTAAGCCAACTCCACATATAAGAAGGGAAATAATCAAGATTAGAGCAGAGATAAATGACATAGAAACTAGAGATACAGTAGAACGCATTAATGAAACTGGAAGCTGTTTTTTGAAAGAATCAATAAAATTAATAAACCATTTGCCAAACTAATAGAAAAGAAAAGAGTGAAGGCACAAATTAATAAAATTGTGAGTGAAAAGGGAAAGATAACTACTAACACCAAGGATAGAGAAATAATCATCAGAAATTATTATCAACAGTTATATGCCAATAAATTAAGCAACCTAGATAAAATGAATGCATTCCTGGAAATCTGTAAACTTCCAAAACTGAACCAGGGAGAAATTGACAACCTGAATAGAAAAATATCTAGTAACGAGATTGAAGCAGTGATCAATCCCCCCCCCCAAAAAAAAAAAAAAAAAAAAAAAAAACAAAAACCAAGAGCCTAGTACTTGAATGATTCACTGGAGAATTCTAACAGATACTGAAAAAAGAAAAAATACCTATTCTCCTGAAGCTGTTTCAAGAAATTGAAGCAGAAGGAAAACTTCCAGACTGGTTTCCTGAAGCCAGCAGTACCCAGATCCCCAAACAAGGCAAAGAACCCACCAAAAAGAACTTCAGATCAATATCCCTGAGAATATGGATGCTAAGATCCTCAATAAGATCCAAGCTTATAGGTTAAAACAGCACATTAAAAAGATTATCCACCATGACCAGGTGGGATTGATCCCTCGATTACAAAGGTGTTTCAACATTCCAAATCAGTCAATCTGATATAACAAATCCATAAGAGAAGAGAGAAGAACCACATGGTCCTCTCAATTGATGCAGAAGAAGCATTTGACAAAATCCAGCATCAGTTCCTGATTAAAATGCTTCAAAGTATAGGGATAGAGGGAACATTCTTGAACTTCATAAAATCTGTCTATGAAAGACCCACAGTAAATATCATCCTCAATGGGAAAAAGCTTGCAGCCTTCCCGTTGAGATCAAGAACACAAGGATGCCCACTCTCACCACTCTTGTTCAACATAGTATTAGAAATCCTAGCAACAGAAATCAGACAACAAAGAGAAATTAAAGGTATCCAAACTGACAATGAAGAAGTCAAACTCTCTCCCTTCGCAGATGACATGATACTTCATATGGAAAACTCAATAGGGTCCACCCCCAAACTACTAGAAGTCATTCAGCAATTCAGTAATGTGGCAGGATACAAAATCAAAGTGTAGAAATCAGTTGCTTTCTTATACACTAACAATGAAAATACAGAAAGGGAAATTAGAGAATTGATTCCATTTACTATAGCTCCAAGAAACATAAGATACATGGGAATAAACCTAACCAAAGAGGTAAAGGATCTTTACTCAAGGAACTGCAGAACACTCATGAAGGAAGATGAAGAAGAGGGGCCCTGGGTGGCTCAGTGGGTTAAAGCCTCTGCCTTCAGCTCAGATCATGGTCTCAGGGTCCTGGGATGGAGCCCAGCATTGGGCTCTCTGCTCAGCAGGGAGCCTGCTTCCCCCTCTCTCTCTGCCTGTCTCTCTACCTACTTGTGATCTATCCCTGTCAAATAAATTAACAAATAAAATTTAAAAGAAAGAAACTGAAGAAGACACAAAAAAGAATGAAGACCATTCCATGCTCATGGAACATAAAAATAAACATTGTTTAAATGTCTATACAGCCTAGAGGAATCTATACTTTTGATGTCATTCCAATCAAAATTCCACTGACATTTTTCAAAGAGCTGGAGCAAACAATTATAAAATTTGTATGGAATCAGAAGAGACCCCGAATTGATAAGGAAATGTTGAAAAAGGAAAACAAAACTGGGGGCATCCCATTGCCTGATTGGAAGTTTTACTGTAAAGCTGTTATCACCAAGACAGCATGGTACTGGCATAAAAAGACACATAGATGAAGGGAACAGAGTAGACAGCCCAGATATGGACCCTCAACTTTATGTTCAAATAATCTTCAGGGGCACCTGGGTGGCTCAGTGGGTTAAAGCCTCTGCCTTCGGCTCAGGTTATGATCTTGGGATCCTGGGATAAAGCCCCATGTTGGGCTCTCTGCTCAGCAGGGAGCCTGCTTCCTTCCTCCCTCTCTCTGCCTGCCTCTCTGCCTACTTGTGATTGCTCTCTGTCAAATAAATAAATAAAATCTTAAAAAATCATCTTCAATGAAGCAGGAAAAAATATACAGTGGAAAAAGACAGTCTTTTCAATAAATGGTGCTGGGAAAATTGGACAGCTATGTGTAGAAGAATGAAACTCAACCATTCTCTTAGACCATACACAAAGATAAACTCAAAATGGATAAAAGACCTCGACATGAGACAGGAATCTATCAGAATGCTAGAGGAGAACATAGGCAGTACTCTCTTCGACGTCGGCTACGGAAAATTCTTTCAAGATATATCTCCAAAGGCAAAGGAAACAAATGCAAACATGAATTTTGGGGACTTCATCAAGTTCAAAAGCTTCAGCACAGCCAAGGAAACAGTCAGAAAACAAAAAAGCAAGCCACAGAATGGGAGAAAATATTCACAAATGACAGTATAGACAAAGGGCTGATATCCAGGGTCTATAAAGAACTCCTCTAACTCACACACACAAAACAGATAATCGTCAAAAAATGGGCAGAAGACATGAACAGACACTTCTCCAATGAAGATATACGAATGGCTAACAGACACATGAAAAAATGTTCATCAACACTAGCCATCATGGAGATTCAAATCAAAACCACATTGAGACACCACCTTACACCAGTTAGAATGGCCCAAATGAACAAGACAATAAACAACGTGTGCTGCAGAGGATGTGGAAAAAGGGTAACTCTCTTACACTGTTGGTGGGAATGCAAGTTGTTTTAGCTGCTTTGGAAAACAGTGTGGAGATTCCTTAAGAAATTAAAAATAGAGATTTCCTATGACCCTGCAATTGCACTGCTGGGTATTTACCCCAAAGATACAGATGTAGTGAAATGAAGAGCCATCTGTACCCAAATGTTCATAGCAACAATGGCCACAGTCTCCACACTGTAGAAAGAAACAAGATGCCCTCCAATGGATGAATGCATAAGGAAGACATGGTCCATATACACGATGGAGTATTATGCGTCCATCAGAAAGGATGAATACTCAACTTTTGTATCAACATGGATGTGACTGGAGGAGATTATGCTGAGTGAAATAAGTCAAGCTGAGAGAGTCAATTATCTTATGGTTTTGCTTATTTGTGGAGTATAAGGAATAACATGGAGGACACGAAGATGGAAAGGAGAAGGGAGTTGGGGGAAATTGGAGTGAGAGATGAACCATGAAAGACTGTGGACTCTGAAAAACAATCTGTGGGTTTTGGAGGGGAGGGAGTGAGAGGTTGGGTGAGGAGTGGTGGGTATTATGGAGGGCATGTACTGCATGGAAACCTGGGTGTGGTACATAAACAATGAATTCTGAAACACTGAAAATAAATATAAAAATGAATAAAAAATTTTAAAAAAGGATTAATGCACCACTAGAAATGACTGGTGGAGGCTTAGTCTTTTTTTTTTTTTTTTTTTTTAAGAAACATTCTTAGGATGTATACTGTGAGGCAGATTTACAACACTACAGGTCTTGATTAAGAATGAAAGGGGAAAAAAGACACAAAAACAACGTTTTAAAAAAGATCATAGTCGTAGGAGTTAATTTAATGTATAGGAGCTTTTCATTTACCTCCTGTTAGCTGTATCAGTCAATGATAATATGTCTGTTGGTTCAGAATCTCATATTTGGAAATTCATTTTCTTTTGCTTATTTACTATATATTTTGCCAGAGAGAATTATTATTACTTTAAGGTGATCACATTCACACGAATATAGTATCATTTTGTGTAGACCTTAGTTATATTTACCATAAATTGAGTAAAGAAGTACATTGATGCTTGTAGATATCACCCATTGATTAAAATATCACTTCCACCACATTTACTACAAGTTCGTAAGAGATTAGAAGGTACAACAACAATTCTTTCAAGAATTCTATCATGTTTTGTTTGAAATTAAAAGAGGTTTATGGTTTTTTAACATAAAAGTATGTAAGTACTTTATTACTTTTTAACATTTAATTATATACCTATGTGAAAGTATAAAATAGATAACATATTTATCTTTAAATCAACTTTGACAAATAAGATTTTCCTTTGGATTTCCGTTATTTAAATGCTTGAATGTATCAACTGTTAATTCTAATACTTTATTCAAATAGTATTTACTAATTCTAATTAAAATGATCTTTAGCATTTGGATAAATATCTCAACCTTAAATGATAAATAAAGACAAAAATGTCATCAGACATATACTGTTTATTATCTTGCATAGTAACAAACATACTGGTTTGGAGATCTGACATTTGTCCTCCCACCATCCCATGAATGAAGTCATTTTTCTGAATAGACTTCTCTGAATATTTTTCAAACCAGTGTGCATACTTTTCTTACATACCTGCTCTTGACATTTTAGATAACTCCATAAAAACGTAAGAGCAATCGTGACTTCAGGACATCTATGCAGATGAAGGAGAACACCTAGTGTATTATGTGTGTATTCACATGAGAAGGTCCACAGACATGAATAAGGTGAAAATATCAATTGCTCCGCATGTCCCTAGGATAAAGTTAGAAGTGAGTTCTGATACTTTGTGTAGTTGTTTGAATAGTTGTGTTAAAGTTTAATTCAGAAGGTAAACAGATATATTTACTCAGGTTTTTCAATATTATGTGCCTCATGCATGAGTTCTTTCTATATTTTGGATATTAATCCCTTATTGGATATGTCATTTGCAAATACCTTCTTCTAGTCAGAAGTTCTGTTGATTGGTCCCTTTGCTGTGCAGAAGCTTCTTATCTTGAGAAACAGTAGTTCATTTTTGCTTTTGTTTCCCTTGTCTTTATAGACGTGTGTTGCAAGAAGTTGTTGTGGCTGAAGTTGAAGAGGTTTCTGCCTAGATTATCCTCTAGGATTTTGAAGGATTCCTGTCTCACATTGAGGTATTTCATCCATTTTACATTTATGGTTGCATATCGTGTAAGAGAAGGTCCAGCATCATCCTTCTGTTTGTGACTTTCCAATTTTCCCAGCACCATTTATTGAAGGCACTGTAATCTTTCCACTGAGTACTCTTTCCTACTTTGTCAAAGATTAGTTGACCATAGACATGAGGGTACATTTCTAGGGTTTCTCTTTAGTTCTATTGGGCAATGGGTCTCTTTTTGTGTCACTGCCATGCTGTCTTGATGATCACAGCTTTGTAAACTAGCTTGAAGTCAGGCATTGTGAAGTGCCCATCTTTGGTTTTCTTGTTCAACAGTCTCCTGGCTATTCAGGATCCTTTCTGGCTATATGGAAATTGTATGATTGTTTGTTTTAGGGGTGAAAAGTTTTGAAGGTATTTTGAGAAGGATTGTTGAATGTGTAGATTGCTCTGGACGGCATATGAATTTTTACAATGTTGATTCTTCCAATCCAGGTTCATGGAATGACTTTCCATCTCTTTGCATCTTCCTCAATGTCCTTCCTCAGTGTTCTGTAGTTTATACAGTAGAAATCATTTACCTCTTTGGTTGGGTTTATTCCTAGGCATCTTATGGGTTTTGGTGCTATGGTTAATGGAATTGACACCTAAATTTCTCTTTCTACATCCACTTTGTTAGTGTATAGAAAAGCAAGAGTTTTCTGTGTTTTGATTTTGGAATCCTATACGTTTCTGAATTGCTGTGTGAATTCAAGTCTTTTAGGAGTGAAGTCTTTTGGGTTTTCCACATAAAGTATATTGTCATATGCAAAGAGAGACAATTTTACTTCTTCTGTGACAACTTGAATCCCTTTTATTTGCTATTGTTGTCCAAACGCTGAGGCTAGGACTTCTAATGTTATGTTCAACAAAGGTGGTGAGAGTGGGCATACCTGTCATATTACTGACCTTAAGGGTAGAGCTGTCAATTTTCCCCCATTGAGAATGATATTTGCTGTGGGCTCTTCATAGATGGCTTTAATAATATGAGATATGTTCCCT
This sequence comes from Meles meles, assembly GCF_922984935.1. Taxonomy (NCBI): domain Eukaryota; kingdom Metazoa; phylum Chordata; class Mammalia; order Carnivora; family Mustelidae; genus Meles; species Meles meles. The sequence goes on along the minus strand of NW_025721114.1, from coordinate 129,584 downwards.
CTATCTCTGTATCTTGAGGAGTTTTAATCATGAGAGTATGTTGTACTTTGCCAAATTCTTTTTCTGCATCAAAATAGAGGATATTGTCCTTGTCTTTCTTTTGTTTACATGACCAGTCACATCAATTGATTAGTGAATGTTGAACCTCCCTTGCATCCCAGGAATAAACCTCACCTGGAGGTGGTGAATAACCCTTTTAATGTACCATGGAATCTTACTGGCTTGTATCTTGATGAATAATTTGGTATTAGTGCTTACCAAGGTTATTCATCTGTAATTCTCCTTTATGTTGTGGTCTTTGTTTCCTTGTGGGTCAAGGTAATGCTCGGCCTCAGAAAATGATTTGGAAGCTTTCCTTCCAGTTCTATTTTTTTTGAAACAGCTTCAGGAGAATAGGCCTGATTTATTCTCAAAATGTTTGGTAGAACGGGGCGCCTGGGTGGCTCAGTGAGTTAAAGCCTTTGCCTTTTGCTCAGGTCATGATCTCAGGGTCCTGGAATCAAGCCCCGCATTGGGTTCTCTGCTCAGTGAGGAGCCTGCTTCCTCCTCTCTCTCTGCCTGCCTCTCTGCCTCCTTGTGATCTCTGTCTGTCAAATAAATAAAAACTAAAATAAAATATTTGGGAGAATTCTGCTGGGAAGGTGTCTGGCCCTGAACTCTTGTGTTTTGGGGGAGGTTTTTGATTCCTGACTCAATGTCCTTGCTGGTTATTGGTCTTTTAAGATTGTTTATTTCTTCCTGTTTCAGACTTGGTAGATTACAAGTTTCCAGGAATGCATCTATTTCTTCCAGATAACTGACTTTGTTGGTATATAGTTGCTGATAATGTGTCCTAACAATTCCTGTTTCATTTGCATTGGTCATGATCTCTCCCCTTTCCCTCCTGATTTTATTAACTTAGGTTCTTTATCCTTTTTTTTGGCTACCTCTGGCCAGAGGTTTATTGATCTGATTAATTAATTCTGAGAACCATCTTCTAGTTTTGTTGGTGGGCTCTGCTGCTATAGTACTTTCCATTTCATTGATTTCTGCTCTAATCATCATTCTTTTTCTTCTGCTTGGTTTCAGCTCTAATTACCATTCTTTTTACAAGTGTAAGGTTAGCTTGTGCATTTGAGATTTTTCTAAATTTTTGGATGGCTATGTAATTCCCTCTAAAGACCATCTTTTCAATATACCATAGGTTCTGAATCAGTGTGTTTTCATTTTCATTAGTTGCAATGAAATGTTTAAGATCTTTAATTTCCTGGTTGATGCAATCATTCCCTGGCAGGATGCTCTTGATCTCCAAATGTGTGAATTCCTTCCAAAATTCCTCTTTTGATCAGGTTCCAGTTTCAAAATATTATTGTCTGAAAAATGCAGGGGGAAATCTCAGAATTTTGGTGTTGGTTGAGACCTGATTTGTGACTCAGTATGTGATCCTTTAAAAAAAATTTTTTTTTTGATTATGGAATGTTAGTCACCATAGATTACATCATTAGTTTTTGACGTAGAGTTCTTAGACTCATGGTTTAAGTATAACAACTTCATATACGTTTTATATACGTCCATTCAGCACATGCCCTCCGTAATCACCAGCACCAGCCTCATCAAACTCCCCAACCCCTTCCCCTCTAAAACCATTTGTTTCTTGGAGTTTACAGTATCTTGCGGTTCATCTCCCCCTCCAATTCCCCCACCTTCCCTTTTCCCTTTCTTCTCCTAATGTGCTGAATGTTTTTCCTCATTTTACACAACTACGTGAGACCATATGATAATTAACTTTCTCTGCTTGACACCTTAAAATCAGCATAATTTCCTCCAGTGCATTCCATTTTGATTCAAAAGTGGGGTATTCCTCCTTTATGATGACCCATTAATATTCCATTGTGTAATTCCATTTTACATATGAACCACATCTACTTTATCCAATCGTCTGTTGAAAGGAACCTTGACCCTTTCCACAGTTTAGCTCTTGTGGCCATTACTGCTATGAACACTGGGTACATATGACTGTTCTTTTCAATACATCTGTATCTTTGGGGTAAATACCCAGTAGTGCAATTGCTGTGTCATAGCCTAGCTCTATGTTTAACTTTTTGAGGACCATTCTGAAATACCTGCGGCTTCTGTGAATCTATAAATCTATGTCTCTACCTCCCTTCCTATCTGTAGTAGTGCTCTACCTGTCAGCAGACCCCTAAGTAAAACAATCCCACTCCAGGTCATGGGAGTTCCATGGTAGGTCCTTAAAGACTCCAGAACCTTAAGGTGTGGCTGTCAAGCAACAGTGAAGGAGGCAAGATGGGTCTGGTGCTGGTCTGTGACTTGGAAGATGCTGTCCTGTGATGCCCTATAGCCCAAAGGTGCAGCAAAGGCTGGATATGGGAGATTCATCTCACACACTACCTTTCCAAAGCTGATATTTTGCTTTGGGCAGAAAAGGCCATGACAAGGACCTTTGTCTTTTGTCTCTTTTTCCCTTCTGCCCCTAGACTGCATAGATCCTCTCCCCAAACCTGCATTTTCCTGCCTCCGGCTCACACAATCACCTCCTATAAAAGTTGCCCTCATTTTCGGGTATGCAGGAATGGGACTGAAGGGGTGAGAAACTCTGGGGTGCCAGTCAATGCAGGGGCCTGATGTTTGTGGAACCATTGGTACAGTGAACATGGTCTGAACAGCAAATCACAGAAGTTTCTGAGTGCTAGGAACACATAAAAAAAACCATGTTCCTCTTACACTTAAGTAACCTGGACTCTACCACCCTCCACATTGGTTCCTGGAAGCAGCACCCTCAAATCAGCTCAGACATCATCGATCTTATGATTGCATGTCTCACATTTTCCAAGTTCCCTTGAAGTCATTTTGACTCCCAGAGGAAACTTGCTCATGGTTCCCATCTGTGTATGCCCAGATGCTATGAGCACACTGTCATTACTGAGCTTAGACCAGGAGCCACAGCTCTAGACACTTTCCATACAATCTCAGTTGGAGACAAATGTAGACACCAGATCACTGGCATTTGCACCACACCTACACTCCCACTCCACATCCCTGCAGCTATGATGGACCATAGCCCAGGAAGGACCTTCCAGGAATCTCACCTCCCAACTCCATTCTGTCCCCCAGTGTCCAATTTAACAGAAGGTCAGTATTGATTCCTGGAAGTGGCCCCATTCTTCATACCCATACAGACCCTAGAGTCTCCAAGGTGCACCTGTTCCCACCTCTCTCCCACTGAGGCTTACTCTGTGCAAACGCTCATGCTCCTAAAGCACCCACTGTGAATCCCTCATTTCTCCCCAATTCCTGCAGTGCTTCTTTGGTCAGAATGGAGCCCACAGCCTGGCCACTAATACGGCCAGGCTCTGACCCCAAATCTATTTTGCCTCCTGCTATGACCCCAAATCTAATCACCCAGACACAGGGAATCATACCCTGCTTCTGGAGTCACTCTGCCCTTTTTGCCTGGTCTTGTCACATTTGTTCCTCCAAGGACTGCATCACAGTCGAATCTCTCCTGGATCAACATCTGTTTTTCTGGCCACAGTCTCAAGCCATAACATCAGAGGCCAACCTCAAATTTAACAAAAATCTGAAAAATTGGTCTCTGCCAATGCTTGATGCAGAAATACCTGTGAAGAGACACACAAATTCTTTATTCCTTCCAATTAGAATGCTGTTGAACTTTGGTCCTTTGCTTTGGTCCAAGAGATTAGTATGTCTGAACAAGTTGAGGAGGACAGGCAGGTTATGCTCAATGTCAACTCTGCATTCTTTTTTTTTTTTTTTTTAATTTTTATTCAGGAGCTCTTGAGTGAGGCCCAGGAATCAATGTTTTTTTTTTTTTTTTGTAAATGATCCTGCAATGATTTTTTTTTTCATTTGTTTGACAGAGAGAAATCACAACTAGGCAGAGAGGCAGGCAGAGAGAGAGGAGGAAGCAGGCTCCCCGCGGTGCAGAGAGCCCGATGTGGGGCTCGATACCAGGACCCTGGGATCATGACCTGAGCTGAAGGCAGAGGCTTTAACCCACTGAGCCACCTAGGTGCCCCTCAACTCTGCATTCTTAACCAACAAACATGGAGACCTCAACCTCAGGAGAATGTGATGCATCATAAGGGCAGTAGTGACTCTAAAACAGGCTGCCCTTTACAATCACCCAGGGGTTGTTTTTTGTAAATCAGTTTTTTTAGAAATAATAATTTTTGTTTTTATTTAATTTTATTTATTTTAAAAAGTTTATTTGGCTATTTTTCAAATTCATACCATACCACCAATTGGGGAGATGAACACCTATTTCCCAACTCCCCTTCTATGCCATAGTGGGTGGGTGCACAAACATTAACACTTGAGCACTGCATTTAAGGCAAAAATATCCAGGAAGACCTTCATTTGAATGAAGAAATTCTCCACCTCATGGAGCTGAGGCTTCCTCTTAGTGCACTGCTTGGCTTCTTGTTTTAAAGCCTTCACCTCTCCCTTCAGGATGTAACACTTCTCCTTCAACTGGAGGATTTCAGCCAATGACTCCACAGTGTTAATATCCTGGGTCTCCTCCACATCTTCCTCCCATTGTTCCTCTTCATTTCGTGCCATAAGTTTGAATAAAAGTCTTCAAACCACTGGTCTATTTCATCTCCTAGGGCATGGTATAGTTGTTTGTCTTGAGGTCCAAGGGCAAATGTTGAGCCTCCTGTCTGGGTGTCTGCTTGGCCTAGTACACACCTGGTATTGAGGCTTCCATGTCCATGGGCCCATGGTGAGCCAGCTGTGAAGATCTCTCTCTCTCTCTCTCTCTGTGTGTGTGTGGGGGGGGGTGTATGTGTGAAGCTGTCTCCTTGGCTTGTCACAGAAGTGCAATGTTGGTCTCCAGGCCCAAAGGCACCTGGTAAACTATCAACATGCCAGTGTAGCCTGTAACACAACTCAGTTGTCATTCTCCAGGTCCAAGGACACATGGAAAGCGTGTTGCCAATTTGGCCACTTGGCCAAGCAAAGAGCTGAGTTGTGGGTCTCCAGGTAGAGTTCACATGGAGAGCCTCCTGTCTAGGTGTCTGCTTGTCCTGTCCCAGAATTCCTTTCTTGTCCTCAACGTCCAAGGGCATAGGGTTAGCCCACTATCCAAGTGCCTTCTTAACCCACCAGACAGCTCAGTTATTGGTCTCCAGGTCCAGTGGCACTTGGTGAGCCTTTGTCAAGGTGCCCCCTTTTCCAGTCAAAGAATTGAGTTGGTCCCAAAGTCTAGGGCACATGGTAATCCACATGATTATGTGTGCTTAGATTAGCCAGAGCTCCCTTTTTGATCTCCAGGTCCAAGGGCACATGGTGAACCAGCTGTCCACGTGCCTGCTTGGCCTAGTAGATACCTGATTTTGTGGTTTCCAGGTCCATGGGCCCATGTTGAGCCAGTTGTGCAGTCGCCTGCTTGGCTTATCACAGAGCTGCATTGCTGGTCTCTAGGTCCAAGGGCACATGGTTAGCCCACTGTCAATATGCCTACTTAAGCCATGAGACAGCTCAGTTGTTGGTCTTCAGTTCCAAGGGCACGTTGTAAGCCAACTGTCATGGTGCTTGCTTGGCTAAGCAAAGAGGTGAGTTGTTGTTTTCCAGGTCTAAGGACACATGGTGAGCCTCAAGTCCAGTTATCTGCTTGGCCTAGCCCAGAGCTCCCTTTTTGGGCTCAATATTCAAGATACCATGGTGAGCCTACTGTCATGGTGCCCTTACCAGACAGCTAAATTGTCAGTCTCCAAGTCCAAGAGAACATGGTGGACCTGCTGTCCAGGTACCTGCTGGTGTAATAGAGAGCAGATTTGTTAGTCTCCATGCCCATAGGAACATAGGGAGATGGCTCTTCAAGGTTCCTGCTTGACCTATCAGACATCTGAATGTTGGTCTCCTGGTCCGTGGGCATATGGTGAGTCTGGTGACCAGGTGCCTGCTTGGCCTAGTGGAGAGTTGAGTATTTGTCCACTGGGTTCAAAGGCCAGTGGTAATGCTTCTCTTGAGTTGAATCATTTTACTGATACAAACTGGGATGCAGGACCCATGGTTTCTTGGCAATTGGAAATCCCTTGTTCCTTGGCATTCCCTGTCTTGTGATGCACTGGGTTGCCCAGCTTGAGGTAGGGAGGCTCTTGTCCACCCAGTATCTGTGTGACTCATCTGGCCAGTGTCAAATGGAATAAGGAGACTCCCAGTCTTTGTGTTCCTGGGAGGTGCTCTGTCTTGAGTTCTGAAGGTCTGTTTTATAGGCTGTGTTTGAGGACTGATGGTCTATGGGCTCTGGGTTAGCCATGTTTCTGGGGAATTATTTTGTCCAATGCTGAGTTGTTTCAGACAGTCAATGGACTGAAGGCCAGTGTTCCAAGGGCTAACACTGCATACAGAGTTGTGGTGATTCTTCTCCCCAGTACCTACTTGTTTTATAAAATTCGCTCTCTGCCTGATGTCTCCAGATATTCCACACATTGTGAACATCTGGGTTGGCTGGATGTTCAGAGCACTCATGTGCCCTTTGATGAAGCAGGTTGGAGGGCTTCAGAGTAGTTGTGTTCCCAATGTTCCCTCAGGACGTGGACTCGGCTGTCCTGTACTGAAGACACATATGACCCCAGGGGTGTGGGGCCCAGATGGCTGAGAATCCATGGTATTCTGATACCCAAGTGTCCCACTCCCACTTGCCAAATGAGAATGTCTCCCGGAGGACCGGGTCCAGCCTCATAGTGTGTAATGGGTCTAGGTATGCCGTGTATGGTACAAGGACTCTCCAGACTGCAGAGGGGGAAAAATGTAGGTGCTAGCATGATGGTGGTGTGTAGAGTATTGGAGAGAGGGCCATGGCTGGAGGAGTGGGCAGGGGGCTTGCCATCAGCAGGGGCAGGGAACAGGGCAGAGAAGTCAAGGAAGAGAAGGAAGAGCTGTGACTGAACTGCCATCTCTATTTTCACTGGACCCTGGGCTGTTGCCAAGTTTTTATAACCTTCCTGGGACACCAGAATGCCTTCATGTGAAGTCACCACCATGGGATGTCACCACTCTGCCCTGGCCAATCACCAGGAATTTCTCAGATTGGCATCATTCTGGTGACCAACCACAAGACAGGTCAGCTGGCCAATTACTGATGAATTTCTCAGTGACATTCCTGACTGATATCATCACCTCGAAACCATGTTTTAAAGGAAAAGAGGTAAACTGTGCTTCAAGAGGAAAAAGTAATATTTGGGTCGTATTTACAGCGATGGTCATAAATACTACAAAGTAAATGTACTACACAGATGCACCATAAATTAAAACACTGACATAGATATTAATGAAGACATGGGCCATTAGGCCCCATGAAAGTTCAGAGTTGTATGTAAGTCGGACAACATGGCAATAGAGAAATTGTTACTCTCAGCTCATCCATCAAAGCTTAAATACAAGTGGAGAATATGGTAGACATTATGTTTCAGAACATGTTCCCACAGTAAACCTAAGCCTGGAAAGGATGAATCTGTGTCACCAGTAAGGATCTGCTAGCCAATATCATAGTGGCATTCAGCTCTCATAGATGGGGAACAACAAAATCCATCCTGTCACCAGGTACACAGTCTTCATGTCCAGAATCCAACGAAAGTATTCTGGGGGAAGAATTAAATTTTTCTCCTCCCTCAAATACAGTTACATACTTATTGAATCATTGTGAACACTCAAGAAATCAATCAAAAGTGTGATCATATAAATGTTGCAAGGCTACAAGTAGAAAAGTGACCACCATTTGGAAGGCAGGGGGATCGAGACTTGAATCTGGTGTGGCATAGCTGAGGATACGGTGGAGGGGAGGGAGCCTTCTTCAGAATAATGTCACAAAGTATTATGAACAGCTGGGTGCAAAAGCAGAACATGTTACAGTCTGGATAAAGACGTGGTTCATAGATACGATGGAATATTACTCAGCCACCAAAAAACTGAAATCTTGTCTTTTGTAAAGATGAGTATGGAACTAGAGGGTATAATGCTAAGGTAATAAGTCATAGAAAGCCAAATGCCATATGATTTCTATCATAAGTGTAATATGAGAACAAGACCAATGAACATAGGGAAAGGGGAGAAAAAATAAAACAAGATGCATATAGGGAGAGAGGCAAACCATAAGATACTCAACCCTAGGGAAAAAATTGAGGGTTGCTGGAGAGGAGTTAGCTGTGAAATGGCGAAAATGGGTGATGGTCAATACAGAAGACATTTGATGGAATGAGCTCTAGGTATTATATGGAACTTATGCATCACTAAATTGTACACCTGAAACTTTAAAAAAATTGTTTTCAGGAGAATTCCATAGGTCTTACCTACCAGCACATAGGAAGTTCCCATAAATTACTTGTTGAAAGAGTGAGCTGCCAGACGGAGCTGACTCATCTTTGTGCCCATCCACAGGCTCTAGAGCTCAGGGGAGAGATGAATAAGAGCAAAGAAGTACCCTCGGAAAATGGGAGTAAATGGGCTTCAATGTGTGAAGAGAAGAGAGAGCATGAGGCCTGGGACTGACCACCAACCAAAGGGGCACACAGGAAATAGGTGGCAACAGAAGCTGAAACAGAAATCTGAAAAGAAGTGAACTAGATGTAAATCACCACAGAAGTGAAGAGTAGGGTCTCCCCAGGAGACCAGTTACCTTTTGCCCCTAGACTGGTCAAGTGACGATAATTCCAGCTGGATTGCCTTTGGGTTTCTGTCACTCTCAGACAAACCCATTCCTGTTATATTTGTATACTTTATGACTCATTATTATTTTTGTAGCATAGTTGACACAGAATAATTTGTTAATGTCAGGTGAACATTATAATGATTGGGCAAGTTTTTAACTTATAGTGACCAGAAGTGTACCTATCATCTGTCACCAGAGACACCATTACAATACAACTGATCATACTCCCTATACTGTGCCTTTCATCCCCGTGACTTACTCAACCCACAATGGGAAGACTGTGTCTCCTACGCCCCTTCACGTATTTATTCCATGTGCCCCCTCACCTCCCTTCAGAGAACCATCTCTTTCTTATCTATATTGACATTATGATTCTGCTTTCTGTTGGTGTGTTTATTCATTTGTTTTGATTTTCAGAATCTAAACAGGAGTGAAATCCTGTAGTGTGTGTCCTTCCTGTCTTACCTCTTTCACATTTGTGTATGATCTCTGCGACCATCCATGATCCAGAGGACATAAATCTCATCCTTTCCTAAGGCGGAGTAATTTACCATTTCCTCTAGGTTGCTTAACTTATTGGCACATAGTTGTTGATAAAATTTCTGATGGTTGTTCCTATTTCCCTGGTGTTAGTCATGATCTCTCCCCTTCCATTCATAATTTTATTAATTTGGGAACACTATCTCTTCTTTTGGAATAGTTTCACCAGTGGTTTATCAATCTTCTTGATTCTTTTAAAGAACCAGCTGCTAGTATCATTATGTGTTCTACTGTATCTCTAGTTCCTAAATCATTTATCTCTGCTTTAATCTTGATTCTTTCCCTGTCTTTGCATGGATTTGGATTATATGTTGTTGATTTTCCAGTTCCTTAAAGTGTAAAGGGAGTTGGTGTATTCTGTCTTATTTCTTTCTTTCTTTCTTTCTTTCTTTCTTTCTTTCTTTCTTTCTTTCTTTCTTTCTTTTTTGTAGTTTCTTTTCTGCATAACAGTATTCATTGTTTTTGCACCACACTCAGTGCTCCATGCAATATGTGTCCTCCTTATTACCCACAGCCTGGTTCCCCAATAACCACCCCCCGCCCCTTCAAAACCCTGAGGTTGATTTCAGAGTCCATAGTCTCTCATGGTTCGTCTCCCATTCCAATTTCCCTCAACTCCCTTCTCCTCCCATTCTCCCCATGTCCTCCATGTTCTTTGTTATACTCCACAAATAAGTGAAACCATATGATACTTGACTCTCTGCTTGACTTATTTCGCTCAGCATCATCTCTTCCAGTCCCGTCCATGTTGCTACAAAAGTTGGGTATTCATCCTTTCTGATGGAGGCATAATACTCCATCGTGTATATGGACCACATCTTCCTTATAGATTCATCCATTGAAGGGCATCTTGGTTCTTTCCACACTTTGGTGACTGTGGCCATTGCTGCTATAAACATTGGGGTACAGATGGCTGTTCTTTTCACTACATCTGTATCTTTGGGGTAAATACCCAGCAGTGCAATTGCAGGGTCATAGGGAAGCTCTATTTTTAATTTCTTGAGGAATCTCCACACTGTTCTCCAGGGTGCTGCACCAACTTGCATTCCCAACAAGAGTGTAAGAGGGTTACTCTTTCTCCACATCCTCTCCAACACACGCTGTTTCATGTCTTGCTAATTTTGGCCATTTTAACTGGTGTAAGGTGATATCTCAATGTGGTTTTCATTTGAATCTCCCTGATGGCTAGTGATGATGAACATTTTTTCATGTGTCTGATAGCCATTTGTATGTCTTCGTTGGAGAAGTGTCTGTCCATATCTTCTGCCCATTTTTTGATACGATTATCTGTTTTGTGTGTGTTGAGTTTGAAGCATCCTTTATAGATACTGGATTTCAATCTTTTGTCTGTACTGTCATTTGCAAATATCTTCTCCCATTCCGTGGGTTTACTCTTTGTTTTGCTGACTGTTTCCTTTGCTGTGCAGAAGCTTTTGATCTTGATGAAATACCAAAAGTTCATTTTCCCTTTTGTTTCCTTTGCCTTTGGAGACATATCTTGAAAGAAGTTGCTGTGGCTGATATCTAAATGGTTACTGCCTATGTTCTCCTCTAGGATTCTGATGGATTCCTGTCTCATGTTGAGGTCCTTTATCCATTTCGATTTCGATTTTCTCTTATGTACTGTGTAAGAAATGGTTGGGTTTCATTCTTCTACATATAGCTGTCCAGTTTTCCCAGGACCATTTATTGAAGAGACTGTCTTTTTTCCACTGTATATTTTTCTCTACTTTGTCAAAGATTATTTGATGATAGAGTTGAGGGTCCATATCTGGGCTCTCCTCTCTGTTCCACTGGTCTGTGTCTGTTTTTATGCCAGTACCACACTGTCTTGGTGATCACAGCTTTGTAGTAAAGCTTGAAATCAGGTAACGTGATGCTGCCAGGTTTGTTTTTTTCTTTTTTAACATTTCCTTAGCAATTCGGGGTTTCTTCTGATTCCATACAAATTTCAGGATTATTTGCCCCAGTTCTTTGAAAAACACTGGTGGAATTTTGATCAGAATGGTTTTAAAAGTATAGATTGCTCTAGGCAGTATAGACATTTTAACAATGTTTATTCTTCCAATGCAAGCACATAGAATGGTCTTCCACCCTTTTGTGTCTTCTTCAATTTCTTTCATGAGAGTTCTGTTGTTCCTCGAGTACAGATCCTATACCTCTTTGGTAAGGTTTATTCCCAGGTATCTTATGGCTCTTGGTGCTATAGTAAATGGAATCAATTCTCTATTTTCCCTTTCTGCATTTTCATTGTTAGTGTATAAGAAAGCCACTGATTTCTGTCCATTGACTTTGTATCCTGACACGTTACTGAATTGCTATATGAGTTCTAGTATGTTGGGGGTGGAGTCTTTGGGGTTTTCCATATAAAGAATCATGTCATCTGCTAAGAGAGAGAGTTTGACTTCTTCTTTGAAAATTTGGATACCTTTTATTTCACTTTGTTGTCTGATTGCCATTGCTAGGACTTCGAATACTATGTAGAACAAGAGTGGTGAGAGTGGGCATCCTTGTGTTCCTGATCTCAATGGGAAGGCTGCAAGCTTTTTCCCATTGAGGATGATATTTGCTGTGGGTCTTTCATAGATAGATTTTATGAAGTTCAGGAATGTTCCTTCTATCACTATACTTTGAAGCGTTTTAATCAGGAACGGATGCTGGATTTTGTCAAATGCTTTTTCTGCATCAATTGAGAGGACCATGTGGTTTTTCTCTCTTCTCTTATTGATTTGTTCTATCACACTGATTGATTTGCAAATGTTGAACCAAACTTGTAACACAGGGATGAATCCCACCTGATCATGGTGGATAATCTTTTTAATGTGCTGCAGGATCCTGTTTGCTAGGATCTTGTTGAGAAATTTAGCATCCGTATTCATCAGTAATATTCGTCTGAAATTGTCCTTTTTGGTAGGGTCTTTGCCTGGTTTGGGGATCAGGGTAATGCTGGCTTCATAAAAAGAGTCTGGAAGTTTTCCTTCTGCTTCAATTTTTTGGAACAGCTTCAGGAGAAGTGGTGTTATTTCTTCTTTGAAAGTGTGGTAGAATTCCCCAGGGACTCCGTCAGGTCCTGGGCTCTTGTTTTTTGGGAGGTTTTTGATCACTGCTTCAATCTCGTTACTAGATATCGGTCTATTCAGGTTGTCAATTTCTTCCTGGTAAAGTTTTGGGAGCTTATAGTTTTCCAGGAATGCATCCATTTCGTCTAAGTTGCTTAGCTTATTGGCGTATAACTATTGGTAATAATTTCTGATGATTGTTTCTATTTCCTTGGTGTTAGTTGTGATCTCTCCCTTTTCATTCATAATTTTATTAATTTGGGATTTCTCTCTTTTCTTTTGTCTTAGTATGGCCAATGGTTTATTGATCTTATTGATTCTTTCAAAAAACGAGTTTCTAGTTTCATTGATACGTTCTACTGTATTTCTGGTATCTACCTCAGTGATCACTGCTCTAATCTTGATTATTTCCCTTCTTGCGTGTGGAATTGGTTTGATTTGTTGTTGATTCTCCAGTTCTTTAAGGTGTAGAGACACCTGGTGTATTCTGGGATTTTCTATTTTTTTGAGGGAGGCTTGGATGGCTCTGTATTTCCCCCTTAGAAGCGTGTTTGCTGCATCCCATAGGGTCTGGACTGAAGTGTCTTCATTCTCATTGGTTTCCATGAATTGTTTAAGTTCATCTTTGATCTCCTAGTTGATCCAAGCATACTTAAGCAAAGTGGTCTTTAGCTTCCAGGTGTTTGAATTCCTTCCGAACTTTTCCTTGTGATTGAGCTCCATTTTCAAAGCATTGTGATTTGAGAATATGCAGGGAATCATGTCAGTCTCTTGGTATCGGTTGAGTCCTGCTTTGTGACCGAGTATGTGCTCTATTCTGGAGAAGGTTCCATGTGCACTTGAGAAGAATGAATATTCTGTTGTTTTGGGATGGAATGTTCTGTATATGTCTATGAGGTCCATCTGGTCCAATGTTTAATTCAATCCTCTTATTACTTTTTTATTTTTTGGCTTTAATTTATTTTTTTCAGTGTAACAGTATTCATTGTTTTTGCACAACACCCAGTGCTCCATGCAATACGTGCCCTCCTTATTACCCACCACCTGGTTCCCCAAACCTCCCACTCCCACCCCTTCAAAACCCTCAGGTGGTTTTTCAGAGTCCATAGTCTCTTATGGTTTGCCTCCCCTTACAATTTTTTTTATAAACATATAATGTATTTTTATCCCCAGGGGTACAGGTCTGTGAACCGCCAGTTTTACACACTTCAAGGCACTCACGATAGCACATACCCTCCCCAATGTCCATAACTCCCTCCCCCTCTCCCAACACCACATCCCCCCAGCAACCCCCAGTTTGTTCTGTAGGATTAAGTGTCATTTATTGTTTGTCTCCGTCCTATTCCCATCTTGTTTTATTTATTCTTCTCCTATCTCCGTAAACCCCATGTTGCATCTCCATGTCCTCATATCAGGGAGATCATATGATAGTTGTCTTTTTCCGATTGACTTATTTCACTAAGCATGATACCCTCTAGTTCCATCCACGTTGTCACAAATGGCAAGATTTCATTTCTTTTGATGGCTGCATAGTATTCCATTGTGTATATATACCACCTATTCTTTATCCATTCATCTGTTGATGGACATCTAGGTTCTTTCCATAGTTTGGCTATTGTAGACATTGCTGCTATAAACATTTGGGTACATGTGCCCCTTCGGATCACTGCGTTTGTATCTTTAGGGTAAATACCCTGTAGTGCAATTGCTGGGTCATAGGGTCGTTCTATTTTCAACATTTTGAGGAACCTCCATGCTGTTTTCCAGAGTGGTTGCACCAGCTTGCATTCCCACCAACACTGGAGGAGGCTTCCCCTTTCTCCACATCCTCGCCAGCAACTGTCATTTCCTGACTTGTTAATTTTATCCATTCTGACTGGTGTGAGTTGATATCTCATTGTGGTTTTGATTTGTATTTCCTGGATGCCGAGTGACTTGGAGTACTTTTTCATGTGTCTGTTGGCCATCTGGATGTCTTCTTTGCAGAAATGTCTGTTCATGTCCTCTGCCCATTTCTTGATTGGATTGTTTGTTCTTTGGGTGTTGAGTTTGCTAAGTTCCTTATAAATTTTGGATACTAGCCCTTTATCTGATATGTCGTTTGCAAATATCTTCTCCCATTCTGCCTGTTGTCTTTTGGTTTTGTTAACTGTTTCCTTTGCTGTGCAAAAGCTTTTGATCTTGATGAAATCCCAATAGTTCATTTTCGCCCTTGCTTCCCTTGCCTTTGCCGTTGTTCCTAGGAAGACGTTGCTACGGCTGAGGTCGAAGAGGTTGCTGCCTGCGTTCTCCTCAAGGATTTTGATGGATTCCTTTCTCACATTGAGGTCCTTCATCCATTTGGAGTCTATTTTCGTGTGTGCTGTAAGGAAGTGGTCCAATTTCATTTTTCTGCATGTGGCTGTCCAAATTTCCCAGCACCATTTATTAAAGAGGCTGTCTTTTTTCCATTGGATATTCTTTCCTGCTTTGTCGAAGATTAGTTGACCATAGAGTTGAGGGTCTATTTCTGGGCTCTCTATTCTGTTCCATTGATCTATGTGTCTGTTTTTGTGCCAGTACCATGCTGTCTTGATGATGACAGCTTTGTAATAGAGCTTAAAGTCCTGAATTGTGATGCCACCAACTTTGCCTTTCTTTTTCAATATTCCTTTGGCTATTCGAGGTCTTTTCTGGTTCCATATAAAATTTAGGATAATTTGTTCCATTTCTTTGAAAAAATGGATGGGATTTTGATAGGGATTGCATTAAATGTGTAGATTGCTTTAGGTAGCATGGACATTTTCACAATATTTATTCTTCCAATCCAGGAGCATGGAACATTTTTCAATTTCTTTGTGTCTTCCTCAATTTCTTTCATGAGCACATTATATTTTTCTGTGTATAGATTCTTAGCCTATTGGGTTAGATTTATTCCTAGGTATCTTATAGTTTTGGGTGCAATTGCAAATGGGATTGACTCCTTAATTTCTTTTTCTTCTGTCTTGTTGTTGGTGTACAGAAATGCAGCTGATTTCTGTGCATTGATTTTATATCCTGACACTTTACTGAATTCCTGTACAAGTTCTAGCAGTTTTGGAATGGAGGCTTTTGGGTTTTCCACATATAGTATCATAACATCTGTGAAGAGTGATAGTATTTTGGTGAGATTTTTTGCATCTGTATTCATCAAGGATATTGTCTGCAGTTCTATTTTTTGGTGGGATCCTTGTCTGGTTTGGGTTCAAGGTGATGCTGGTCTCATAAAATGAGTTTGGAAGTTTTCCTTCCATTTCTATTTTTTGGAACAGTTTCAGGGGAATAGGAATGAGTTCTTCTTTAAATGTTTGGTAAAATTCCCCTGGGAAGCCGTCTGGCCCTGGGCTTTTGTTTGTTTGGAGATTTTTGAAGACTCTTTCAATCTCCTTACTGGTTATGGTCCTGTTCATGTTTTCTATTTCTTCCTGGTTAAGTTGTGGTAGTTTATATGTCCTAGGAATGCATCCATTTCTTCCAGATTGTCAAATTTGTTGGCGTAGAGTAGCTCATAGTATGTTCTTATAATTCTCTGTATTTTTTTGGTGTTAGTTGTGATCTCTTCTCTTTCATTCATGATATTATTTATTTGAGTCCTTTCTCTTTTCTTTTTGTTGAGTCTGGCCAGGGGTTTATCAATCTTATTGATTATTTCAAAGAACCAGCTCCTAGTTTCATTGATTTTTTCTATTGTTTTTTTGGTTTCTATTTCATTGATTTCTGCTCTGATCTTTATGATTTCTCTTCTCCTGCTGGGTTTAGGGTTTCTTTCTTGTTCTTTCTCCAGCTCCTTTAAGTGTAGGATTAGGTTGTGTACTTGAGACCTTTCTTGTTTCTTGAGAAAGGCTTGTAACGCTATATATTTTCCTCTCAGGACTGCCTTTGCTGTGTCCCACAGATTTTGAAACGTTCTGTTTTCATTATCATTTGTTTCCAATGAATTTTTTCAATTCTTCTTTAATTTTCTGGTTGACCCATTCATTCTTTAGAAGGAGGCTGTTTAGTCTTCATGTATTTCGGTTCTTTCCAGCTTTCCTCTTGTGATTGAGTTCTAGCTTCAGAGCATTTTGGTCTGAAAATATGCAGGGAATGATCCGAATGTTTTGATATCGGTTGAGACCTGATTTGTGACCCAGGATGTGATCTATTCTGGAGAAGGTTCCATGTGCACTAGAGAACAATGTGTATTCTGTTGCTTTGGGATGAAATGTTCTGAATATATCTGTGATGTCCATCTGCTCCAGTGTGTCATTTAAGGCCTTTATTTCCTTGTTGATCTTCTGCTTGGATGATCTGTCCATTTCAGTGAGTGGAGTGTTCAAGTCCCCTGCTATTATTGTATTATTATTGATGTGTTTCTTTGATTTTGTTATTAATTGGTTGATATAGTTGGCTGCTCCCACGTTAGGGGCATAGATATTTAAAATTGTTAGATCTTCTTGTTGGACAGACCCTTTGAGTAGGATATAGTGTCCTTCCTCATCTCTTATTATAGTCTTTGGCTTAAAATCTAATTGATCTGATATAAGGATTGCCACCCCAGCTTTCTTCTGATGCCCATTAGCATGGTAAATTGTTTTCCACCCCCTCACTTTAAATCTGGAGGTGTCTTCGTGTCTAAAATGAGTTTCTTGTAGGCAACATACTGATGGGTTTTGTTTTTTTTATCCATTCTGATACCTTGTGTCTTTTGATTGGGGCATTTAGCCCATTAACATTCAGGGTAACTATTGAGAGATATGAATTTAGTGCCATTATTATCCTGTAAGCTGACTATTACTGTATATTGTCTCTGTGCCTTTCTAATCTACTACTTTTAGGCTCTCTCTTTGCTTAGAGAACCCCTTTCAATATTTCCTGTAGAGCTGGTTTGGTGTTTGCAAATTCTTTCAGTTTTTGTTTGTCCTGGAAGCTTTTGATCTCTCCTTCTATTTTCAATGATAGCCTAGCTGGATGCAGTATTCTTGGCTGCATGTTTTTCTCATTTAGTGCTCTGAATATATCATGCCAGCTCTTTCTGGCCTGCCAGGTCTCTGTGGATAAGTCTCCTGCCAATCTACTATTTTTACCATTGTATATTACAGACTTCTTTTCCAGGGCTGCTTTCAGGAGTTACTCTTTGTCACTAAGACTTGTAAATTTTACTATTAGGTGACAGGGTGTGCACCTATTCTTGTTGACTTTGAGGCGGGTTCTCTTCATCTCCTGGATTTTGGTGCTTGTTCCCTTTGCCATATTAGGGAAATTCTCTCCAATGATTTTCTCCAATAGACCTTCTGCTCCCCTCTCTCTTTCTTCTTCTTCTTCTGGAATCCCAATTATTCTAATGTTGTTTCATCTTATGGTGTCACTTATCTCTCGAATTCTCCCCTCATGGTCCAGTAGCTGTTTGTCCCTCTTTTGTTCGGCTTCTTTATTCTCTGTCATTTGGTCTTCTATATCACTAATTCTTTTTTCTGCCTCATTTATCCTAGCAGTGAGAGCCTCCATTTTTGGTTGCACCTCATTAATAGCTTTTTTGATTTCAACTTGGTTAGATTTTAGTTCTTTAATTTCTCCAGAAAGGGCTTTTATATCTCCAGAGAAGGTTTCTCTAATATCTTCCATGCCTTTTTTGAGCCCGACTAGAATGTTCAGAATCGTCATTCTGAACTCTTGATCTGACATATTACCAATGTCTCTGTTGATTAGGTCCCTAGCCTTCTGTACTGTCTCTTGTTCTTTTGTTTGTGGTGATTTTTTCCACCTTGTCATTTTGTTCAGATAAGAAGATATGAAGGAGCAAATAAAATACTAAAAGGGTGGCAAAGACCCCAGAAAAATGCGCTGTAACCAAATGAGAAGAGACCCCAAATTGTTGGGGGGGGTCGAAAGGGGATAAAAAGAGGTTCAGAAAAAAAAAGAAAAAAATTTAAACATAAAACAAATAAAGAAAAAATATAAAAAAGAAAGAAAAAATATATATATTTAGATAATCTAGTCAAAAAACGTTAAAAAAGAAAAGGGTAAAAGTTTTAAAAAATTTAGCAGAAGAAGAATAAAGAAAAAAGAAAAAAAATTGAAAAAAGAAAAAAAAATTGAAGTAGCCACAAGACTAAAGAATCATGGGGAGAAAGCCATGAGTTCCGTGCTTTGCTTTCTCTTCCTCTGGAATTGCGCTGCTGTCTTAGGAATTGAACCTACTTTCCTTGATAGATAAACTTCGTCCTGGCTGGATATTTTGTTGATCTTCTGGGGGAGGGGCCTGTTGTAGTGACTCTCAAGTGTCTTTGCCCAAGGCGGGATTGCACCGCCCTTACTGGGGGCCAGACTAAGTGATCGGCTCAGGTTCGCTTTTGGGAGCTTCTGTTCCCTCTATGCTTTCCGTAGAGTTCTGGAGGACGGGAATGAAAATGGCGGCCTCCCAGTCTCAGGCCCGGAGGTGCTGAGAGCCTGGGGCCCTACTCCTCAGTGTGCCCCCAGAGGACAGCACTCAATCACTACCTTATTCCCCGCCTCTAGCCGTGCTCTAAGCTCACCCAGCCTGCGACCAGTTCAAGGTAACCCCGAGCTGAGAGTTCAGTCCTTGGCACTGTCTCTGCAACCGGCTTCTCTGTTCTAATACCTGCGAGCTCTCCGACACTCTGACACCCCGGATCCTTCTTTGACCCTGCGGGGCCTGGGGCCACACTGACCCCGCGTGGGCTTCCCCCCGGTTTAGCCTCTGGAGCAATGTCCCTCAGTGGAACAGACTTTTAAAAGTCCTGATTTTGTGCTCCATTCCTCTGCCGCTTGCCAGGAGCCGGTCCCTCCCCCCGCAGTCTATCTTCCCGTCGTTTTAGATTCACTTCTCCGCCAGTCCTACCTTTCAGAAAGTGGTTGATTTTCTGTTTCTAGAGTTGCTGTTCTTCTTCTTTTTGCTCTCCCATTGGATTTGTAGGTGTTTGCAATGTTTAGATAAGCTATTGAGCTGATCTCCTGCTACCTGATGTAGTCTCAGCCTGCTACTTCTCCGCCATCTTGACCGACTCCCTGATCTGTTCTACTTTTTAAAAAATTTCTGTATCATTGATTTGCAATCTAATCTTTACTGTTTTCTTCACCTGCTGGATTTAGGCTTTATTTGTTTTTCTTTCTTCAGATATTTTACATGTAAGATTAGGTTGTGTTTTCGAATATATAATTTGTTTCTT
The DNA here is from genome assembly GCF_922984935.1 of Meles meles. Lineage (NCBI taxonomy): Eukaryota > Metazoa > Chordata > Mammalia > Carnivora > Mustelidae > Meles > Meles meles. The sequence continues at coordinate 110,121 of NW_025721114.1, read as the reverse complement.
TTTTTTTTTTAAAGATTTTATTTATTTATTTGACAGAGAGATATCACAAGTAGGCAGAGAGGCAGGCAGAGAGAGAGGAGGAAGCAGGCTCCCTGCGGAGCAGAGAGCCCGATGCGGGGCTCGATCCCAGGACCCTGAGATCATGACCTGAGCCGAAGGCAGTGGCTTAATCCACTGAGCCACCCAGGCGCCCCTATAATTTGTTTCTTAAGAAAGGCTTTTATTGCCCTTACTTCCCACTTGGGACCGCCTTTGCTGCATCCTAAAGACTTGGAGTTGTCCTCCATTCATTTTCATTTGCTTCCATGTATTATTAAATTCTTGATTAATTTCCTGATTCTCCATTCATTCTACAGTATGATGTTCTTTATCCTCCACATAGCTGTGGTCCTTCCACATTTTTTCTTGTAATTAACTTCAAGTTTCATAGCACCATGGTCTAAAAATATTCATGTTATGATGTCAACGTTTTAGTACTTGTAGGACCTAATTTCTCAGCTAGTATGTGATCTCTTCTGGAGAATGTTCCATGTAATCTTCAAAAGTATGCCTTTTCTGATGTTTTCAGAGGCAGTGCTCTGCATATCTCCATGAAGTCCATCTGGTCCATTGTGTTACTCAAAGTCCATTTTCCTTGTTCATCTTCTGTGTACATGATTTGTCCATTGCTGTGAGTGGGTTCTTAAAGTCCTCTTGTATTACTGTATTCTTACCAAGGAGTTTCTTTAATTTTGTAATTCATTGGTGTGTATATTTGGCGGCTCTCTAGTTAGGGGCATACATGTTTACAAACGTTAGATCTTTTCATTGGGTACATCCTTTTTATTATGTTATACTGTCCCACTTCATCACTTATAATAGCCTTCAGTTTAAAATCTAGTGTGTCTAATATAGAAGGATGGATCCTCCAGCATTTCTTTCATGCTCATTAGCATAATAAATGATTCTCCATGCCGTCCATTTCAATCTCAATGTTCCTTGCCTCTGCAGTGAGTCTCTTGTAGGCAGGATATTAATGGTTCTTGTTTTTCTTTTAATCCATGTTGATATACTATATCTTTTGATCAGGGCATTGAGTCCATTTGCACTCAGAGTGATATTGAAAGGTATGAATTCAGTGCCATTGTATTACCTGTAAAGTTGCTGTTTCCGTAGATTGTCTCTGTTTCTTTCTGGATTTTTGTTACCTTTGGGCTCTATCTACACTCAAAGGATCCCAAAAAATGTTTCTTTCAGGGTTGGTTTAGTGTTCACAATCCTTAGGTTTTGTTTGCCCTGGAAAACTCTTTATCTCTCCTTCTACTCTGAATGACAGGCTCCCTGAACTATGTACTCTTGGCTGCACAAATTACACATTTTGCACATCGAATATATCATGCATTCCTTTCTTGCCTTCCCGATGTCTGTGGACAGGTGGGCTGCCACCCTTATGTATCTACCCTTAGTGGTTAAGTTTCTCTTGTCCTGAGCTGCTTTCAGCATTTTCTCTTTATCACTGTACTTTGAAAGCTTGACTCTCATATGTCAAGATGTTGACATATTTTTTATTGATTCTGAGAGGAATTCTCTGTACCTCCTGGATTTGAGTACGTGTTTCCTTCTGCTAGGTGGGAAATTCCTCAGCTCCAATTTGTTGAAATAAACCTTTCCCCCTTCTGCCCCTCTTGTCATCTTCTGGTATCTCTATTATCTGGATATTATTTCACTTTATGGAAGTGCTGAGTTCTCAAAATTTCCCTTGGTGATCCAATAGTTTTCTTTCTCTCTTTTTCAGCTTCTTTCCATTATATTATATTATATAACACTGACTTCCTCTTCTGCCTCATTCACAGCCCTTCCCGTAGTCTTCATTTGAGACTGAATCTCTGTAATAGCACTTTCAATTTGGGTCTCTCTAGATTTGTGTTCTTTTATTTCTACAGTGAGGGATTCTCTTATGTCTTCTATGCTTTTATTAGCTTGTCTAGAATCTTTTGAATCATTGTTTTAAGTTCTAGTTCAGATATTTGAATTATATCCATAGTGATACAATCCATGGTAGTGAGTTCTCCCTCCAGTTCTTTAATTTCAGGTGAATTTCTCCATCTCATTGTTGTGTCGAGAAAAGAAACGTAGAAAGAAAAAATAAAATATAGTGAGATGAAAAAAACTAAATAAAATAAATTTTAAAAGGAATAAAATTTATTAAAAACAGATGAAAAATAAGGAAAACACCTGAAGAAATAAATAGAAGGCTAAAAAATAAAATTACTAAGAATGCTTCCTAGTCTTTTCCCTAAATGTTGAAGCTTTGTAGCCCTCTATGGTCCGCAAACTTGACAGAAGTGAGTTGTGTGTGATGGTCTTCTGGGGGAGGGTTCTGTGGCACTGATTCTCAGGTGGGCTTCAGCTAGAGCAAATGCACCTCTCCTAAGCAGAGGCAGACCTCCAGGTAATCAACCCTGGATTCCAATATGTGGCCCTGTATGACTCCCTGAAGGCTTACAACACCAATTGGTGGGATGAATATGGCTTCACGCTGCTCTCTACCCAGAAGCTGCAAATTTACAGTCCAACCCTTCTGTGAGCTCTAACAGGAAAGCATCCCATCAGTCTTATCTCCTTGGTTTCTGTGAGAATTCTGTGTTCACCCAGCCAGTGACAAAGCATTTTTATCTCAGAAACGCAACTGCATTCAAACTCCAATTTCTATGGGTTTATGTGTCAGAATCATGCTGTACCTCCTGGAAATTAAAAGTCTTTCCATGCTTCTGTCTTTTTTTTTTTTTTTTTTTTTTTTTTTTTTGGTGGACTCCTCCAAGCTGTGCTGTGATGTGACGTTTAGGACTACATAGATCAAAAAGCCAGCACCTAGCCTCACAGTTTTCAGCCAGCGTTCCCCAACTGATATCTGAGGACTGAGTCATTCAGGCCACAACTGTTCTTGTGACCCCAAGGATCCTCATGCTGCCACACCTGGGATTCTACCCTGCTTCACCACATGAACACCTTTATTCCAGGGACATTCCCCACAGTAGTAAACTTAAAAGTTTCAGTTGTGTACTTCTTTGCTGATAAAACTTTGTGGTAGCCTCCTTGGCCCAGGCTCCTCCCATCTACTGTATCCACAGCTGTATCACCCACACAACTTATTCCCACCCATGCCACCCAAACTCTGAAGCTACAGCATGCATCTCAGTAGGAGAAGGAGATAGCTCTTGAAGTGGATTAGGATCTTGTTCTGGGGCTGGTGCTGTAGCTTCATGAAGAGAAAGTATCCACACCATGATTGACCCTTTGTGTCCTTCTAAATAAAGGAATAATTTCCCATCACTCAATGTTTTCTGTGGCCCTGAAGGAATCCCTGGGAGGTCTCTTCTGATGGCGGGTCATGGGCACAGGGATCTGAGTTTACTCATTACTCCCAGCCTACCACAGTTGGTGGATACTTGCTCTGTTTGGCCCAAGCTGTTCCAGTCCATATAAGGCACCCCTTGTCCTCCTCACCTCAGCAACTCTCTGGTTATCCTCCCTCTGCAACTCCTCCCTTCTTGTGTTCTTTTCTCTCTAATAAATAAAATCCTAAGAAGATAAATAAAAGATTGAGCATAAAGGTGTATATTTAGGCCTTTAAAACCTGAATGGAAGCAACCTCCTATGTGTAATTGTCATCTTTCCCCCAGTGCTGATGGTGTCAGAGGTGCAAGACAACCCATGCAGTGAGAAGGCCCATGGTGGAGGGACTCTTGGTACCTGAAAGACCACATGAAGGAGCTTTATCTGCAAACTGAAGATTCACTCAGCATTCTCATGTGGGGAAATTTATGGTGATATGCTACCGAAGTTTGGGGAGTTATTCGGTAATTCAGGATAACATAATATACCTATAACATGTTGAAATCAACAAGTAAAGTTCAATTGTTAACAGCCTGGAAGCTATGAAATATGACCAAATAAGCGCCCGGCTTCCTCAGCCAGTAGAGCATGTGTACTTGATCTCACAGTCATGAGTTTGAGCCCAACAGGGAACAAAGTGTTTCCTTGGGGTGCGGGGGAGGTCTTACACATGATGAGAATCAAATAGGCTTCGGCAATAGAGCTGGTCAATGGTGGACTGGATCCTCTAGCCTGTTCATTCAGCCACTGGGCCCTGAGCACTCATTTGGTGCCAGTGTTTATTAGACAACCAGATTCTCTCTCTGAGATATCAGGGTCTAGAGGGGAAGATGGAAAAACATGAACCAAAAAGGTGAATGAAAAGAGCATTTGCCCCATAAGAAAAGAGCAAGGGACTATAACTGGGTCCTGAGCTCCACCGAGTGAGGGGTGTGAGAAGGCTGTGATGAGATGAAATTGAGAATTCCTATGGCAGGAAAAGAAGGAGACATCCCTGTTCAAATCAGAGTATATTTAGCCTGGAAGAGGGCACCATGGTTCAGAGGATTAGAAACAATATGACATTCTTGCAGTGGAGTTAGAAATAAGGGTGGGGGATTGGCAGAAGCTGAAGAGAGGAGCAAAGAGGAAGGGGAGGAGGGCCAAGGCCTGGCGCAGGTGGATAGTATTAGTACCCCACTCCTAGTTCCGTGTGACCACATTATCCTACACTCAGTGGCTTAACCAACAAACAATTTTGCACAGTCTTAGCAGATCAGGAATCCATGAGTGCCCAACCAGAGTGTCCTGCCAGAGCCTCTCAGTACTTTGGGGCTGTTGAAAACACCGAGGCACGACCTAATTCACTGAGAACCTAAGCTCACTTAGGGTTGTTGGCAGGATTCAGTCCGTCTCAAAGGCCGGAGTTCTTCTGTCTGTTGTTGGCTCTCATTGGGGTGTAACATGCACATGTCTGGGTCATGGTTCAACATAGTGGCTTGTACTCATGAGTGAAGATCTGAGAGAGAATGGGGTCAGAGTCATCATGGGAGTGGACAGTGAGCTTTTATAACTGAATCTCAGAAGGGGCTTGTGGGTCATGTTGCTATGTTCTGTGGATGGTAGGAATCACTAAGTCCAGACCACACTCCAGGTGACAGGGTTACACAAAGATGTATAAGCAGGATATGGGATTTCCGTGAACCACTGAGAGGAGAAGGCGACGACCTCAACAGGGTTAGAGCATTGCCCAGAATGATTAGAAGGCTGAAACAGGCATGAACCCAGCTCTTTGAGTGTCCTCAAAATAGGGACACTGGATGCGTTAGCCTTTCACTGGAGGGTTCTGGGAAAAGTTGTGTTGAAAGAAATGGCTACAGACATGGAGATGGTATAAGGGTGAGTGTGAGCCTTGATATCCTAGATAGGAGGAATTCCGGCAATTCTTGTCTCAGGGGTAGCCCAGCTCATGGCAACACACTGAGTGGAACCCTATCCATATCAAATGCAATGGAAAGAAGTTAATGGCTCTCAGTACAGGGTATGCAGTCTCTAGGCATAGGGGTGAATTCTGAACTTCAGAGGCCAAGGCTCCAATCCCTTCATGCTTTTAAAATTAGAAAGCATATGATCTTGGGACTCCTGAGTTTGAGCACTGATGAACACGTGTGTACACACATGAGAGAATGTGCACATGCACACACACACACACACACACACACACACACACACACCAGTGGGGACTATAGAGTGAGATCTGACCAATAGCAGACGAGAGAAGATAAGAAGAGGAAGAAAATGTGGTTGGAGCTATTTCTTACATGTGACACCATTCTTACATTATCACAGATATTATCCTACAAATGCCTATGGACACCTGGAGGAAGTCCATGCTAGAATCATCTGTATTGTACAGACAAGATGCAGACTACCCCTGACAGGGATAATGTCTTATCCAGGGACAAAAACAGGTAAGATTGGAGAGATGTTCATTAAGACACGTGGGTTTACAAGCTGGGGCCCTTGTTGCACCCAGAACTTCCTTAGGGCCCTGTGGAGAGGGGTGTGTTGGTGTCACTGTGTACAGATGTGCCCTACATGCAGAATGGGGATGAGGAGATGGCAACCCTGAGCACTGTTTGGTGTCAATCCAGGAGTGGACTTGGGTAGGTGATATCAGGCAGTGAAGTTACTTCCTTGACTGCAGACCCCAACAGAATTTGGAACCCCTGCAAACAGGCTTCCACATTGTAGTGTAGTCTAGCACCATGGTTTCTTGGCTAGAGACATACAATATTGAAAGATGTTCTCCCGCTGTTTGCCTACTTCCCAGGACTCTGGCTCCCAGAAAACCCAGGGGAATGACTTTTTCACATGATGCAGATATTGGCTCAAATCTCATGTGCAAAGCCTCAGGGCATCTGGCAGGAGGTTGGATAAGGTAATACAGAACAGCTTATGTGAGGCCAAGCCACACCTCTGAGCAATCCCAGGGTAGCCTTCTTCTCTCCTCTGGAATTTCTGGCAAAGAGGGATATGTGGGGTGCCTGCTACTGGGATGGAGGGGGTTGCACGATAGTGGATACCCTGGTGATCCCTTTATGTTCATACCAATGTCATTGTGGGCAGGGTAGAAATGATTCCTGAGGTGCATCTTACCTCTCTCAGAGCTCTTCCAAGGCCCTGAAACTGAGTCACATTTCTCTCCTTGTTGGAGGTGTGTGCATACTGGGGTATGGTGTGTCTGGGATGGAGTGCCCTGGGTATGAAGACCAGCAAAGGCAGCCAGATAAGGCTCTGAGGCCTCCTTCCTGATTGCTGGGCACTGTCTTTACAGAGCTCCACACAGGAGATCTGGCAAAAGCTGAATGTTGAGATCCCCTGCTCTACCTCCTTGAAGGACAAAAGATGCCCCTAAATGCCAACAGAGTCCAGAACTTGCTCCAGGTGAGTGCAGGTTCTGGAGAGATCCATGTCCCAGGGTCCGATTGGAGAAAAAAGGGACGCATATCCCAGAAGCCAGCCTAGTACTGCCGTGGGCTCCCTCCTGCAGTCCTGAACTCACATGAATCCACATCACCATCTCCTTTTCAAACTTTCCCTCATTGCCCTGACCCTACCTTGGGCAGATGTAGAGTCATTGTCCACAAATTTGCAATAATATCAGAAAAAAGACTTTAAACTATGTCTCATGCCATTCATCTAGAATCCTTGTGCTCCCAGGTGTCCCCACTGACCTGACAGTCCTCCCCAAATTCTGCAAGTCTTGCACAAGATCATGGTGAGTTGGGAGACTTTTACCCAAGGGACATGTTGCCAATGGTACTATGTCTCTTGCTCTGCCTTTGGTTTTGAGGAAACACATCCCTGGGGTCCCCCCAGGGTCAGGATCAGGGGCTTCATTCTGCTGCACAACATTCCAGAAGGCCAGTCATTTGTCACAGCCACTGAGCCCTTCAATGATGCAGGACTTTGATGTGATTCTCTTTTGTTGCTAAATCGTAGTGCTACACTAAACATCCTACACGCCATAATATCCTGAGATGTTTCACTTAAGAAAATGTCTCTGTGTTCTCATCTGAAGAATGGAATCTGTTATCAAAAACCACAGGATCGATGCCATTCCTGCAGGGGGTTGCTATCAATACTCAGTTCCCAATCTGACCTGAGATACTATCAAGGTAAGACTTCACTGACTTCAATTCTTTGTATGTATACCAAGAAAGGTTTTTTCTTTTTCCTTAAATATTTGTTAATTGATTGGTTGATTGACTTATTTGAGAGAGGCAGGGGGAGAGTGGGGAGAAACAGAGGGGGAGACAGTATCGACAAGCCGACTCTGCCTAAGTACACACACTTACAAGGAGCTCCATTTCAAGAAATTGAGATGATGACCTGAGCCAAAACCATGACTCCTAGGATTAAGCCAATGAATCACCCAGTCACCTTATTGTTTTTATGACTGTGGGATCTCTTGTCCCTCCTCTTGCCATAAGCCACAGACATCTTGGGGTTTTGATCTGTGCTCCAACCTCTAACCCTCCTGGTGGCTACAGAACTGACTCATGTCTCCTCTGTTTCACATCAGGCGAAATATGGATAACTGATGAAGATGAGTGAGACCTGTGTTGACAAAATGGACCAACCTGCTAAAGAAGCAAATAACAACATCTGGTGCCTAATATTCTAGGAAGAGATCTCAGCTATGTTTACATGTTCCTGGGCACATATCGAGCCATTGCCACCACCAAGGAGGTGTTGGATTTCCTGTTTGCACGGTGAGCACCCTGTCTCTAATGGCCCAGTTGGATTTGGCCACCACTTGCTGTGAGTCTTGGAAATGTCCCCAAACTTTCTGAGCCTCAGTTTGCTCCTCTGGCTGGGCCAGAGTTATGTTAGGGACTCATGAAGTCTTGAAAGGAAATTGCACTTGGGTGCCTGGGCCTGTGGAAAGGTCTGCTAGAGAGCCTGTCGTTGTACTCATTTATTATTGTCCTGCTTGCCATGAGGAAGCCTCTGCCTCACCCCTCACTATCACTACGATCTTAAGTTGGGCTGTTTTGCCATTTTAAAGAGAGATCTGAGACTCCATTTGGGGTCTGTGTCTGGGTGAAAGCAGTGCAGGGATCCCCGGGGTGCAGCGGTGTTCCCAGGGCCACTCAGATATCTGTGATGGGCTGGTTGGGGCCCTTTCATTCATCAAGTATTCAAGAAGCCCCACTAGGTGCAGGTGCTCCTCTAGGACTTGACTGCAAACCCTGCGCAGAGCAAACAGCAGCCCTGGTATCCGGAGTAGTCAGGAGTCAGACAGTGATTTTGGACACAATGAGAGGTAGCATCCACAGGACATTTCATGTGATGCCCCCTGGCCTCCTCTAGATATGAGTGCATTTCCTCCAGCTGTTATGAAGTTGTCATAGCCCAGGAGCAGTGAAACATGAGTGAGCATTGTCTGATACAGGAGGGCCTTCTCTCTCCACCAGAGGAGCAAGGGGATTGTGAGTTGGAGGGACTCTTGGACCCTCCATAAGGGACCCTTGGATCACCATAAAGGTGATGTTCTGAGTGTTTCTTCTGGAAAAAGGAAGGGGTCTAGGGTAGCTGTGGGTGTGGGTACTGTGGGAGAGCAGAGGAGAAGGGAGGACAGCTTTAGCCCCTAAGAGAGTCATTCGCCATCACAGTGCCCTCCCACCCGTGTCTCTATCCCAATCCTGGGACCTAGAAGAGAGTTTGTGGAAACAGCAAACTCAGCAATATGTTGGAACCTGGTCACTGGGTGCTTAGAGGGTGCTCAGAAGACCCAGTGAGAGGATAGGGACCAGATATTCCAAACCCTGTGGGAGATTAGTGTCAGTGGAAGGAGACCCACTCATGGCCCATAGTGAATAAGGAAGCACATGGGCACAGGAGGCAACTTTTGAAGTATAGGGAGGGTCCTGGGAAGGCCTGGCTAGAGACAGACCCTTTGCTCCCTCCTTGGTTGGATCTCAGAGAGCAGTGATGTGTGAAATCAGGGTATGTAAGAGGCCAGACACCACCCCTCCCTGGGCACATGCAGTTGAATTCAATTGGCAAGTGCACAAGGAGACAGACTGAGGACTGTGTCCAGATCTGCCATGAAGGACAGACATGGTCCCAACATTCATCAAGATCTCCCACAGATTGAGGCTCTTGCCAGCCTGTTGTCTGTAACCAGGCCTGTTGTCTGTCTGTTGTCTGTCTCAGGCAGGAATGCCAGATCACATGTGGACAAGGAATAGGACTGGTCTCTCATGGAAGCTGGAGGCCCAATGCCCCAGGTTCCCACAGTGTTCCATGGGATATTCATTTGGGAGGCTGCCCTGTCCTCTGATTCCTCTTCCTGTCTATCCCCGGGGCCATCTCCTCCATCTTGAACACATGACTTAAAAAATATCCTGAACATTTTCACAGCCCCCAGAATTTTGCAGCCTGAATATCCTGCTGGCATACATGGGGCTCAATATGCCAGGCTTAGACCTGGAGCACCATGCCCAGCTTCTGCTCACACAGCTGCAACACCTTGATACCACGGAGCCAGAGGCTGTGGGTGAGAAGGACTGGTGGCTACTGATGTGGGCTTGAGGAGGGGACAGGGTGGGCCACACTGAGCAAGCCTTCATAGAGTGAAGTCTGGTGGAGGGCAGTAAATAATCTCAGATCCTGGTCCCAATGGTCTTCGGGCATGGAGACTTCATAGGGATTGGTCCTTGCATACAGGCAACATTGAGTGGTGGGGAAAGTTTTCTTTATTTAGAAGGGACATGAGAATTCAATTATGATGATGATATTTTCTCTTCATGGATCTAGAGCACCAGGCCCAGAGCAACAGCCTGAACAACATCAGGAACTCGGTCCAGCTCCCACTGTGGCATCTGCTATATCTTTGGAGACAGATGTGGCCCCAATCCTCCCTGGTGCTGGAGCTCACACGTTAAGAAGAATGGTGAGTGCCCTATTGGGATCAGTGCAAGTGTTAGTCAGGGCTCTAATTCACTCTTCTGAGATGAAGCAGCCACCAGCTATTTTGCCTGACCCGGAGGTCCAGCAGGGTCTAGTCCCTCTACTGAGGTCTAGAAGGGCTTTAGCTAGCACCTGTAGAAGTGAAACAACCACCCTCAGCCCCCAAACATCAGCTCTTTCTGGCTGGAACCCTAAGGATGGCTTCCCCTCCTCTGTCATTGCTCTCTTTGTAATTTTTGTGCTCTGTATACAATTGCATAATGGCTTAATAGATTTTGATCATTAAATAAAGTAGACTTTGAGTTTACATAAAATTTTACTCTGATCCTTTTCGGTGGTATATGGAGGTGCCATTAAGTACTTTAGGAGTGTTGCACAACCATTTACTTGAAGAACATTTCTATCACAGAGAAACCTGGGCTATTTATCACTCATTTCTTGACGAATATTTCCATCACAGAGAAATCTGGGCTATGTATCGCTCACTGCTCATACCCTCACCCCAGTCCTGGCATTCACTGCTTTTCTCTCTGTCTTTGGTACTTTACTTCATCTGGGATTTTTGTGTGCCTGGTATCCTACATTCTGGCCTCTCTGTCTGGCTACAGAACATAAGAAATATATAAAAATCTTTTTTCCCAATTTTTTTTATAAAAATAGCATCTTATTACACTGAATGTTTCTGAAACAGCAATGATCATGGGAAGACCCAAAATGAACCACATCCATTATCTTGAATGGTGTTCCCTTCCATAAGGATACCTTGAAAGGCAGAAACCAGGGAAATGTCTGGGTCCATGAGACACCTTTAAATTATTTCATTTTCGTGCATAGGCTACTTTTAAACTATTTTAGTGGGCATATTATAAAAATATTAAAATTACACCTTAAATCTCCCCATTTTTTACTAACGAGCCAGAAATAAAGTAAATAGTTCTTTAGGTTTAGGGAGACTATATTTATGTAGTAAAATAATGATTTAAATATGAATAAATGAAGACACATTCCTTCTTCCATGAAATAATCACTGATAATGGATGGTGTCCAGCTTCCATGCTTTTCCCTCTGGATTTAGTGTGTGCTTGCTTGCACGCATTTGTGTGTGCAAAGACGAGGGGTGTGGCAGGGAGAGTTTTAGGGTTGGCCTCTTGTTCTACTTGATGTCCCTACAGCCCTACAGTGGATAAGCACGGTTGCTGCTGTCCCCTTGGACATTCTCAGTGACAGGATTCAAATCACCATCTGATGAACAACTGAGCCATTTCCAATTATTTGACTCACATCAGTAAAGTAATAAGTAAATCTGTGTCACAAATCTCTGTTTTTTATGTCTGATTCCTATAAGCACTATCTGGAACACAATTTAACCATATTTTTGGAGGACATGCTGCAGGCTTCTCTATCTATGCTCTCTTTATCCAGTGGCATCCTTCCTTGGGAAAGGAGGAATCTGGAGTCTATAGATGAGACCTGAAGCCATAAGTAGGAGAAGCCAGCAGTGAGTCCATCAGTAGTGGGAGTGACCACAGAGCAGGGAAGAGCTTTCCCACACCCCCCTCATGTGTCATCCCCCACAAGAATCCCTGCCCCATATCCTGGAACACACATCACCTTGTCCAGCCATACACTCCAGACACTCCAGCCCCTTGTGCTCTTTAACTCAGATTCTAACCTGAGCAAAACCGCCCTGCTCCAGGCCAGCAGAGGAGTGCAGGCCAGGGCACTCCTGTCAGGTTGCTCCCTGTCTATCCTGGCTGGACCACATCATCTTAGGGAAGAACCTCTAAGGACAACGCAGGTCAGTGAGTTACAGACATGTGTTCATCCAGATGTAGTTTTAGTGGCACAGGCTCTGTGTAGGTTTGTAGGGAGTGGTCAGGCTTCATCCTACCAACAGGTCCATCAAAAACCAAATTCACCTCCAGAAAATACTTTCAACTCTGACCATCAAAAGGTTCTGGTATCCTGGCAAGCAAGAAGCCCAAGATGCTATGTACCAATAATTATATGATAGGGTGAGGTAGGAGACAGTCGTGATGGAAGTGAGGGCAACTCATTTGCCTGCTTTGGAGCAAAAGAGCCCCATCACAAGGCACCCCAACATTTTTTCCAAAAACAGATGACAATTTAGGAAGCTACAGACTGACAGTCTCCACACTGAGTATTGTCCATGTCCAGGACACAAGCTGTGCGTGAGATCCTTACCCAGGGCTGGCCTGGATCTAATGGAAGAGGACCAGTGTTGTGGGATCCCAGCAGAGGGACAGGTCACCCATACTGGAGGGGATGAAGGATTTCTGGAAAGAAAACTGAGTCAGGGGGAGTCGGGCTTGCCAGGCAAAAGGGGCAGAGTAAGGTAGAGGCCCAGAGCCCATGGCAATAGTGGGCTCACAGTGGGTAATATAAGTAGATAGAGCTAGGGATGACAGAGTGTCCTTTGAGAACATGAATCTTGTCAGTCAATCTCTATAACAATTCCATGAGGAAAGTAGAAATACTGTCCTGTTTGACAAATGATGAAACCAAGGCTTTGTGAAACTGCCCCTCTCCATACTCCACAGTGAGTCAGAGGCAGGATTTGAACCCAGGACTTGCCTACCCTTGTTGGCCCCACCTGACAGAAAGGCTATATTCCAGATGCTTCAGAAGGGACTTCTCGACTCTGAGTTTACACGATCCGTTGTGCCTGGTACCAGGGATAAACCTCATCCTGCCCAGACAAAGGCTTGCTGGAACTGTGAGAGTCCTCAGTGCCAAGAACTGCCATTGTCAGACAACAGACCCAGGCCTATATCCAGAGTGGTGCCACTGTCCCCTGAGTTCAGTGAGATCTCCAGGCCTGGGTGTTTGTATGTGGAGCTTTGCACAGCTCGGAATTCCATGTTGGGACCATGTGAATGGAGCAGAGTCTAGTGGCAGAGAGACAGCAGTACTAGCCCCTACTCAGTCTCTTTGAAGCTGGGTGACCCCAGGCAGGGCTCTGAAGCTACAGACCCCATCCCTTAATTAGACATAGTAATGGGTACAGCTAAATAGGGTGTAGAAAAAAAGACGCCCACAGTTCCTACCTGGTGCCTGGGAGCACATCAGGAACCCAGAGGAAAAGCAGTTGTGTTGGTGACAAATTTACCCATGTATCATTTCTTCCACTTGTTGATTCTGGCATCATCTTTAAGAAACAGACGTTTAATCTAAGGTCAGAAATATTTCTTCTCAGGCTTTCTTCTCTGAGGTTTATAGTTTTAGCTCTTAAATTTAGGTCTGTGACCCATTTGGGGTTCATTTTGTGTCACATGTGAGGGGAGGGTCCACCTTCATTCAGTCATTTATAATTTTATGTATCTTCATGTGCAAGAAGGAACACAGTTTAGTCACTGCAGAACCTTAGGTTGTCACTTGTAGGGAACTGTCAATAGATCCCAAAGAATCTTTACAGTAAATAATCCTTGAAGCAGTTGTCTAAGATTGTGAGGGAAGTCCTAAAGGAGGTTAACTTCTACCTTCTGCAGAGGTGGAACCATGTCTTTGATAAGAGCACACCCACCCCTCTGGTGGCCACAGGAGACATTGCAGGAGAACTGCAGGGCTCCCTGACCTGTCTGCAAAACAAACCACATTCAACCTTGGACATCTTCAAGGATCCCAGAGAGATGAAAAATAATTCTGTAAAATTCAATGTTGTGGAGGATGTCTTCTAGGAATTCTATGAAAAAATAGGCTTCTTCCCAAGTACACTATTTTGGAAGTATTTTCTGAGCAGCTGAGTCAGGCCCTGGGTCAAAGGATAGAAAGAAAGCAGAGAGAACGGTGCATACATCCCAAGATGCACAGCTTTTAGGGTGGGAAAGTGTGGGGGAATAAGTGGTCTAAGTCACAGCTCTGTATACCCGGTTGAAAGAAAACAGTAAATGGAAACAAGCCACATTTATGGATTCCTTTGCTTACATTAACCACAAAACATTTTAGACAATTTGTAAATGATCTCTCAGCATAATTGTATCCTTTTTTCCCAGTTAGATAACATCAACCTCTATTCCCAGTGAATTTTTTACATATTAGGAGAACATGATAAGATATATGGAACCCAAAATGATTCTACTAAAATCCTCATAGAACCAACAGATAGATTAAGTAAAGCTTAAGGACACAGATTCGATATAAAAAAATGAGTTTTACCTCTATACATGAATAAAAAGTTATCACTGAGAGAAATTATGAAAATAATTTTTAATTCATAATCACTCAAAAAGAATAAAATACTTACGAATTATTTTCATCAAGAAGGGAAAGACCTGTATACTGAAAACCATAAATCATTAATGAGAGAATTTTAAGAAGACAGAATGAAGTCTTTAGTTATCCCATATTAATGGATCCCAAGAATATATGTAATCCCAAAGTGCACACTGCAAAAAGCAATCTAAACCTTCAGTTCAAAACCCCATCAAAATTTAATAGCATTTCCAGAAATAAGAACAGCAATCATACAAAGTGAATAATACCATGGAAGGCCTTGAATAGCCAAAACCATCTGGAAAAAGAACAAAACTGGAGGTGTCATGCTTTTTGAATTCAAAGTGTATTACAAAGTTGTAGAAATCAAAATGTTATATTATTGATATACAGACACACAGATGAATGAAACATAGTACAAAGCCCAGGAAGAAACTGACACGTATGTAGTCAATTCTTTTCCAACCAAAACTCCAAGAATAAAAAAATAGGGAAGCAACAGTCTCCACATTAGTGGTTCTGGAAACACTGGGCAACCTCAAATAAAGCAATGCAACTGAATGTATACCTAACCCCATCCATAACAACATAGTCAACACGTGACAAGGAATCCAACAAAACAGCTACACGTATAAAATGCCTAGACGAAAATTGGACAGAATGTTATTAACACCCCCATCTTTTTAAATACAATCTCCATGACAAAAATTTGAACTCAAGATTCTGAGATCAAGAGACAGATACTCTGCTGACTGACCCAGTCAAGAACCATTTAAAACTATGGAGCACAAACTGCCATGAAGAAGTCAAACTCTCTCTTTTCACAGACAGCATGACACTTTATATGGAAAACACATAAGACCCAACCCCCAAACTACTAGAACTAATTCAGCAATTCAGTAATGTGGCAGGATACAAAAACCAATGTACAGAAACCAGTTGCTTTCTTATACACTAACAATGAAAATACAGAAAGGGAACTTAGAGAATCCATTCCATTCACTATAGCATCAAGAATCATAAGATACCTGGGAATAAACTGAACCAAAGAGGTTAAATATATGTACTTGAGGGACTACAGAACACCCATGAAAATATTGAAGAAGACGCAAAAAGATGGAAGACCACTCCATGATCATGGATCTGAAAAATAAACATTGTTAAAATGTCTGTACCACCTAGAACAATCTATAATTTTAATGCCATTCCAATCAAAATTCCACTGGCACTTTTCAAAGAGCTGGAGCAAACAACACTAAAATTCGTATGGAATCAGAATAAACCAAGAATTGTTAAGGAAATGTTGAAAAACAAAACTGGGAGCATCACACTGCCTGATTTCAAGCTTTACTACAAAGCTTTGATCACCAAGACAGCATGGTACTGGCATAAAATCAGACACATAGACCATTGGAACACAGTAGAGAGCCCAGATATGGACCCCCAACTCTACAGTCAAAAAATCTTCAACAAATATGGAAAAAATATCCAGTGGAAAAATGAGTCTCTTCAATAAATCGTGTTGGGATAATTTGACAGCTATGTGTAGAAAAATGAAAGTCGACCATTCTCTTACACCATACATGAAGATAAATTCGAAATGGATAAAAGACCTTGACGTGAGGCAGGAATCTATCAGAATCTTGGAGAGGAACATAGGCAGCAACTTCTTTGATATTGGCCACAGCAACTTCTTTCAAGACATGTCTCCAAAGACAAAGGAAACAGAAGTGAAAATAAATTTTGTGGTCTTCATCAAGGTCGAAAACTTCTTCACAATAAAGCAAACAGTCAACAAAACTATGAGTTAACCCACAGAATGGGAAAAGATATTAGTAAATGACAATACAAAGGGCTGATATCCAGGATCTATAAAAAACACCTCAAACTCAACACACATAAAACAGATAATCATGTCAAAAAATGAGCAGAAGATATGAACAGACACTTCTCCAATGAAGACATACAAATGGCTAACAGACACATTAAAAAATGTTCATCATCACTAGCCATCAGGGAGATTTAAATCAAAACTGCATTGAGACATCACCTTACTCCAGTTAGAATGGCTAAATTTAGCAAGACAGGAAACAACGTGTGTTGGAGAGGATGTGGAGACAGGGAAATCCTTATATGCTATTGGTGGGAATGCAAGTTGGTGCAGCCACTTTAGAAAACAGTATGGAGATTCCTTAAGAAATTAAAAAATAGAGCTTCCCTATGACTCTGCAATTGCACTACTGGGTATTTACTGGAAAGATACAGATTAGTGAAAAGAAGGGCCATCTGTACCCTAGTGTTTATAGCAGCAATGTTCACAGTCACCAAACTGTGGAAAGAACCAAAATGTCCTTCACCAGATGAATGGGTAAGGAAGATGGGGTCCATATATACTATGGAGTATGATGCCTCCATCCGAAAGGATGAATACCCAAATTTTGTATTAACATGGATGGGACTGGAAGAGATTATACAGAGTGAAATAAGTCAACCAGAGAGAGTCAATTATCGTATGGTTTTGCTTATTTGGGGAGCATAAGAAATAACACAGATGACATGGGGAGATGGAGAGAAGGGAGTTGAGGGAAGCTGGAAGGGGAGATGAACCATAAGAGACTGTGGACTCTGAGGAAACATTCTGTGGGCTTTGGAGGGGAGGGGGTGGGAGGTTGGGTGAGGCTGGTTGTGGGTATTATGGAGGGCAGGTATTGCATGTAGCATAGGGTGTGGTGCATAAACAATTAAATATGGAACAGTGAAAAGAAGTTAAGAAGATAAATAAAATTTTAAAAAATATTTTAAAAAACCACTATGGAGCACAGAGGTGTCAGAATAGATGTATCTGGAGCACCTGGGTAGCTCAGTAGGTTAAACTAAAAACCCAGTAGTGCTTTGAGACACATGCAGAACTTCACTACCTTGCAATTTAGAATCAGCAAACACTGTATTTCCCACTAATACCTAAAAGGCCTGTACTCTTCCTTGCAGTGGAACATTTGCTTCAGCCAGAAAAAGAAAAAAAGAAGAGGAGGCTGCAGCTTCCTGATTCTGGAAGTCTACCCTTTCTAAGTCCTGGAGCTTTGAGTCTTTGCCAGACTCTGCCCTTCTATTGAGAATTGAGAGGCCCCATCCCAGTTTGCTGAGATGCCCACTGTCTATCTCTGATTTCATCTCTCATGGAACCTTCTTATTGATACCCCTTCTTGAATATCTTTCCTGAGGCCCAGGGACCTTCGTCTAAATTTCTGTATGCAGGGAAATAAAGCCATTTAATTATGGACAAAGCAAGCAAACAAACAACAACAACAACAAAACCAAAAAAAAAAAAAAGCCTGCAAGCTGCAATCATCTACCACAACCAAAATACCACGTTGCTGGGCTAAAATATTTCAATTTACTCACCATAGTCAGAGCACCAAGGTCCAAATTACTTATCCTTAAACCACCAAGGCTTCCCATGTGCACACTTTGGTCCCCCAATTCCAGTCTTTTGGTTTTATTTTTCACTATTTCTGGCTGATACATTTGATGTTGGGGTTTTAACAAAGTCATCACAAAATTACTATTGTCCCTCCCTTACCCTGGTGTAATCTGAAGATGCTGAGGGGAAAAAGATAGTCAAGGCCTTAAAATAGGAGTTAAAATAATAATAGATACCTAGTTGACAAGAATGGCTCTCAATAGGTGAGTCAAATGTTCCTGCTAATCCTGAACCTCAGACCTAAGCAGATTTATCCTCCCGATTATGGGCAATACAGAGGACTGGAGAAAAACTTGTGCTTTTTAAAGACAAGATTAGTAGCAAAAGAGAAAAGAGTGAAATTAGTTCAAATATGTAGTTATTCTTCCCCAAGTAATCAATTAGTTATGCAACTTCACTTTTACTAGGGTGGAGTGAGTGAAGAAGTAGAGGAAGGCCAGAATATGCAAAAGGAATATAACCTCCTCTTGGAAGCCTGGAGTGGGAAATGGCATTCCCCTCCAGACAGAAAGGTCAATAAGATGCCCGATGTTAAATAACTCACATATGGAAACCACGGATGTCTGGTTCTAAGATTCCTGCTGTTTACACAGTGACATGCTATCTTTGTAACTTCACAACTCAGTCTGGTAGACTTATTAGAATTATTAGTTGTCATTACTGTGGTAATGACATTACATTTCAAGTATGAAATTCAATGTGTCTATTTATATCTCAAGAAAAGCCTTGCTAACATTACATCAATTCCTATAATAGAGTGCTCTGAGGCCACTGGCATATTTTTATCTGAGAGGCAGAATTATCCATGTAATTATTTCATCATGTGTTTTGGCTCATATCATTGACTGATAACTAAAATCACTTTACTGGGTTTTGGGCAACATACTCAAACTTTTTAAAATGATGGAAATGATCTGCAATTACAGCATTCGTTATTCAAATGTATTTTTAAGGAGTCACCAATTCTAAAAATTTTGCAATATATCAACTTTAATTTTTAAATACGATTAATGTATTGATCTTATAATAACAAAACCTAAATTTTTTTTCATTTTATTTATTTTTTTCAGCGTAACAGTATTCATTGTTTTTGCACAACACGCAGTGCTCCATGCGAAACGTGCCCTCCCTATTACCCAACACCTGTTCCCCCAACCTCCCACCCCTGACCCTTCAAAACCCTCAGGTTGTTTTTCAGAGTCCATAGTCTCTTATGGTTCGCCTCCCCTCCCCAATGTCCATAGCCCCCTCCCCCTCTCCCAAACCCACCTCCCCCCAGCAAACCCCAGTTTGTTTTGTGAGATTAAGAGTCATTTATGGTTTGTCTCCCTCCCAATCCCATCTTGTTTCATTTACTCTTCTCCTATCCCCCTAACCCCCC
This sequence comes from Meles meles, assembly GCF_922984935.1. Lineage (NCBI taxonomy): Eukaryota > Metazoa > Chordata > Mammalia > Carnivora > Mustelidae > Meles > Meles meles. The sequence goes on along the minus strand of NW_025721114.1, from coordinate 90,691 downwards.
ATGTTGCTTCTCCATGTCCTCCTATCAGGGAGATCATATGATAGTTGTCTTTCTCCGATTGACTTATTTCACTAAGTATGATACGCTCTAGTTCCATCCACGTCATCGCAAATGGCAAGATTTCATTTCTTTTGAAGGCTGCATAGTATTCCATTGTGTATATATACCACATCTTCTTTATCCATTCATCTGTTGATGACATCTAGGTTCTTTCCATAGTTTGGCTATTGTAGACATTGCTGCTATAAACATTCGGGTACACGTGCCCCTTCGGATCACTATGTTTGTATTTTTAGGGTAAATACCCAGTAGTGCAATTGCTGGGTCATAGGGTAATTCTATTTTCAACATTTTGAGGAACCTCCATGCTGTTTTCCAGAGTGGTTGCACCGGCTTGCATTCCCACCAACAGTGTAGAAGGGTTCCCCCTTCTCCGCATCCTCGCCAGCATCTGTCATTTCCTGACTTGTTAATTTTAGCCATTCTGACTGGTGTGAGGTGATATCTCATTGTGGTTTTGATTTGTATTTCCCTGATACCGAGTGACGTGGAGCACTTTTTCATGTGTCTGTTGGCCATGTGGATGTCTTCTTTGCAGAAATGTCTGTTCATGTCCTCTGCCCATTTCTTGATTGGATTGTTTGTTCTTTGGGTGTTGAGTTTGCTAAGTTCCTTATAGACTGTGGATACTAGCCCTTTATCTGATATGTCGTTTGCAAATATCTTCTCCCATTCTGTCAGTTGTCTTTTGGTTTTGTTAGCTGTTTCCTTTGCTATGCAAAAGCTTTTGATCTTGATGAAGTCCCAATATTTCATTTTTGCCTTTGCTTCCCTTGCCTTTGCCGTTGTTCCTAGGAAGATGTTGCTACGGCTGAGGTCGAAGAGGTTGCTGCCTGCATTCTCCTCAAGGATTTTGATGGATTCCTTTCTCACATTGAGGTCCTTTATCCATTTGGAGTCTATTTTCGTGTGTGGTGTAAGGAAGTGGTCCAATTTCATTTTTCTGCATGTGGCTGTCCAATTTTCCCAGCACCATTTATTGAAGAGGCTGTCTTTTTTCCATTGGACATTCTTTCCTGCTTTGTCGAAGATGAGTTGACCATAGAGTTGAGGGTCGATTTCTGGGCTCTCTATTCTGTTCCACTGATCTATGTGTCTGTTTTTGTGCCAGTACCATGTTTTCTTGATGATGACAGCTTTGTAATAGAGCTTGAAGTCCGGAATTGTGATGCCACCCACTTTGGCTTTCTTTTTCAATATTCCTTTGGCTATTTGAGGTCTTTTCTGGTTCCATATAAATTTTAGGATTATTTGTTCCATTTCTTTGAAAAAAATGGAGGGTATTTTGATAGGGATTGCATTAAATGAGTAGATTGCTTTAGGTAGCACGGACATTTTCACAATATTTATTCTTCCAATCCAGGAGCATGGAACATTTTTCCAATTCTTTGTGTCTTCCTCAATTTCTTTCATGAGTACTTATAATTTTCTGTGTATAGATTCTTAGTCTCTTTGGTTAGGTATATTCCTAGGTATCTTATAGTTTTGGGTACAATTGTAAATGGGAGTGACTCCTTAATTTCTCTTTCTTCTGTCTTGTTGTTGGTGTACAGAAATGCAACTGATTTCTGTGCATTGATTTTATATCCTGACACTTTACTGAATTCCTGTACAAGTTCTAGCAGTTTTGGAGTGGAGTCTTTTGGGTTTTCCACATATAGTATCATATCATCTGTGAAGAGTGATAGTTTGACTTCTTCTTTACCAATTTGGATGCCTTTCATTTCTTTTTGTTGTCTGATTGCTGAGGCTAGGACTTCTAGTACTATGTTGAATAGCAGTGGTGATAATGGACAACCCTGCCGTGTTCCTGACCTTAGCAGAAAAGCTTTCGTTTTTTTCTCCATTGAGAATGATATTTGCGGTGGGTTTTTCATAGATGGCTTTGATAATATTGAGGTATGTGCCCTCTATCCCTACACTTTGAAGAGTTTTGATCAGGAAGGGATGCTGTACTTTGTCAAATGCTTTTTCAGCATCTATTGAGAGTATCATATGGTTTTGTTCTTTCTTTTATTAATGTGTTGTATCACATTGATTGATTTGTGGATGTTGAACCAACCCTGCAGCCCTGGAATAAATCTCATTTAATCGTGGTGAATAATCCTTTTAATGTACTGTTTAATCCTGTTGGTTAGTATTTTGGCGAGAATTTTTGCGTCTGTGTTCATCAAGGATATTGGTCTGTAGTTCTCTTTTTTGGTGGGATCCTTGTCTGGTTTTGGGATCAAGGTGTTGCTGGCCTCATAAAATGAGTTTGGAAGTTTTCCTTCCATTTCTATTTTTTGGAACAGTTTCAGGAGAATAGGAATGAGTTCTTCTTTAAATGTTTGGTAGAATTCCCCTGGAAGCCGTCTGGCCCTGGGCTTTTGTTTGTTTGGAGATTTTTGATGACTGTTTCAATCTCCTTACTGGTTATGTCTCTAGGAATGCATCCATTTCTTCCAGATTGTCAAATTTGTTGGCATAGAGTTGCTCATAGTATGTTCTTATAATTGTCTGTATTTCTTTGATGTTAGTTGTGATCTCTCCTCTTTCATTCATGATTTTATTGATTTGGGTCCTTTCTCTTTTCTTTTTGATGAGTCTGGCCAGGAGTTTATCAATCTTATTGATTCTTTCAAAGAACCAGCCCCTAGTTTCATTGATTTTTTCTATTGTTTTTTTGGTTTCTATTTCATTGATTTCTGCTCTGATCTTTATGATTTCTCTTCTCCTGCTGGGTTTAAGGTTTCTTTCTTGTTCTTTCTCCAGCTCCTTTACGTGTAGGTTTAGGTTGTGTACTTGAGACCTTTCTTGTTTCTTGAGAAAGGCTTGTACCGCTATATACTTTCCTCTCAGGACTGCCTTTGCTGTGTCCCACAGATTTTGAACTGTTGTGTTTTCATTATCATTTGTTTCCATGAATTTTTTCAATTCTTCTTTAATTTCCTGGTTGACACATTCATTCTTTAGAAGGATGCTGTTTAGTCTCCATGTATTTGGGTTCTTTCCAGCTTTCCTCTTGTGATTGAGTTCTAGCTTCAGAGCATTGTGGTCTGAAAATATGCAGGGAATGATCCCAATCTTTTGATACTGGTTGAGACCTGATTTGTGGGCCAGGATGTGATCTATTCTGGAGAAGGTTCCATGGGTACTAGAGAAGAATGTGTATTCTGTTGCTTTGGGAGGAAATGTTCTGAATATATCTGTGATGTCCATCTGGTCCAGTGTGTCATTTAAGGTCTTTATTTCCTTGTTCATCTTTAGCTTGGATGATCTGTCCATTTCAGTGAAGGGAGTGTTAAAGTCCCCTACAATTATTGTATTATTATTGATGTGTTTCTTTGATATTGTTATTAATTGGTTCATATAGTTGGCTGCTCCCACGTTAGGGGCATAGATATTTAAAATTGCTAGATCTTCTTGTTGGACAGACCCTTTGAGTAGGATATAGTGTCCTTCCTCATCTCTTATTATAGTCTTTGGCTTAAAATCTAATTGACCTGATATAAGGATTGCCACCCCAGCTTTCTTCTGATGCCCATTAGCATGGTAAATTGTTTTCCACCCCCTCACTTTAAATCTGGAGGTGTCTTCGCGTCGAAAATGAGTTTCTTGTAGGCAACATACTGATGGGTTTTGTTTTTTTTATCCATTCTGATACCCTGTGTCTTTTGATTGTGGCATTTAGCCCATTAACATTCAGGGTAACTATTGAGGGATATGCCATTTTTTATCCATTCTGATACCCTGTGTCTTTTGATTGGGGCATTTAGCCCATTAACATTCAGGGTAACTATTGAGGGATATGCCATTATTAGTCTGTAAGGTGACTGTTACAGTATATTGTCTCTGTACCTTTCTGATCTACTACTTTTAGGCTCTCTCTTTGCTTAGAGGACCCCTTTCAATATTTCCTGGAGAGCTGGTTTGGTGTATGCAAATTCTTTCAGATTTTGTTTGTCCTGGAAGCTTTTTATCTCTCCTTCTATTTTCAATGATAGCCTAGCTGGATAGAGTATTCTTGGCTGCATGTTTTTCTTGTTTAGTGCTCTGAATATATCATGCCAGCTCTTTCTGGCCTGCCAGGTCTCTGTGGATAAGTCTGCCGCCAATCTAATATTTCTACCATTGTATGTTACAGACTTCTTTTCTCGGGCTGCTTTCAGGATTTTCTCTTTGTCACTAAGACTTGTCAATTTTACTATTAGGTGACGGGGTGTGGACCTATTCTTGTTGACTTTGAGGGGGGTTCTCTGCATCTCCTGGATTTTGATGCTTGTTCCCTTTGCCATATTAGGGAAATTCTCTCCAATGATTCTCTCCAATAGACCTTCTGCTCCCCTCTCTGTTTCTTCTTCTTCTGGAATCCCAATTATTCTAATGTTGTTTCGTCTTATGGTGTCACTTATCTCTCGAATTCTCCCCTCATGGTCCAGTAGCTGGTTCCCTCTTTTGCTCAGGTTCTTTATTCTCTGTCATTTGATCTTCTATATCACTAATTCTTTCTTCTGCCTCATTGATCCTAGCAGTGAGAGCCTCCATTTTTGATTGCACCTCATTAATAGCTTTTTTGATTTCAACTTGGTTAGATTTTAGTTCTTTAATTTCTCCAGAAAGGGCTTTAATATCTCCAGAGAGGGTTTCTCTAATATCTTCCATGCCTTTCTCGAGCCCAGCTAGAATGTTCAGAATTGTCATTCTGAACTCTTGATCTGACATATTACTAATGTCTTTGTTGATTAGGTCCCTAGCCTTCGGTACTGTCTCTTGTTCTTTTGTTTGTGGTGATTTTTTCCGCCTTGTCATTTTGTCCAGATAAGAGGATATGAAGGATCAAATAAAATACTAAAAGGGTGGCAAAGACCACAGAAAAATGCTATGTAACTAAATGAGAAGAGACCCCAATTTGTGGGGGGGAGAAAGGGGGTAAAAAGAGGTTCAGAAAAAAAAAAGAAAAAAAATTTAAAAAATAAAGCAAATAAAGAAAAATATAAAAAAGAAAGAAAATATATATATATTTAGATAAACTAGTCAAAAAACGTTAAAAAAGAAAAGGGCAAAAGTTTTAAAAATTTTAGCAGAAGAAGAAAAAAGAAAAAAATTAAAAAAAAAAATTGAAGTAGCTGCAAGACTAATGAATCATGGGGAGGAAGCCATGAGTTCCGTGCTTTGCTTTCTCCTTCTCTGGAATTGCGCTGCTGTCTTAGGAATTGAACCTACTTTCCTTGATAGATGAACTTCGTCCTGGCTGGATATTTTGTTGATCTTCTGGGGGAGGGGCCTGTTGTTGTGACTCTCAAGTGTCTTTGCCCGAGGCGGGATTGCACCCCCCTAACCGGTGGCCGGACTATGTAATCGGCTCGGGTTCGCTTTTGGGAGCTTCTGTTCCCTGAACGCTTCCCATAGAGTTCCGGAGGATGGGAATGAAAATGACGGCCTCCTAGTCTCTGGCCCGGAGGAGCCGAGAGCCTGGGGCCCCACTCCTCAGTGCGCCCCCAGAGGACAGCACCCAAACACTCCCGTATCTCCAGCCTCTAGCTGCGCTCCGAGCTCACCCAGCCCGGGACCAGTTCAAGGTAACCCCGAGCTGAGAGTTCAGTCCTCGGCTCTGTCTCTGCAGCCGGCTTCTCCGTTCTAATACCTGAGAGCTCTGCGACACTCCGACACCCCCGATCCTTCTGTGACCCTGCGGGACCTGGGGCCACGCTGACCCCGCGTGGGTTTCACCCTGGTTTAGCCTCTGGAGCAATGTCCCTCAGTGGGACAGACTTTTAAAAGTCCTGATTTTGTGCCGCCCCTCCCCCCGCGGTCTATCTTCCCGTCGTTTTAGATTCACTTCTCCGCCAGTCCTACCTTTCAGAAAGTGGTTGATTTTCTGTTTCTAGAGTTGCTGTTCTTCTTCTCTTCGATCTCCCGTTGGATTTGTAGGTGTTTGCAATGTTTAGATAAGCTATCGTGCTGATCTTCTGCTACCTGATGTAGTCTCAGCCTGCTACTTCTCCGCCATCTTGACTCCTCCCTCAACACCTAAGATTTTTAAAAAGTGTGTCCATACACATCAATTTCACTTAAGTTTCTCATCGTTCTAGAACTTAAGTATTATGGTTCTCTTTCTCAGGGATGGAAACTAAAATTAAAGGTGATGAGTGGCTCTCCAGGGTCATAGACTTAAGAAAGACCATAAGGCTTGAACCTAGATTGTTATGGCTTCTAGGTTAGTATTGATTTCATGACATGGGCTTCCTCTAGGCCAGAGGCAAAGAGGAACTCACATGATGGTTATTGCAAAAAACTATAATGTCCACTCATTATCTCAAGGATCATTAAAGACAAGATGAAAGAATGATGTGGGCTTTCAGTTCTTCATGTGAAAAGAAGAAGTTCCAGATATGGAAATCTGTATTCCCTATAGCACTACAGTAGTAGCAATAGAGACAGGAAGATTGCATCCCTTCATGAGACAGGAAGGCTCCATTGAAAAGGATTTATCATCCCTGATGATATTGATTCTGCTTCTCTTGCCGTCTTTGAGGCTTGACCTCTACAGACTTTTTTTTATTTATGTAAAAGAATAATAATGACATTTTTCCTGGGTTATGATTGGTAGTTTCTTCTTTCATCAAACTTATTTTCTGCAAGTCTTCTGCAGAAATCATAGGTTATGAAAATTTCTAGAGCCCAGAAGAAATATTTTAGAGGTAGATTTATCTTTCTTTTCCTCCTTCTTTCTCCTGGATCTATTCTCTTTTGTCTCTCAATAAGATCTTCTCTCACTTTCTTCATTGAATGAATAATGAACAAGCCAATGAATAAATGAGAATATAGAATGGAATATGGAGAAAGCAAGTGGGAAATAAAGTTATCCTAGAAATGGAGCTGGAATCCTAGGTATGAGGGAATGGAAATCTGTACACATAAAAGGTGTAAATCAGATAGATCAATGAAAAGTACTGAAAGTCACCATAAAAAATAATAGCACCAGCACTCTTCATATATATGAAATGGTATGCTTGCCTACATTGTCATTTCTAGTTATTTTTGTGGAGATATATAGATATATATAGGTATATATATATAGATATAGATATAGGTACTCTGTCTATAGGTATCTATATATATCCATATTTGGATATGGAGACTATCTATATATCTATATATATAACTATCATAGTTATTTTGGTGGAGATATATATGGATATGGAGATATATATCTCCATATATATCTCCACCAAAATATATGGATATATATGGAGATATATATCTCCATATCCATATATATCTCCACCAAAATAACTAGAAATAACAATATAGGCAAACATACCATTTCATGTTTATATTGCCATGCCAGTGACTTTAATTAACACCTTACGTAGGCTAAACACTTAGCCTTCACATCATTGTTAAACACAAAAAGTGAAGAGAAGGGTGATTATTTCCTCCCCAGTGTTGGCTATTCTCTCTCAGTCTTATTCAGCATATGGTTTTCTTCTCAGGAGACAGGTTATACACCTGACCTGCATTAGAAAAGTTAGCAAATGAAATGAGATTTCCTCTAAACCGCTATCAGTGTTATTTGGAGTATATTTGAAAGCTTATTCTTTAATATAGTAATATTCCATTCTCTATACTTTTATTACTTTGCACTTGAATCCAGTATCTGTAGTTGAGACAGAGGCATACAATGAAACAGTATCTCACTATATATATGGATAAACTTATTAGTGTATAGATACACACACATACAAACACACATACACATGTACATGTTTTCTATACACTGCCAAGGCATTCATTAGAAAAACGTGGATGGGAATAATGAGAAGCAGACTCAGATTTAGGTGGAATTAGACCTCAGCTATGTAGGAACTACTATTTTTAGATGAGCTCCACTTATAATACAGTTATGCACCCATCATTAACCACAGATTGCCTTCCTATAGAAAAACCTTCCCAATCTTTTTCATTTTCTAAATCCTATCTATCTTTGTAATCTAACAATAGTTATTGATAATCCATGAGGCTGTTCTAGACTAATCCAGAGAATTGTCTTTCTTTTCTAAACTTATGGCACTTCTAGTTACTATCAGAATAAATCATTTGCAAGTGATACCAGGCACCAGGCACATTCTTGTGATACTGTGGATCTTTCTTTTAAATATTGTTCTATTTCATTTATTTTGTATAAATTGAAGCTTATTGATTTCCTCCTATGTATATTATTCTCTGCATATGATCCATGGCTAAAAGCCAGCTGTCTTTTCATGAGTAATAGTTCCAGAAAGGAGTTTTCTAAAGTTTCATATTACACTAGGGCTGCAAAGGGAAAAGGAAAGAAAAAAAAAACATTATTAACGCAGATAAAGAGACTGAGGCAAGAGAATAAAGGTATGTGGAAGATAAGATTCAGATGTCATGTAAAGGCAGCACTCAGGAGAGTACGGCATTGAGCTAAGAATGTATGAAGGGGATGGAGGCAATAATGGGTCCGAGAGAGGCAAGAATTGAGCCTCAGCAAGAATATCTTAACAGAGTAATAGGGACACAAGAGTGCCAACAGTTCTAGAATGAAAGCTGGGTTGAATGAATCTCTGCCCCTCAGAAACTGTAAGTGATGAAAATATTTAGCTAAACTTTCAATTTGCACATACCATTCCGTGATTGATTTCTGATTTCTTTTTCCTCCTCATCTTTTCTCTACTTTATTTTAAGACCATTTGCAAAAAGGGATTATTTTCTACTCAATATAGCATATGTCCTAGATACACTGAGTACCACAGGCTCAGACGTATACAGTAGGATTTTCCTCAAGCAACTCGAAGCTTACAGTTCCAGAGGTATACCTTAATGATCTATAACTCTAAAGTGAAGTTCTTGAGATAACTATTTTTTTTGCTACTTTTTTTTTGACAGAGAGATCACAAGTAGACAGAGAGGCAGGCAGAGAGAGAGAGGAGGAAGCAGGCTCCCCTCTGAGCAGAGAGCATGATGCGGGACTTGATCCTGGGACCACAAGACCATGACCTGAGCCGAAGGCAGTGGCTTAACCCACTGAGCCACCCAGGCGCCCTTGAGATAACTATTTTTAGTCACCTTTTATGGACTGAAAATTTATGCTTCTCAAAAATTCATGTTAAAATCCTAATTCCAATAAGATGGTATTTGGAGTTGGGGTCTTTGGAGATAATTAGGTCACAAGGGTGAGCCCTCATGTATAGGATTGGTGTCCTTACAGGGAGAGGTCAGAGAGCTAGCTAGCTCTCTTTACACCACATGAGGATACAATGAGCTGTTAGCAATCTGCTGTGTGGAAGACGGCTCTCACCAGAAACTGACCATGCTGGCACTCTGATATCTGACCTAAAAACCTCCAGGATGATACTCATTTCTATTGTTGAGAAGCTACTTAGTTTATGGTATTTTGTTATAGCAGCCCAAGCTGACTAAGACATTTTCCTTATATTCCCATAAAACCTATGACAATAATTTTCATATGGTAGATTTTCCATTAATGCTGATTAACATATCCTTTCTAATTCCACATGTTTATCATTTATCTGTGATGAATATTCAAAGATCTTTCTCTAAAAGATGCAACCCTGGCCAATTAATAAACAAAATCATTGAACATTCAATCAAATCATTAATGTATCTTGAGTGCAATGAAAAGTCAGGTGGGTGGGACAGATAATACCAAAGGATGTGTTTTTGTCATTATTTTACAGTTTTGAGTTGTGATGGGAGTTGCCTTTGAAAATATTTGTAATTCTCATTTAGATGAGCTCTGTGTCATGCAGAGAAAGATGAAAAGCAATATCTGTGTGAATCAGGTATGAAGGTTTGATTCTATATTTACCAGCCACTAGTGCCTTTGAGTGATCATATTTGTTCTCTGATTACACGTGGCCTGATGGATTTCAAAGCAAAAGAGCAGGAGGAGTTGAAAATACTTGATCACACAATAGTATCAGGTGTTGCCATTGGCAATGAAGAACCAACATCCCATTTCCAATATATGAGACATAACTAGACTTTGGGCAAATCTGATGCAGTAGCGATAGCCCATACTAGACAAGGCTAAATACCAAGCAGAAGACAGTTTGTTTACTATGTATAGAAGCACATGCAGCTCAGACAAGGAGCATGAAGGGATGAACTAGGAACTCCCTGACTTATGGTTGGTTTTCTGGGGAAAGTTTAATGGTGTTACATTGCCCTGGTGGCAATGCCCCTAATACATAGGAAAGGTCTTTGCCAATCTAAAAGGGATTCTTTTTCAGAAGGAGGGTTAAAACTCTTGCTTACTTTGATTGAATAAAATAGTATATTCCATCAAGTGGGTTGGTGATGACCTAGAGCAATCTGGTAAAAGAAAGAAAGTCACAGAATGTACTACAAAATATGAAGTCTCCCTTAGGAATAAGAGTTCAAGTAGTAAAATCTTGCATGGAGGAAACACATAAAATTATATATTACATCATTTTATTCTATAAAGATGTAATGATTCATTTTTGTGTTTTATACTATAAAACACATATACTATAAACATATAGTAATCACTATACTATATGAAGAGTACTGAATTGCATATTTCCCAATATTATTGTTTATAAATCTCATTGACAGTCAGGAAAGATGTACAAATGTCAACTCCATTTTGAAAACAGTAAACTAGATTTTAGAGAAATGAAGTAAAGAGTTAAATGAAGTAGTTAACATTAAGTATGTTTGAGGCAAAGAAAGGTGTCTATGCACTGAGACCCGACACCTCATTTGTAATCTCTGGTCTGAACAAAGTGATAAGAAGAAAAGAATAATGAGTCTTATTACAGACCAGCTAAGGCTGAATAACAAAAATGTTTAGTGCAGCCAGTCAGCTGGGTCACAATTAACAGTATGGGACTGGAGGAAAGGAAGTAGATAGTGATCACCAACCTGTAAGTTTTGTTATGTGTGCCTGGCAGGCAGTCAAGAGATGGAAAGAAATCTGTGTATGAAAAGAACATTCATGAACCTATTGTTGGCAAGCTGAGATAGCCTGGAGATGCACTCATTTCTCTTTCAAGGATAAGTTTATAGAAAGAATAAATAATAGATAAATTAACAGAAATACCAGAATGAGACAAATGAAGTCCCTAGGGTACAAAATTTAAGGAACCCCTCACTTGCAGGGTCATGAAGATTCATGGGTGAGGCTTGTGCAAACCTAGGTGTGAATGTCTCCTGACATCGTGTGCTCTGGATGCATCAATTGCCTCACCTTAGTGATGGTTCTGGTGTTTACACTGCATCAAAAACAATTAGTTATTTTTTTCTCAGATGATATGGCAATTTTTCAGTTTCGGGAACAGCAAATCTTCGTGAAAAATAGTAATGCAAGAGTAGTAAAAAAAAAAAAAAAAAAAAAAAAAAAACCTGGACAGTAATGACCCATTTTGTGATGACAAATTTGCAACAATTTGCTCCAATGAATCATTTCTTTTTGTATTTATAGATTTTCAGTTATACTTCCAAAGTCTGATACAATTTCACTTTCTTGGTTTACATATTTATTCATTCCAAGGTATTTATTGAATTCCTACCTAATGTGTCATTTTGGTAGGCAATTGACTATACATTGGTGAACAAAACAGAATAGGTGACTGCTCTTTTGACGTTGACAAGTAGGAGAGAAAAAAACACTTAATAAGTACATAACTAAATTAGTAAGTACTTGTCATTGTGGTAAGGACAATTAAAGAAACAAACATGATGCAGGAATGACTACTATTATTGGTTCATATTTGAGAACACAGTCGAGGATCACCTCCAAGACCTTTGGCGATGCAGTGTGGTTGAGGAGAATTCCTTCCAGAAGTCCTAAGACATTTGAGAAAGTAAATTATATAACATATATTCTTTAAATATTAAAGATAAAATTGAAATAATTCATGCATGCCTTAAAATAGGAAGATATTTTTTCAAGTATGTAGAATAAAACACAACACATTTGGTCATACTGCAAAGATACTAATAATACAGTTCTTTCTTTCTAGTTTTGTCTCATGTCACACTTTAGTAAAATTCGTATTATTCCTTTACTACTCTTTCTTTGCTCTTGTATTTCTTCTTGCTCTTCCTTCTACTACTCTTCCTTTTTATTCTTACATATTTAGGATTGATATAATTTTAACTTCTTCTCATTTGAAGATTCTCTTGGAGGGGAGCCTAGAAGGCTCAGTTTTGTTGAGTTTCAGCTCAGGTATTTTTCTTTTGGACCCTAGGATCCTGCCCTGCATTGGACTCTATGCTCAGTAGGGAGTCTGCTTGAAGATTCTCTGCCTCTGCCCAATACCCCCCCCACACACACACATTCTCTCCCTCTAATAAAAATTATTTTAAAAAGATGAAAAATAAGAAAATCCTGAAAAAATAAATAAAAGTCTACTAAATTAAAATACAAAGAATGTTATTTAGTGTTTTCCCTATGCTCTGAATCTTTGCAGCCCTCTATTATCAGTAAACTTGAGAGGAGTGAGTTGCTTGTGATGGTCTTCTAGGGGAGGGATCTCTTGCCCTGAACCTTAAGTGGACTCCAATTGGTGCAAAAGCAGTCCTCCTAAGCAATGGAGACAGGCCTCAGGGTAAGCAGCCCTAGCGTCCAGTATGTGGCGCAGTTTTACTCCCTGAATTCTTGCAGCACCAATGGGTGAGATGAATATTGCTGCACCCTGCTCTCTATGCAGGAGCTGAAAATTTGCACCCCAGCTCTTCACAGAGCCTTCACAGGAAAAAAAAAATCCACCAATCGTTAACTCCCTGGTTTCTGTCAGAACTCTGTGTTCACACTGCCAGTGACAAGGCATTTTTATCTCAGGAACACAATTGAGTTCTAACTCCAATATCTTTGTTTTTAAAGATTTTATTTATTTGAGAGACAGAGAGAGTGGGAGTGAAAGTGAGAGAGAGCAGGAGATGTGAGAACGTCAGAGAGAGAAGCAGAGTCCCCATGGAGCTGGGAATCTGATATGGGACAGGATCCAGACACTTTGGGGTCATGACCTGAGATGAAAGCAGTTACTTAAACAACTGAGCCACACAGCTGGCCCCAATTCCATTTTCTATGGATGCCTGTGGCACAGAACCGCACCATACCAGCTGGGTGTTTGAGGTCCTGCCATGTTTTTTTTTTTTTTTCTTTTCTTTTTTCTTTCTTTTCTTTTCTTTTTTTTTTCTTTTCTTTTCTTTTTTTTTTTTTTTTTTTTTTTTTTTTTTTTTTGCTAGATGCCTCTCAGTAAAGTGAATGCCCAACAATACTGTGATTCGGAGTATAGGGCTACACAGAGCAGAAAGCCAGGACCTAGCTCAGTGGTTTTCAGCCATTTTTCCCTAACTGATGTCTGGGAACTATGAAGCATCCTGGCCCCACCTGTTCTTCTTGCGACCCTCAGGATCCTCAGATCATGTTGTCACACCTGGGATTCCACCCAGTTTCACCATTTGAACACTTTTAAGCCATAAATGTCCCCCATAGTTGTCGACTCCTAAGTGTTTCAATCAAGCACTTCATTGCCACTAAAAACTTTGTGGCAGTCTCCTTCAGGTAGGTGCCTCCCCTCTGCTGTATCCACAGTCATATCACCCGCACAACTTATTCCCACCCATGCTACTGCTGCCGGCACCACAGTGAGAGCTAAAGGTTGCTCTTGAGGTGGTTCAGGTTCTTCTTCTGTGGCTGGTGCTGATGGCCCAAGAAGAGAAAGTATCATCACCATGACTGACTTTTCCTGTCCCTCCTAAATAATGACAAATTTTCCCACCACTCAATGGTCTCTGAGTACATGAAGCAATCCCTGGAAGGTCTCCCCTGATGACAGGTCATGGGCATAGGGATCGGAGAATATTCATTACTCCTGGACTACCAGTAGACGGAGACTAGCTATGTGTGGCCTAAGCTATTCCATCCACTGGTCTATATCTACCACATCCTGTCTTCTTCACCTCAGCATCTCTCCTCCCTCTGCTCATCACCTCCTGCTTGTGCTCTTTAACCTCTATTAAAGAAATAAAATCCTGAAAAAAAAATAAAAGTTTGAGCTTAAAAGTGTACACTTAGGCCTTCAAGACCTGACTGGAAACATCCTCCTTTGTGTATTTCTTTGTCATCTTTCCTCTTGTTCTAATGGCATCAGAGGTGCATGACAACCCAGGGAGTGAGAAGGCCCATGGTGGAGGGACTCTGCATTCCTGAAAGACCACATAAAGGATTTCAGTCTCCTAATATGAAGACTCCCCCAGCACAATCATGGGGGGGGGGGAATCTGTGGTGACATGTTACCAAAATTTGGGGAGTTACTTCATAACTTAGCATAATGTAATATACCTACAACATGTTGAAATCACCAAGTTAACTTCAAGAGTTATCAGCCAAAAACCTTTAAAAATGACCAAAGAGGCACCTGGCTTCTTCAGTCAGTAGGATACTTGATATCTGGTATGAGTTTGAGCCCCACATAAGGCATAGTTTGCTTAGAAAACAAATTATAAAAATGGAAAAAAAAGGACTTACACATAAGCAAAGTCAATGAGGCTTAAAGGATGGAGCTGGTCAGTGTGGGGATGGATCCTGTCTTCCATTCATTCAGCCACTGGGCACTGCAGACTCAGGTGGTTCCAGTGCTTATCAGCCAACCAGATTCTCCGTCTAAGAACTCAGGGCCTAGAGGAGAAGATGGAAAAACAAGAAACAAAAATGAGAATGACAAGAGAAATTGCTCAATAGGAAAAGAGCAAGGGACTACAACTAAGTCCTGAGCTCCACCAAGTGAGGGGTTTGACAAGGTTATGCTGAGATGACATTGAGAAGTCCTGTGTCAGGAAAAGAAGGAGACAGCCCTGCACAAATCTGAGTGTATTCAACCTGGCAGATGACACCGTGGAGCAGAGAATTGGGGGCAGAATTTGATGTTCCCAGAGTGGAGGTTAGAAAGGAGGCCAGGGTGACCAGAGGAAGCTGAGGAAGAGAGCAGAGAGGGAGGGCCAGGGACTGGGACAGTTCGACAGTATCAGTGCACTTCTCCCAGTGCTATATGACCACATTTCCACACACTCAGTGGCTGAACCCACAAACACTGTCTCCTGGTCTCAGGGGATCAGAAATCCAACAGTGCTTAGCTGGGGGCTCCTTCCAGATTCTCTCATTAGTTTGAGGCTATTGACAACACCAAGGGAGGACTTGCTTCTCTGAGAACCTGAGCGCACTTAGAGGCATTGGCCAGATACAGCTCATCTCAAATACCTGAGTTATTCTGTCTGATGTTGAATCACAGTGCTAGGCCACATGCATATGTCTGTGTCATGTTTCAACCTAAGGGCTTGTACTCCAGTATAAGGATCTGATAGAGAACATGGGTCAGAGTCAACATAGGGCTGGGCAATGATCTTTTATAACTAAATCTCAGCAGGGACTTTGGGTAATGTTGCCATTTTCTGTGGAATGGAAGTAAATCACTAAATCCAGACCACATTCAAGGGAGGGGGTTACACAAGGATATATGCAGAGGATTTGTGGAACCAATGGTACCCCTGAGGGGAGAAGGTGATGATCCCTATGGGGTCAGTGCCTTGCCCAGAATCAGACTGGTAGGAAGTCTTACCAGGCATGAATCCAGCTCTTTGAGTATCTTCAAAGGTGGGGTCCTGGCACACCTAGACATTCACGTGGGGCTCTGGAAAATGTTGTCAAGAAGGAAGTGGCTATAAACATGGAAATGGTATCGGGCTGAGGGTGATTATTGATATCTTGGAAAGGAGACATCTCTCCATGTTCTTGTCTGTGGAGGACCCCAGTTTATGCCAACCCACTGAATGGGCCCCTATCTACATCACACACATTGGAAAGGAAGTAATGGCTTGCATCACAGGACAGGCACTCTCTAAGGGTAAGGGTGCATTCTGACCATAAAGGGCCAAGACACCAATCCCTTCTTTAGGGACTGCATTGAAAATTAGAAGGCTAAGATCTTGTGAAGCTATTACCCACCCATTGTAGGTGGGACTGTCATCTGGGACTGCAGAATGTCAGTGCTGATGAACAGATGTGTGCACACAGTAGCGAGAGTGCATGTGCACACAAAAACACACAAACCAGTAGGGACTGTGGGGTGGGATATGACTAGTAGCAGATTCAAAGAAGTTGATAGGAGGAAAGAAATTTGGTCGGAGGTATTTCCTACATGTGACCCTACTCCTCTAACATCATAAATATTATCCAACCTATGGCTGTGGATATCTGGTAGAAGGACATGCTAGAATCATCTGTATTTTACAGAGAAGACCATCCCTGTCAGGAACAATGGCTTATATAGGGGCAAAAACAGGTAAGAATAGAGTTTTGCCTGAAACCAGATGTGTTTCCAAGCTGGGGCCCTGGTGGTACCCAGATCTTCCCTTGGGCCCTGTAGAGAGGGGTGTATTGATGTCACTGTGTACATATGTGGCCTTGCATGCAGAAAAGGGATGAGGAGATAGCAAACCATAGCACTGATTGCTTAGGTGTCAAACCAGGAGTGGACTCCAGTAGGGGATCCCAGGCAGTGATGTCACTTCCTTGACCACATACCCCAACAGAACTTGGAACTCCTGCAACCAGGCACCCACATTCTAGTGCACTCCAGTGTCAGGGCTACTTGGCTAGAGACATCTGATATGGAAAGCTGTTCTCTTGCTGCTTGCCTACTTTCTGGAGCTCTGGCTTCCAGAAACCCCAAGGGAATGGCTTTTTCATATGCTGCTGACATTGGCCCAAAACCTCGCCCCCAATACCTCAGGGCATTTGGCAGGGGGTGCCATAAGTTACTTAATATTGAGCAGACTAGGATATGCCCACCCCTGTGAACTATCAAAGCGCAGCCCCTTCCCTTCCTCTTGAGTTTTAGGGAAAGAGGAATATGCGGGGCTCCTGACCTAGGGCTGTAGTAGGTTGTGCACCGAGGACACCCTGGTGATCCCTTCTCGTTCACACAAATGTCATGGTGGGAAGGGTGGAAAGAGGATTCCTGAGGTGTCTCTTACCAGTGCCAGAGCCCATCCAAGATCCGGAAGCTGTGCCACGTTTCTCTCCTTGATGGAGGTGTGTGAATACTGGGGTGTGGTGTGTCTGGAATGGAATCCCCTTGGTCTGAAAACCAGCAAAAGCATCCAGACAGGGCTCTGAGGCCTCCTGCCTGGCTTCTGGGCACTGTCTTTACAGACCTCTTGAAACTAGATGGGGCCGAAGCTGAATGATGAGATCCCCATCTATAGCTCCTTGAAGGATAAGAAGGTGCCCCACACTGCCAACAGAATCCAGCACTAGTTCGAGATGCGTGCAGGTGTTGGAGAGATCCCACTCCAAGGGCGCCAATGCAGAACAAAGGACCCCACATCCTAGAAGCTATCCTGGGCTCCTAGCGTCCTATATTCACATGCATCTCCATTCCATCTCTTCCCCAAACTTGCCCATCTGGTCCTGCCCACACCTAAAACAGAAGCAGAGTCATGTCCACTTATTTATAAGAATATCATAAAAGAGACTTTAAACCATGTCTCATTTCATTTATCTAGAATTCTTTTGCACTGTGCTATGCATTTTCCTAACTCGAGGTCCCAAGTGTCCCCATTGGACCAACAGCTCTTCCCCAAGTTCTGCAAGTCTTGCAAATGATCATGGTGAATTGGGAGATTATTATCCAAAGGGCCCTTTATCCCATGGTACAATTTATCTTGCTCTCTGCCCTTTTGTTTCGATGGAACACATCTTTGGGATGCCTCCAGGGTCAGGAACAGGGGCTCCACTGTGCTGCACACCATTCCAGAAGGCCAGTCATTTAACACAGCCATTGAGCCCTTTACTGAAGCAGGAATTTGATGTGATCCCCTTCTGTTGTCAATGCAAAGTACTGCATCCTACATCCTTCACGCCCTAATATCCTAAGACCTCTCACCTAAAACACCTCTGTGTTCTCGTCTCAAGAATGGGATATGTTATCAGAAATCACAGGATTCATGCCATTCATGCAGGGTGCTGCTATCAGTACTCAGCTCACAAAGTTATCTGAGATACTATCAGTTCAGACACTATTTACTTCAATTCTTTATATGGATGCCACGAACCTTTTTTTTTTTCTTTTTCCTTAAAGGTTATCAATTGATTGGTTGATTGATGGATTTGAGAGAGAGGCAGGGGGAGAGTGGGGAGAAGCAGAGGTAGAGACAGAATCCTCAAGCAGACACTGCCCTATGGCCTCAGCCCTACCAGGAATGCAGTCCCAGGACATTGAGAATGAGACATGAACCAAAACCAAGAGCCTTATTATTAACCCAAGGAAACACTGAGTCACCTTATTCTTTTTAGGTCTGAGAGCTTTTTCTGGAAAATGGGAAGGTGTCCTGGGGAGACGTGGTTGGTGTGTGAGCACTATGGAAAAGCATAGTGGGATGTAGGACAGCTTCAACACTTAAGAGGGTCATTCTTCAACCCTGCCTCCTCCAAGCCCTATCTCTACCTCAAATCTAGGACCCTGAACAGAGGATTTAGGAACCATCACACAGCAGTCTGTTAGAGCCTGGACACTTGGCGTTGAGAGGGTGCTCAGGAGACCAAGTGAGAGATCAGGGACCACACAACCCACATCCTATGGGAGATTAGTGTCAGTGGAAGGAGACCCACTCATGGCAACCTAGTGAATAAGGCAGCACACGGGCACAGGAGGTAACGTTTGAGGTATTTTGAGGGTCCTGGGAAGGCCTGGCTAGAGACAGAGTACCTTTGTTCCTTCCTTTTTAGATCTTTACAGAGCAGTTGTGGGTGCAGTGAGGGTAATTAGGAGGCCAGACACCACCCTTCTCTGGGCATATGAAATTGAATTCATGTGGCAAGTGAGGAAGGAGACAGACTGAGGAATGTGTCCAGCTCCCCTAAGAAGGACAGAAATGCTCACACCATTGATCAAGGGTCCCCACTCATTACTCCTTTTTGCCAGTCCCCCATCTGTGACCAGGCCTGTCCTGGGCAGCACTGACAGATCACAGGTTGACAAGGAATAGGACTAGTCCCTGATAAGAGCTGGATGTCCAGGGGTCCAGGTTCCACAGGGGTTCCCTGGGATATTGGTTTGGATGGGTGCCCTGTCATCTGACTTGTCTGCCTAACTGTCTGTCCCTAGGGCCATCTATTACATCTTGGGCATCTGGCATGGAACAATATTTTGGGGAATTTTTCCAGCACCCAGAATTTCCCAGCTTGTATATGCTGCTGGCATACATGGGGCTCAAGATGCCAGGCTCAGACCTAGAGCATTGTGCCCAGCCTCTGCTCTCACAGCTGCTGCACCTTGAGCCCACAAAGCCAGAGACTGGGGGTGAGGAGGACTGGGGTTGACTGACGTGGGCCTGAGGAGGAGACAGGGTGCGCCACACTGAGTAAGCCTCCACAGATTGTTATTGGTCTGAGAGAAGTGAGTAGTCTCTGATCCTTGTCCCCATGGGCTTTAGTTGGGGAGACATTCCAAGGATGTTGTCCTGACTGCAGACCAAATTGAGTGGTTGGAACAGTTTCTTTTATTTATAAGGTAAAAGAGAAGTCAGCCATACTGATAATGCTTTCTCTTCTTGGAGCTACAGCACCAGCCCTAGAGCAAGATCCTGATCCATCTCAGGAACCCGTCCCAATATCCATTCTGGCACCCCCTGCATCTTGGAGCCTGAGCTGGCCCATCCCATCCATGCCTCTGTGGCTCACCCGTAAGGAAGAGGAGTGACTTCACCTGCCATGCTGGGACCAGAGCAGGTGAAAGTCAGGGCTCTAATTCACGCTCCTGAGATGGAAGACCCAGGGACCCCTTTGCCTAAACTGGAGGTCCATCAGGGTCCTGCCCCTGATCCTGGATTCCCTGAACAGCCTGAACCACAACCTACCTCAGTGGAGCAAGCAGCATCAGCCCCTGGGCAGCTGGTGCAGGCTGTAGCCCGAAATAATGCCTTCTCCTGTTGTTGCCATCTTTGTAATATTTGTGTTTTGTATACACCTGTATGACTTAATAGACTTTGTTCATTAAATAAAGTAAAATTTGAGTTTACATAAAATTTTACTCAGATCTTTTTCAATGGCATATCGATATCTCATTAGGTACATTCAGAGTTCAGGTACATTAGGTACAATTTACTTCTACATTTCCATCACAGAGACACCTGTGCTACTAATGACTCATTGCTCATTCCCTCACCCCAGGCCCTGAAACCACTGCTGTTCTCTTTACCTCATCTTCGATTTTCATGTGCCTGGAATCCTACAATATGGTCTTCTCTGTCTGTCTGCAGAACATAAGAGTGATTCACATTAAAAAATATACATATACAGAGGGGAGGAGTCAAGATGGCGGAGAAGTAGCAGCCTGAGACTACATCAGGAAGCAGGAGATCAGCTCGATAGCTTATCTAAACATTGCAAACACCTACAAATCCAACGGGAGAGCGAAGAGAAGAAGAACAGCAACTCTAGAAACAGAAAATCAACTACTTTCTGAAAGAACCTGTTTTTATCCCCTTTCTCCCCCCCACAATTTGGGGTCTCTTCTGATTTGGTTACAGCGCATTTTTCTAGGGTCTTTGCCACCCTTTTAGTAGTTTATTTGCTCCTTCATATCCTCTTATCTGGACAAAATGACAAGGCGGAAAAAATCACCACAAACAAAAGAACAAGAGACAGTACCGAAGGCTAGGGACCTAATCAACACAGACATGGGTAATATGTCCGATCAAGAGTTCAGAATGACGATTCTGAACATTCTAGCCGGGCTCGAAAAAGGCATGGAAGATATTAGAGAAACCCTCTCTGGAGATATTAAAGCCCTTTCTGGAGAAATTAAAGAACTAAAATCTAACCAAGTTGAAATAAAAAAAGCTATTAATGAGGTGCAATCAAAAATGGAGGCTCTCACTGCTAGGATAAATGAGGCAGAAGAAAGAATTAGTGATATAGAAGACCAAATGACAGAGAATAAGGAAGCCGAGCAAAAGAGGGACAAACAGCTACTGAACCATGAGGGGAGAATTCGAGAGATAAGTGACACCATAAGACAAAACAACATTAGAATAATTGGGATTCCAGAAGAAGAAGAAACAGAGAGGGGAGCAGAAGGTCTATTGGAGAGAATCATTGGAGAGAATTTCCCTAATATGGCAAAGGGAACAAGCATCAAAATCCAGGAGATGCAGAGAACCCCCCTCAAAGTCAACAAGAATAGGTCCACACCCCGTCACCTAATAGTAAAATTTACAAGTCTTAGTGACAAAGAGAAAATCCTGAAAGCAGCCCGAGAAAAGAAGTCTGTAACATACAATGGTAAAAATATTAGATTGGCGGCAGACTTATCCACAGAGACCTGGCAGGCCAGGAAGAGCTGGCATGATATATTCAGAGCACTAAACAAGAAAAACATGCAGCCAAGAATACTCTATCCAGCTAGGCTCTCATTGAAAATAGAAGGAGAGATAAAAAGCTTCCAGGACAAACAAAAACTGAAAGAATTTGCAAACACCAAACCAGGTCTCCAGGAAATATTGAAAGGGGTCCTCTAAGCAAAGAGAGAGCCTAAAAGTAGTAGATCAGAAAGGTACAGAGACAATATACAGTAACAGTCACATTACAGACTAATAATGGCACTAAATTCATATCTCTCAATAGTTACCCTGAATGTTAATGGGCTAAATGCCCCAATCAAAAGACACAGGGTATCAGAATGGATAAAAAAACAAAACCCATCAGTATGTTGCCTACAAGAAACTCATTTTAGACGCGAAGACACCTCCAGATTTAAAGTGAGGAGGTGGAAAACAATTTACCATGCTAATGGGCATCAGAAGAAAGCTGGGGTGGCAATCCTCATATCAGATCAATTAGATTTTAAGCCAAAGACTATAATAAGAGATGAGGAAGGACACTATATCCTACGCAAAGGGTCTGTCCAACAAGAAGATCTAACAATTTTAAATATCTATGCCCCTAACGTGGGAGCAGCCAACTATATCAACCAATTAATAACAAAATCAAAGAAACACATCAATAATAATACAATAATAGTAGGGGACTTGAACACTCCCCTCACTGAAATGGACAGATCATCCAAGCCAAAGATCAACAAGGAAATAAAGGCCTTAAATGACACACTGGACCAGATGGACATCACAGATATATTCAGAACATTTCATCCCAAAGCAACAGAATACACATTCTTCTCTAGTGCACATGGAACCTTCTCCAGAATAGATCACATCCTGGGTCACAAATCAGGTCTCAACCGGTATCAAAAGATTGGGATCATTCCCTGCATATTTTCAGACCACAATGCTCTGAAGCTAGAACTCAATCACAAGACGAAAGCTGGAAAGAACCCAAATACATGGAGACTAAACAGCATCCTTCTAAAGAATGAATGGGTTAACCAGGAAATTAAAGAAGAATTGAAAAAATTCATGGAAACAAATGATAATGAAAACACAACAGTTCAAAATCTGTGGGACACAGCAAAGGCAGTCCTGAGAGGAAAATATATAGCGGTACAAGCCTTTCTCAAGAAACAAGAAAGGTCTCAAGTACACAACCTAACCCTACGCGTAAAGGAGCTGGAGAAAGAACAAGAAAGAAACCCTAAACCCAGCAGGAGAAGAGAAATCATAAAGATCAGAGCAGAAATCAACGAAATAGAAACCAAAAAAACAATAGAAAAAATCAATGAAACTAGGAGCTGGTTCTTTGAAAGAATCAATAAGATTGATAAACCCCTGGCCAGACTCATCAAAAAGAAAAGAGAAAGGACCCAAATCAATAAAATCATGAATGAAAGAGGAGAGATCACAACTAACACCAAAGAAATACAGACAATTAAAAGAACATACTATGAGCAACTCTACGCCAACAAATTGGACAATCTGGAAGAAATGGATGCATTCTGAGAGACATATAAACTACCACAACTGAACCAGGAAGAAATAGAAAACCTGAACAGGCCCATAACCAGTAAGGACATTGAAACAGTCATCAAAAATCTCCAAACAAACAAAAGCCCAGGGCCAGACAGTTTTCCAGGGGAATTCTACCAAACATTTAAAGAAGAACTCATTCCTATTCTCCTGAAACTGTTCCAAAAAATAGAAATGGAAGGAAAACTTCCAAACTCATTCTATGAGGCCAACATCACCTTGATCCCAAAACCAGAAAAGGATCCCACCAAAAAAGAGAACTACAGACCAATATCCTTGATGAACACAGACGCAAAAATTCTCGCCAAAATACTAGCCAATAGGATTCAACAGTACATTAAAAGGATTATTCACCACGATCAAGTGGGATTTATTCCAGGGCTGCAGGGTTGGTTCAACATCCGCAAATCAATCAATGTGATAGAACACATTAATAAAAGAAAGAACAAGAACCATATGATACTCTCAATAGATGCTGAAAAACCATTTGACAAAGTACAGCATCCCTTCCTGATCAAAACTCTTCAAAGTGTGGGGATAGAGGGCACATACCTCAATATTATCAAAGCCATCTATGAAAAACCCACCGCAAATATCATTCTCAATGGAGAAAAACTGAAAGCTTTTCCGTTAAGGTCAGGAACACGACAGGGATGTCCATTATCACCACTGCTATTCAACATAGTACTAGAAGTCCTAGCCTCAGCAATCAGACAACAAAAAGAAATTAAAGGCATCCAAATTGGTAAAGAAGAAGTCAAACTATCACTCTTCGCAGATGATATGATACTATATGTGGAAAACCCAAAAGACTCCACTCCAAAACTGCTAGAACTTGTACAGGAATTTAGCAAAGTGTCAGGATATAAAATCAATGCACAGAAATCAGTTGCATTTCTGTACACCAACAACAAGACTGAAGAAAGAGAAATTAAGGAGTCAATCCCATTTACAATTGTACCCAAAACTATAAGATACCTAGGAATAAACCTAACCAAAGAGACTAAGAATCTATACACAGAAAATTATAAAGTACTCATGAAAGAAATTGAGGAAGACACAAAAAAATGGAAAAATGTTCCATGCTCCTGGATTGGAAGAATAAATATTGTGAAAATGTCTATGCTACCTAAAGCAATCTACACATTTAATGCAATCCCTATCAAAATACCCTCCATTTTTTTCAAAGAAATGGAACAAATAATCCTAAAATTTATATGGAACCAGAAAAGACCTCGAATAGCCAAAGGAATATTGAAGAACAAAGCCAAAGTTGGTGGCATCACAATTCCGGACTTCCAGCTCTATTACAAAGCTGTCATCATCAAGACAGCATGGTAATGGCACAAAAACAGACACATTGATCAGTGGAACAGAATAGAGAGCCCAAAAATAGACCCTCAACTCTATGGTCAACTAGTCTTTGACAAAGCAGGAAAGAATGTCCAATGGATAAAAGACAGCCTCTTCAATAAATGGTGCTGGGAAAATTGGACAGCCACATGTAGAAAAATGAAATTGGACCAATTCCTTACACCACACACGAAAATAGCCTCCAAATGTCTGAAGGACCTCAATGAGAGAAGCTAATCCATCAAAATCCTTGAAGAGAACACAGGCAGCAACCTCTTCAACCTCAGGCGTGGCAACATCTTCCAAGGAATATCGCCAAAGGCAAGGGAAGCAAGGGCAAAAATGAACTATTGGGATTTCATCAAGATCAAAAGCTTTTGCACAGCAAAGGAAACAGTTAACAAAACCAAAAGACAACTGACAGAATGGGAGAAGACATTTGCAAACGACATAGCAGATATAGGGCTAGTGTCCAAAATCTATAAGGAACTTAGCAAACTCAACACCCACAGAACAAATAATCCAATCAAGAAATGGGCAGAGGACATGAACAGACATTTCTGCAAAGAAGAAATCCAGATGTCCAACAGACACATGAAAAAGTGCTCCACATTACTCGGCATCCAGGAAATACAAATCAAAACCACAATCAGATATCACCTCACACCAGTCAGAATAGCTAAGATTAACAAGTCAGGAAATGACAGATGCTGGCGAGGATGCGGAGAAAGGGGAACCCTCCTCCACTGTTGGTGGGAATGCAAGCTGGTGCAACCACTCTGGAAAACAGCATGGAGGTTCCTCAAAATGTTGAAAATAGAACTACCCTATGACCCAGCAATTGCACTACTGGGTATTTACCCTAAAGATACAAACGTAGTGATCCGAAGGGTCATGGGCACCCGAATGTTTATAGCAGCCATGTCTACAATAGCCAAACTATGGAAAGAACCCAGATGTCCATCAACAGATGAATGGATAAAGAATAGCTGGTATATATACACGATGGAATACTATGCAGCCATCAAAAGAATGAAATCTTCCCATTTGCGATGATGTGGATGGAACTAGAGGTTGTCATGCTTAGTGAAATAAGTCAATCCGAGAAAGACAACTATCCTATAGTCTCCCTGATATGAGGACATGGAGATGCAATGTGAGGGTTATGGGGATAGGAGAGGAATAATTGAAACGAGATGGGATTGGGATGGAGACCAACCATTACTAAATCTTTACCTCACAAAACAAACTGAGTTTTGCTGGGGAGAGGGGGGGGTTGGGTCAGGGGGAGTGGGGTTATGGACATTGGGGAGGGTATGTGCTATGGTGAAAGCTTTGAAGTGTGTAAACCTGGCGATTCACAGACCTGTACCCCTGGGGATAAAAATACATTATATATTTATAAAAAAAAATAAGAAATAAATAAACAATTAAAAAAAAGTATTTTGTAGTGTCTAATGAAATTGAAGAAGTGATCAAAAACGTCCCAAAAAACAAGATCCCAGGATGTTGCAGATTCCCTGGGGAATTGCAGAAAACTTTCAAAGGAGAAATAACACCAATTCTCCTGAAGCTGTTCCAAAAAATTGTAGCAGAAGGAAAACTTCCAGGCCCTTTTTATGAAGCCAGCACTGCCCTGATCCCCAAACCAGGCAAAGACCCTACCAAAAAGGAGAATTTCAGACCAATATTACTGATGATTATGGATGCTAAGATTCTCAACAAGATCCTAGCAAACAGGATCCAGCAGCACATTAAAAAGATTATCCACCATAACCAGGTGGGATTCATCCCTGTGTTACAAGGATGGTTCAACATTCGCAAATAGATCAATGCGATAGAAGAAATCAAGAAGAGAAGAGAGAAAAACCATATGGTCCTCTCAATTGATGCAGAAAATGCATTTGACAAAATTCAGCAGTCGTTCCTGATTAAAACGCTTCAAAGTATAGGGATAGAGGGAACATTCCTCAACTTCATAAAATCTATCTATAAAAGACCAACAGCAAATACGATCCTCAATGGAAAAAGCATGCAGCCTTCCCGCTGAGATCAGGAACACGACAAGGATGCCCACTCTCACCACTCTTGTTCAACATAGTATTAGAAGTCCTAGCAACAACAACCAGACAACAAAGAAATAAAAGGTATCCAAATTGGCAAGGAAGAAGTCAAACTCTCTCCCTTCACAGATGACATGATTCTTTATATGGAAAAACCCAAAGACTCCACCCCCAAACTACTAGACCTCATACAGCAATTCAGTAATGTGACAGGATACAAAGTCAATGTACAGAAACCAGTGGCTTTCTTATACACTAACAATGAAAATACAGAAAGGGAAATTAGAGAATCGATTCCATTTACTATAGCACCAAGAACCATAAGATACCTGGGAATAAACCTAACCAAAGAGGTAAAGGATATGTACTTGAGGAACTACAGAACACTCATAAAAGTAATTAAAGAAGACACAAAAAGATGGAAGACCATTCCATGCTCTTGGATCGGAAGAATAAACATTGTTAAAATGTCTATCCTGCCTAGAGCAATCTATACTTTCAATGCCATTCTGATCAAAATTCCACTGGTATTTTTCAAAGAGCTGGAGAAAATAATCCTAAAATTTGTAGGGAATCAGAAGAGACCCAAAATTGCTAAGGAAATGTTGAAAAACAAAAATGAAAATGGCAGCCTCACGTTTTCTGATTTCAAGCTTTACTCAAAGCTGTGATCACCAAGACAGTATGGTAATGGCATAAAAACAGACATGTAGACCAGTGGAACAGCGTAGAGAGCCCAGATATGGGCCCTCAACTCTATGGTCAAATAATCTTCAACAAAACAAGAAAAAATATGCCGTGGGGAAAAAAAGTCTCTTCAATAAATGGTGCTGGGAAAACTGGACAGCGATATGTAGAAGAATGAAACTCAACCATTCTCTTACACCATACACAAAGATAAACTCGAAATGGATAAAAGACCTCAACGTTAGACAGGAATCCATCAGAATCCTAGAGGAGAACATAGGCAGTAACCTCTTCGATATCAGCCACAGCAACTTCTTTCAAGATATTTCTCCAAAGGAAAAGGCAACAAAAGCGAAAATGAACTTTTGGGACTTCCTGAAGATCAAAAGCTTCTGCACAGCATAGGAAACAGTGAACAAAACAAAGAGGCAACCCACGGAATGGGAGAAGATATTTGCATGTGACATTGCAGACAAAAGGTTGATATCCAGGATCTATAAAGAGCTCTTCAAACTCAACACACAGAAAACAGATAATCATCTCAAAAAATGAGCAAAACAGTGAAATAAGTCAAGCAGAGAGAGTCAAGTATCATATGGTTTCACTTATTTGTGGAGCATAACAAATGATATGGAGGACATTGGGGAATGGAGAAGAGAAGGAAGTTGAGGGAAATTGGAAGGGGAAGTGAACCATAAGAGACTATGGACTGTGAAAAACAACCTGAGGGTTTTGAAGGGGCGGGGGATGGAGGTTGGGGGAACCAAGTGGTGGGTAACAGGGAGGTCACGTATTGAATGGAGTACTGGGTGTTGTGCAAAAACAATGAATACTGTTATGCTGAAAAAATAAATTAATTAATTAATAAAGGGACAATGTCAAAAATAAAGAGCAGAAGATATGAACAGACACTTCTCCAATGAAGACATACAAATGGCTATCAGACATATGAAAAAATACTTATCATCAATAGCCATCAGGGAGATTCAAATTAAAACCACATTTGTATATCACCTTACACCAGTTAGAATGGCCAAAATTAGCAAGACAGGAAACATCGTGTGTTGGAGAGGATGTGGAGAATGGGGAACCCTCTTACATTGTTTGTGGGAATGCAAGTTGGTGTAGCCTCTTTGGAGAACAGTGTGGAGACTCCTCAAGAAATTAAAAATAGAGCTTCCCTATGACCCTGCAATCGCACTGCTGGTTATTTACCCCAAAGATACAGATGTAGTGAAAAGAAGAGCCATCTGTACCCCCAATGTTTATAGCAACAATGGCCACGTTCACCAAACTGTGGAAAGAACCAAGATGCCCTTCAACAGACGAACGGATAAGGAATGTGTGGTACATATACACGAAGGAGTATTATGCCTCCATCAGAAAGGATGAATACCCAACTTTTGTAGCAACATGGATGGGACTAGAAGAGATTATGCTGAGTGAAAGAAGTCAAGCAGAGAGAGTCAAGTATCGTATGGTTTCACTTATTTGTGGAGCATAACAAAGAACATGGAGGACATGGAGAGATTGAGAGGAGAAGGGAGTTGAGGGAACCTGGAAGGGGAGATGAACCAAGAAAGTCTGTCGACTCTGAGAAACAACCTGAGGGTTTTGAAGGGGGCGTGGGAGTTTGGGCAACCAGGTGGTGGGTAATAGGAAGGGAAAGTATTGCATGGAACACAGGGTTTGGTGCAAAAACAATGAATACTGTTATGCTGAAAAGAAATTTAAAAAAGTGAAAAAGAAAAGAAGTTTGTAGTGTCCTTCTCTATCTCTCACTACAGTCTTTAGTTTAAAATCTAATTTATCTGATATGAGAATTGTAACCCCAGCTTTCTTTTGAGGCCCATTGGCATGAAAGATGCGTCTCCATCCCTTCACTTTCAGTCTGCATGTTTCCTTAGGTTTGAAATGGGTCTCTTATAGACAACATATGGATGGGTCCTGTCGTTTTATCCAATCTGCAACTCTGTGTCGTTTTATGGGAGCATTTAGGCAATTCACATTCAGAGTGATTTTTGATAGATTCGTTTTTATTGACATTGTGTTACTTTTGAAGTCTTTCTCTCTGTAGATTGTCTCCATATATTTCTGTTCAATTATATTCTTAGTATTTTTCCTCTTTCATAACCCCCCCTTGATATTTCCTGCAGTGTCGGCTTGGTGGTCACATACTCTTTTAAGCCTTGCCGGTCTTGGAAACTCTTTATCTCTACATCCATTTTGAATGTCAGTCTTGCTGGATAAAGTATTCTTGGCTGCATGTTCTTCTCATGTAGTGCCCTGAATATACCTTGCCAACCCTTTCTGGCTTGCCAGGTCTCTGTGGACAGGTCTGATGGGCTTTCCTCTCTACGTGAGGAGCTTCTTTGTCCTAGCTGCCTTCAAGAGAGTTTCTCTACAATTATAATTCCTCATTCTTACTATCAGGTGTCTCAAGGACTTTCAAAAATATATAATCTTGGGGGGAAACCATTCAGACTCTACTACATGAATGCTGGTTCCACTCACGAGATTGGGAAAATTTTCAGGGAGAATTTGTTCCACTATATCTTCTAGACTTCTTTCTTTCTCCTCCCCTTCAGGGATTCCAATAATTCTGATGTTGGAATGTTTCATGGCATCATTTATTTCCCTGATTCTGTTCTCGTGGCTTCTAAGCTGTTTGTTCCAGGCTTCTTCCTGATCCTTTCTCCCTATCCGTTTGTCCTCCAGATCACTAATTCTATCTTCTGTCTCAGTTACCCTAGCTTTTAGAGAATTTAGATTAGATTGGAACTCATTGAGAACATTGTGAACATCATCCATGGTGGCTTTCAGTTCTGCACTAACATTGTGAACATCATCCCTAGTGGCTTTCAGTTCTGCCCTAATCAATTCCGTTTTGTCTTCCATGGCTTTCTCCAACAAAGCTATTGCCTGGAAAATTATTAGCCTGAATTCCCTTTCCAACATATTGTCTATGTTGCTAGCCATTAGCTCTGCTGCAGATGGCCCATCTTCTGAATTTTTCTTCTGTTGGGCATTCCTCCTCCTAGTCATTTTGGTGGTAGATGACTGAATACATGCAGCTGGACTTATCGATTGTGGTGCAGTCAAGGTGCACCCTAGAACGCTTCTGAGCAATCAGGATTCCCCACCCAAATGAAAGAAAAAAAGAAAGAGAGAAATAGGGAAAATAGAGAAAGAGAGAGAGAGAGGATAAAAAAGAAAGTTAAAAAGAAGGTTCAGTCTAAATGGGTCCCAAGGTAAGAAAAAGAGACAAACAAAAACACTGATAAAGGTATATGACAAGAGAAATACAACAAACAAACAAACAAACAAACAAAAACCTCGTCAAAAAGAACCCTAAGTATAAGATTTGTATACTATAGGACAAAGACAAAGACACAGAAACACTGGCAGAAGAAAAAGATAGGAGAGTAGTTATAAATTCTCAGTGTGAGAGAGAAAGTTTATTTTGATTCTTCCTGGATGTATCTTGATATCTTTGTTAAAGGACTCAACTTTCCTAAGATAAAGGGGGATTAAAAATTGGTTTATCTATAGGGGTAGCCTTGATTGGGAAAAGGGGGTTACCTTGGAGTTTAATTCTATATGAATATTAAGAAATAAAAATAAAAAACGAATGAACTAAACTAAAATATAATTTAAAAAATTAAAAAAAATAGAAAAGCAAAAGAAAAACACTGGTATATGTATCAAAAAGTTCAGGTTAAATGGTTATTATGGAATTTGATGTACTGGACATCTCACTGTGATGGTAAATAGGCTAAAAATGATCTATATAAAAATAAAAAAAAAGAATTTAAAAAATGAACCAGAATAGTGGGAATGAATTAAAAATAAAAATCATATCTATGAAGCAGTGGTGGTTGTTCTCTTGCTGTCTTTTTTGTTTGTTTGTTTGTTTGTTTTTGTTTTGTTTTGTTTATTCTGGTTGGCTTTCTGGGGGAGAGGCCTGCCGCGTGGGTTTTCAGGCAGTGTTTCCGGAGTTTAGTCCTCCCGCCCCCCTCAAGCGGGTGGGCTCTAAGGAAAACAGTTTTTCAGGCCTTTGTTCTCTGGAGGTTTTTATGTTTGTTCATTTGTTTTCTCTCTGCTTGGCGGTTCCTGATGGTTTTTGGAGGTTTAGAGGAAAGCAAACTGCACCAAGAGCTCCCTCTCAAGAAAGAAACCTCAGTCTGTTCCCCTCTTGGTGCTGCAAGGCACATAAGTTCCCCCTTGGACGCCGGCAGAGCACATTTCCATTCACCATCCCTGGGGACAAAGTAACTCTTGCTTGTACCCAAAACCACAAGAGTGGAGGCTGTCTGGGCATCTCCATACTTACAGTGAGGTTCCAAGAAGCAATCATACACAGATTTTCCCGCTGGGCTGGGCTGGGAGTACTCAGACTTTCTGGGACCAAGAGCTCCCAGCTGGCGCCTGCACGCACCTCTCAGGGAGGGTGTGTGGTGCGCACATGAGGACTGGAAAAAGGCTGTGTTTCTGCCAGCTGGCGAGGATCCCAACCCCTCATGGGAGCTGCACCCCACGGGCCCTCAGGCACTCTTTCTCGAAGCTCAGGGACCAAGACCTTGTTTCTTCCCTGCACTCCTTCTGGCTCAGCGCCAGGGGTGGCTGTCCTGGGTCCGGGGACTTAAGCCCCTGTCCCTAACCGCCCCAATTCCCACAATTTCCCCCCATGATCTTTTGCTCTTTTTGAGTGCTTTCAACCAGACTCCAAGTTAATGCTTGTCCCCAGTAGCAGGGCACTCTTGAATTTGGATATTACTTTCCAATGGGTCACTTATGGTGGCTCCCTCCCCCTTTTCTCTTCCAATACCAGTCCAATGTTCCCATTGCACTTTACCTGCCCACTGGCATCTTCTGCCCCCGTAGAGATCCAGACATGTATAATTCCAATCACAGACTGATTTCATGGGTGATCGGAGTTCTTTGGTAGGTAATCAGCTCAGTTTAGGGTACAGGTTGAAAAGGTGCCTCCTCCTAGTTCTCTGTCATCTTGTCCTCCTCAAGCTCATATTTGTGAACATGTTTTTCAGTGGTGATGACATTTCTCCCCAGGTTTATTGAGGTACCACTTAGTGTACAACAAACTCATGAGGCCCAATCAGCACAAAGCTTCCCTCAAGGGGAGGCACAGGGTCCAAGTGGATGCTCATTACTAATAATACTTGTCTTGACCTCTGGGCATTACCTGTATGACTGGCCTTTGGAGAGGTACAGTCATCATGAGTTAAAAATTTGCCATACTAGCATTTGTAAGGAGCTTTCACAGTGATGACCCCTTGCCAATGTTAAAGTGGTTCTTTAGATAAATAGAAAACAGAAGGAATATAAATAGAAAAATTGATAAATAGAAAGAAAATGAAAACTTCCAGTCTCTTTCTGTGAAGCCAGAATTACCCTGGTCCTCAAACCGGGCAAAGATCCCATCAAAAAGAATTTCAGACCAAAATCCCTGATGAATATGGACACCTTGATCTCAACAAGATCTAGCTAATAGGACCCAAGAGTACATTAAAAAGATTATCCTCCATGACCCGGTAGGATTGCTCTCTGGTAGGCAAGAGTGGTTCAATATTCACAAATCAATCAATGTGAAAAAAAATCAGTAAGAGAAGAGAACCACATGGTCCTCTCAATTGATGCAGAGAAAGCATTTATAAAAATACATAATTGATTCCTGATTAAAACACTTCAAAGTAAAGGGATAGAGGGAATATTCCTCAAATTTATTGATCTGTCAATGAAATCCCACAGTAAATATGATTCTCCATAGGTAAAATTTAGCAGTCTTCCCTTTGAGATCAGGAACATGAGAACATGCCCAGTCTTGGCACTGTTCTCCAACATAGTACTAGAAGTCCTAGAAACAGCAATCAGACAACAAAAAGAAATAAAATGTACTCAGTTTGGGGAAGTTTGGGGAAGAAGAAGTCAAACTCTCTCTATTCACAGATGACATGATATTTTATATGGAAAGCCCAAAAGACTCCACGCCCAGACTACTAGAACTCATATAACAATGCAGTAATGTGGCAGGATACAAAATCAATGTACAGAAATCAGTTGCTTTCTTATACACTATACATGGAAATATAGAAAGGGAAATAAGAGAATTGATCCCATATACTATAGCACCAAGAACCACAAAATACCTTGGAATAAACCTAACAAAAGAGGTACACCATCTGTACTTAAGGACCTAAAGAACACTCATGAAAGAAATTGAAAAAGACACAAAAAGATGTAAAAGCATCCCATGCTCTGGAATCGGAAAAATAAACACTGTTAAAATGTCTTTATTGCACAAAGTAATGTATACTTCAATTCCATCCTGGTCAAAATTCCACTAGCATCTTCAAAGTGCTGGAACAAGCAATCCTAAATTTTGTATGGAACCAGAAAAGACCCCAAATTGCTAAGGAAATTTTCAAAAAGAAAAACTAAACTGGAGGCATCACGTTGCCTGATTTCAAGTTTTGTTACAAAGCTGTGATCACCAAGACAGCATGGTATTGGCACAAAAACAGACAAATAGACAAGTGGAAGAGAGGAGAGAGCCCAGATATGGACCCAAAACTCTATGGTCAAATAATCCTCAACAAAGATGGAAAAAATATCCAGTGGAAAAAAAGACAGTCTCTTCAATAAAAGGTACTAAGAAAATTGGACAGCAATATATAGAAGAATGAATGAATCTTGACCATCCTTTTACAACATACATAAAGATAAAGTCAAAATGGGTAAAATACCTCGATGTGAGGCAGGAATCCATTAGAATCCTAGAGGAGAACATAGGCAGTGTCCTCTTTGACATCAGCCACAGCAACTTCTTTCAAGATATGTTCCAAGAGCGAAGGAAACAAAAGCGAAAATGAACTTCTGGGACTTCATCAAAATCAAAAGCTTCTGCACAGCAAAGGAAACAGCCAACAATACAAAGAGGCAACCCATGGAATGGGAGAAGATATTTGCAAATGTCAGTACAGACAAAGGGCTGATACCAGGATCTATGAAGAACTTCTCAATCTCAACACACACAAAACAGATAATCATGTCAAATAATGGGCAGAAGATATGAACAGACACTTCTCCAATGAAGACATACAAATGGCTATCAGACACATGAAAAAAAAGTTCATCATCACTAGCCATCAGGGAGATTCAAATCAAAACCACACTGAGATACCACCTGATACCAGTTATAATGGCCATAATTAACAAGACAGGAAACACTGTCTGTTGGAGAGGATGTGGAGACAGCAGAATTCCTTTACACTCTTGGTACGAATGCAAGTTGGTGCAGCTGCGTTGGAAACCAGTGTGGAGATTCCTTACGAAATAGGGAAGCTATGACCCTGGGTATTTACCCCAGAGATACAAATGTAGTGAACAGAAGGATCATCTGTACGCCAATGTTCATAACAGCATGATCACAGTCACCAAACTGTGGAAACAGCCAAGAAGTCCTTCAACAAACAATGGATAAAGAAGATATGGTCCATATATACAACGGAATATTATGCAGCCATAAGAACGGATGAATACCTAACATTTCTATCAATACGGACGACTGGAGGAGATTTTGCTGAGGGAAATTAGTCAAGCAGAGAGAGTCAATTATTATATAGTTTCACTTACTTGTGGTGCATAGTAAATTACATGGAGGACATTAGTAGAAGGGAAGGAAAAGTGAATTGGGGGAAATTGTAAGAGGAGATGAAGCATGAGAAACTGTGGTTCTGAGAAACAAACTGAGGGTTTTGGAGGGGCAGGGATCGGGAATAGGTGAACCTGGTGGTGGGTATTAAGGAGAGCATGTATTGCATGGAGAACTGAGTATGGTGCATAAATAATTAAACTTGGAACTCAGAAAAAAATAAATTAAAAAAAATCATGTATGTACTTATAGGAATCTTAATAAAATATGAGGAGTGAAAAATTACATTTTATTTAAAATGTAATAATGATGCTATTTTGTATCTTTATGAGATTTTTTTTAAAGATTGTTTTTGTTTATTTATTTGACAGAGAGAGAAGTCACAAGTAGGCAGAGAGACAGACGGGGAGCTGGAAGCAGGCTCCCTGCCCAGCAGAGAGCCCAATGTGGGGTTCGATCCCAGGACCCTGAAATCATAACCTGAACCAAAGGCAGATGCTCAACTGCTGAGCCACTCGGGCGCCCCATCTTTACGAGATTTAAAGCAAAACACCCATGACCTACATTCTCCTATTGATAAAAATTAACTCATTTATCACCTTTATAAAAAATAAACTTCCGAGATTTCTACTCTACTGAAAGTTAATTCAGATTTCATTCAGCAGAAAAGGAGTGCATTTACAAGGACAGCAGTAGAATATTTGTGGGAAGACTTTCCATTGCACCTTTTTTTCTATGTTGTCCTTTTACCACAGAGGATCTAGAAGAAAAGACACTGAGAACACAGAGTGATGCTAATTGGTTCTCAGATGTTAGTCAAAATGAAATATTAAATATCCTCTTTCAGAGCATAGGCAGGTCACTCACTTCATAAAACATACCTGAATAATATCACCTTAAAATATTTTTAAGGACACTTGAGTGGTTCATTCATTAAGTGTCTGCCTTTGGCTCAGGTCATGATCCCGGGGTGCTGGGATCAAGCCCAACATCAGGCTCCCTGCTCAGTGGGAAGTCTGTTTCTCCCTCTCCCACTCCACTTCGTATTCCCTCTATGGAAATCTCTCTCTGCCAAATAAATAATGTGTGTGTGTGTGTGTGTGTGTGTGTGTGTGTGTGTGTGTGTGTGTATATATATATATATATATATATATATATATATATATATGGACCTAGACATAGATAAATATATTTTTTAATTTTGCAACTTGACACTGTTCCAAAAAACTTTCAGGGATGAGTCAAATTTAAAACAATGTCAAATAGAGCTTTATTATGACCCTGCAATTGCACTACTGGGTATTTACTCCGAAGATACAGATGTAGTGAAAAGAAGGACCACACGTACCCCAATGTTCATAGCAGCAATGGCCATAGTGGCCAAACTGTGGAAAGAGTGAAAATGCACTTTAATGGACGAATGGAAAAGGAACATATGGTCCATATACACTATGGAGTTTTATGCCTCCATCAGAAGGGATGAATACCCAAATTATTTATCAACATAAATGGGACTGGAAGAGATTATGCTAAGTGAAATAAGTCAAGCAGATATAGTCAATTGTCAGATGATTTCACTTATTTGTGGAGCATAAGGAATAACATGGAGGACATGGGGAGATGGAGAGGAGAAGGGAGTAGGAAAATGCAGGGGGAGAAGAACATGAGAGACTGTGGACTCTGAAAAGCAATATGAGGATTTTGGAGGGGCAGGGGTGGGGCGTTGGGCGAGACAGTTGGTGGGTATAATGGAGGGCACGCATTGCATACATAGAGTGCGGGTGTGATGAATATGCAATGAATTCTGGAACACTGAAAAGTAATTTAATTTTTTTTAAAAGGAGATACGAGATTCTATATGAGGACTGGGTGAAACCAGAACAGGTGTCCCCGGGGATGAGAAGGGGATCCAAGTCCATGCAGATATCTGTAATGGGCTAGATTGGGGCCCTTTCATTCAGGAAGC
This sequence comes from Meles meles, assembly GCF_922984935.1. NCBI lineage: Eukaryota > Metazoa > Chordata > Mammalia > Carnivora > Mustelidae > Meles > Meles meles. Next base: position 53,910 of record NW_025721114.1, on the reverse strand, counting down.
ATTCAGGAATTCCCACTCATCACAGGCGATCCTCTAGCAGCTGAATATGAACCTTGCACAAAGCAGACTGCACCCCAGAACAGAAATGCTCACAGGATTGATCAAGACTCACACTCATAGCAGCTTTTTGCACCCTGTCATCTATGATGAGACCTGTCTCAGGCAGGACTGCCAGATCACAGGTGGACGAAGACTAGGACTGGTTCTGACAGGAGCTGGAAAGCCTGGAACCCAGGTTCCCACAGGGGTTCCCTGGGACATTGGTTTGGAAGGGAGACCTGTCTTCTGACTCCTCTGACTAACAGTCTCTTCCCAGTGCCATCTCCTCCATCTTTAACACATGGCTAGAGCAATAGCCCCAGGATTTTTGTCCAGCCCCCAAAATTTCCCAGCCTAAATATGCTGCTGGCATATTCAGCATGGGGCTCAATATGCCAGGCTTAGATTTGGAGCACCATACCCAAGTTCTGCTCTCCCAGCTGCAACAGCTTGAGCCCACGAAGACAGAGTCTGGGAGTGAGAAGTGCTGGATGGACTGATGTGGTCCTTTGGAGGGTGCTGAGTGGGCCACACTGACCAAGCCTAGAGTACACTTGAGCCGAGAGGAGTGAGTAGTCTCATATTTCTGTCTCCATGATCTTTTGTCAGGGAGACCTCCAAGGTATTGCTTCCAGGACAGAGAAGACATTGAGTGCTGGGAAAAGTTTCCTTTTTTTAGAAGGGACATGGGAAGTCAATCATGCTGATGATACTTTCTTTTCAAGGAGCTACAGCAATAGGCCCAGAGAAAGATCCCGAACCACCTCAGGAACTCGCCCCAGCTCCCACTGAGGCGCCCGCTGTATCTTCAGACACAAAGCTGGTCCACCCCATCCCTGGTACTGGAGCTCACCAGATGACATTGAGAATTCCTGTGGCAGGAAAAGCAGCAAGAGCAGTGGCACCACCTCCCCTGTTGGGGCCAGTGCAGGTGGTAGTCAAGGCTCTAATTCACTCTCCTGAGATGAAAAACCATCAGCCCCTTCACCTGACCGAAGGTCCAGCAGGGTTCTGCCCATGCTCCTTTTTTGTTCTGAGGGGCTCCAGTCAGCACTTCTATCAGTGGAATAACCAGACTCAGCCACCAAGCAGCAGCTCATTCTGGCTGGAACCCCAAGGATGGGGTTCCTTGCCCTCTTTGTAATTTTTGTGTTTTGTATACACTTGTAAAATGGCTGAATAGATTTAGTTCATTAAATAAAGTATTATTAGAGTTTACTTAAAAGTTTATTCTGACCTTTTCAATGGTATATTGAGGTGTCATTAAGTACTTTAAGAGTGTTGCACAACTAATTACTTGTAGAACATTTCCATCACAGGGAAACCTGGGCTACTTATAACCCACTACTCATTACTGCACCCCAGTCCCTGAAACCACTGCGCTTCTCTCTGTCTCTGGTACTATACCTCATCTGGGATTTTCATGTGACTTGAATCCTACAATATGGCCTTCTCTGTCTGGCTACAGAATATAAGAAATATACATATTTTTTCATTGTTTTATAAAAGTAACATTTTATTACAAATGTATGTTCCTGAAAGAACTATCATCATGGGAAGTCCCAAAATAAGCTATTCTCATTATGTGGGGTAGTGTTCCCTTTCATAACGATATCTTGAATGGCAGAAATGGGGCGGGGGGAGGAATTCCGGGTCCATGAGACGCCTTTAAATTCTTTCATTATCCTGCATTGACCATGTTTATAAATTATTCTAGAGGGCAATTTATAAAAAATATTAAAATCACATTTTAAATCTTCCCATTTATTACTAACAAGTCAGGTAATAGAGTATATCTTTAGTTTTAAGGCAGAATGTGTTTATGTAGTAAAATAATGACTTAAATAGGACAAAAAGAAGACAAGTTCCTTCTCCAAGAAATGAATACCTGTAATGGATTTTGTCCCAATTCCAATGATTTTCCCTCTGGTGTGTGTGTGTGTGTGTGTGTGTGTGTGTGTGTGTGTGTGTGTGATGCTGTGGGGGGAATGTAGTGAGAGTTTTTGGGCTGGGCTCTTCTTGTACCTGATGTCCCCACAGTGGACAAACACTGTGGCTGCTGTCCTCTTGGGCATTCTCAGTGACAGCACCCAAAGACCATCATTGAACAACTGATCCATTTCCAATTATTTGATTCTCATCATTCAAATGATAAGTACATCTGTGCCACAAATCTGTTTCTTTCTCTCTGATTCCTACAAGATTCACCACTTGAACATTTTAATTCAGGGACATTCCCCTTGTACTGATGGCATCAGAAGTGCTCAACAATCAAGGGAGTGACAAGGACCATGGTGGAGGGACTCTGGGCTCCTGAAAGACCGTGTGAAGGAGCTCAGTCTCTAATCTGAAGATCCACTCAGCACTGTCATGTGAGGAAATCTATGTCAAAATGCCACCATAATTAGGGGAGTTATTTGGTAATTCAGCATAAGGTAATATAACTAGAACATGTTGAAATCAGCAAGCAAACATCTGTAGTTATCAGCCTAGAGCCTAGAGAAAATGATCAAAGAAACACCTGGCTTCCTCAGTCAGTAGGGCACAAAGTTCTTGATCTCAGGGTCATGAGTTAGAGCCTCACATGGAACAGAGTTGATGTAGGAAAAAAAAAGAAAACAAGAGGACTTACACATGACCCAAATCAATTGGGCTTGGACAATAGAGGTGGTCGATGGTGGGATGGATCCTCTCTTCTGTTCATTCAGCCACTGGGCCCTCAGGTCATGCCACTCCTTATCAGGCAAACAATTTCTCCCTCTAGGAGCTCAGGGTTTAGCGGGGCAGATGCACAAACATGAACTGAAAAGGTGAATGAAAAGAGCATTTGCTACATGAGACAAGTGTAAGGGACTAAAATGGGCCCTGAACTCCACCAGGGGAGGATCCGACAAGGCTATGCTGAGATGACATTGAGAATTCCTGTGGCAGGAAAAGAAGAAGGCAGCCCTGTACAAATGCCACCGTATTTAGCCCGGCAGAGAGTACCATGGTGCAGATGATCAAAAGCAGAATATGATGTTCCCAGAGTGGGGGATAAAAAGGAGGCCAGAGTGCTAGAAAGGAGGGAAGGGAGGAAGGCCACAGCCTGGGGCAGGTGGACACTATCAGTGCCCTGCTCCTAGTGCTGTTTGACCACATTATCCCACACTCAGTGACTGAACCAACGAACGCTATCTCACATTTTTTGAGGAGTCTTTAAATATAGGAATCCAGGAGTGCTTACTTAAGTGCTCCTGCCAGATCCCCACAGTACTTTGGGGCTGTTGATAACATTAATTCAGGACCTGCTTCCCTGAGAATCTGAGTTCACGTAGCGGTGTTGGCAGTATTCAATCCATCTCAAAAGGCCTGATTTCTTCTGACTGTTGTTGGTCCTCCTTGCTAGGTCCTGGTCCCATATGTGTTCAATCAGGTTCAGCATAGGGGCCTGTACTCCTTGTAAGGATATGAGAGAGAACAAGGGTCAGAGGCAGCATGGGGATGGGCAATGAGCTTTGAGAGTTAAATCTCAGATGGGCTTTTGGGTCAAGTGGCCATGTTCTGTGGAATGGAAGGAATCATTCAGTCCAAACCACACTCCAAGGGACAGGGTTACAAAAAGATTATTAAACAGGATATGAGATTTCAGGAAACCACTGGGAGGAGCAGGTGAAGACCACTGCATGGTTAGTGCCTTACCCAGAATCACAGACTGTTAAAAAGGCTGAACCAAGCATGAACCCAGCTCTTTGTGAGTGTCCTCAAAATTGGGGCCCTGGATGCACCTAGGACTCACTGGAGAGATATGCAAAAAGTTACAGACGTGGAGAGGGTTTCAGGGTGAGAGAGAGCATTGATTTCATAGACAGGAGGCATTCCAGGAAGTTCTTGTCTGAGGGGGAGCCCAGGTTAGAGCAACCCAGTGTGTGACCCCTATCCACATCACACCCATTAGGAAGGATTTAATAGCTCTCATCACAGTATATGAAGTCTTTAATGGTGAGGGTGGATTCTGACCATCAAGGGCCAAAGTTCTAATCCCTTTTTTAGGGTTTGCTTTGAAAATTAGAAAGCCTAAGTTCTTGGGAAAGTATGGCCCACCCCTCTGTAGATGGGACTGGCACCTTCTTGGACGCCAGAATATGAGCACTGATGAACATATATGTGCCCACGGGAGAGACTGTGCACGCACACACACACACACACACACACACACACACACTTACATACACCATTTGGGACTGTAGGGTGGGATCTAACGAGTAGCAGACTCGGAGAAATTGAGAAGAGAAGGAAAATGTGCTTGAAGTCATTTCCTACATGTGACACCATTCCTCCAATATCACAGATATTATTCCACACATGCCTGTGGACATGTGGAGGAAGTCCATGCTACAATCATCTGTATTGTACATATGGAGGAAGTCCATGCTACAATCATCTGTGTTGTACATACAAGATGCAGACCACCCCAGATAGGCATAATGGCTTATCCAGGTTCACAAACAGGTAAGAGTGGAGCTTTGTGTCTGAAGCCAGGTGGGGCCCTAGCTGCACTCAGCCCTTCCTTGGGGGCCTGTGGAGATGTGTGTGTTGGTGTTACTGTGTACAAATGTGGCCTTGCATGCAGAAAGGAGATGGTCAGACAAGAGCCCTGAACACTGTTTGTGTAGGTGATAATCCAGGGTGGAATTGTGTAGGTGATCTCAGGCAGTTTAGTCACTTTCTTGACTGCAGACACCAATAGAATTTAGAACACTGCAACGAGGCTCCCACATTCTAGTGTAGTCCATTGCCAGAGTTACTTGGCTGGAGTCATCTGATACAGAATGATGTATTCTTGCTGTCTTCCAATACTATGGGGCTCTGTCTTCCAGAATCCCCAGGGGAATGGCTTTTTCACATGCTTCAAACACTGCCACCAACTTCACCCCCAAAGCCTCAGGGCATTTTGTAGGTGGTTCCATTAGGCATTAGGAGAGCAGGGCTCGGTATGGATGCCTGTAAAACTAACCTAGGGTTAGGATAAGGTCCTAGGGGCGTGGCAGGTCAATCTGCTGCCTTTGTGCCAGCTATGCATGTGTCTGTCTGGAGGTAGGACTCAGGTTGAGGGACAGAATTGTATTAGTGTCCAGAGCTGGCTTTTGTAAATGAGAGTTGCTTGGGGTCTCATGAAGATGTCTCATAATCTGGGGGTTTCACGCAGCTCCATAGGGCACATTTTCCTTCTGGAGGACAGGCAGAGTCCTGTGGTGTGACTTCAGTGTTCCCTATCTGGAAGGCTTGTGGACCAGGTCTCTGAGGACAGAAGTATGAAATCCCAAGATAATGCTAGGGTTAGGGCCTAAAGCATGGCAGGCCCAATCTACAGATGCTGAGGCAAGCTCCCCAGGATCTGAATTTAAGGCAATTATGAGAGGGTCACTCAAGCTGGAGCGTGTGTCCATGAGAACCATCAATTTGAGGGGTAGCCTCATCTGTTCATGGAGTTTTCAAAAGCTCTGGGTTTTTTGCAAAGTTCCAAATAGTTTGGTTTATTCTGGGGTATAGGTGGTGTCCTGTTTTATGGCTCAGGAGTCCCCCATATGGAGGTATACAAGAGCAGGGACCGGGTTTGTATTCCTGAAAACCAAACCTATGGTTTGGGTTAGGGACTAGGTTCATGTCAGGTCTGATCTGCTGACTCTGGGGCCAGATACGTGGATGGCTGGCTGGAGGTCAGGGCTCAGGCTGAGGGACAGAATGTGTATTAGTGTCCTGACCTAGGTTCCGAAATTGAGGGTGTCCTCTTTGATCGTGCAGGATTCTCATAATCTGGGGGTCTTTGCAGCTCCCCAGAGTACCACTTTTGCTGATGGGCAGGCAGAGTACTGTGCTCTCATTCCAGAAGTCTCTAACTGGACAGCTTATGGTCCAGGACTATTGAGACGGAAGTCTAAAAACCCAAGCTAGTGTTAGGGTTAAGGCATAGGGCATGGCCAGGCATATGTACAGACGCTGAGGCAAGCTCCCTGGGATGTAAATTTAGGGCACGTGCAAGGCATTGTCTCAGGCTGAACTTTGTGCCCATGCATTCTGCCAAATATGGGAGAAGCCTCATGTGTCCATGGAGGTTACTACCACCCTGATGGTTTTGTGCAGCTCTAATTGCCAAGATTTATTTTACGGGACAGGAGGAGTCCAGTTTTATGGATTGGGTATCCACCATAAGGAGGGATTCATGAACAGGGTTCTGGCTATGGATAACTGACAACCCAACCTAGGGGTAGGATTAGGGCCTAGGGGCATGGCAGATCCCATCTGCTGGCTCTGGGGCCAGGTGTCTTGGTGGCTGATTGGAGAATGGGACGCAGGTTGTCAGACTGTGAATTATTGTTCATAATGGCATACCAAATAGGGGTGGCATCAGGGGTCATGCACGTTTCTGTAATCTCGGGGCTTTGTGCAGCTCCATAGGGTACAGTTTCCTTCTGGGGGGCAGGCCGAGGCATATTTTTTGGTTCCTGAGTTCTCTCTCTGGAAAACTTGTGGGCCAGGACTCTTTGGACAGAAGTCTGAAAACCAAAGATAGGGTCAGGTTTAAGGCCTAGGGCATGGTTGGCTCGACCTGAAAACCCTGAGGAAGGACCCATGGATTGGGAATTTAGGGTGAGTGTCAGGGATTCACTCAAGATGGACTTCGTGTCCATGATTTCTGACAAATATGGGGGTGGCCTCATGTGCCCATGGAGATTTCTACAGCCATGGTGATTTTGTGCAGCTCCAATTAGCAAGGTTTTATTTTGCGGGACAGGAGGAATCCTGTATTATGGCTCAGGGGAAACCCATATAGACGGATTTGAACCAAGGTTCTGGGTATGAATTCCTGAAAACCCAGTCAAGGGTTAGGATTAGGGCCTAGGGCATGGCATGACTGATCAGCTGTCTCTGGGGGGAGCTACTTTGGGGACTGAGTTGTGAATGCAGCTCAGGCTGAGGTTCACAAATCGGCTTGTGTCCAGTGAGTCGTCCAAAATCGGGTTTGGCCTGGGCCATGCAGATGTCTCTTACCCTGAGATTTTTACACAGCTCCAAACACAGGAATTCCTTTAGGAAGGCAGGAGTATTCTTGTTTTCTGGTTCAGAAATCTCCAATATGGAGGGATTTAAAGTAGACCACGGGGGACAGATATCTGAAAACACAGATTGGGTTAGAATTCGGAACTGAGGCAGGGTAGGTCTGTTCTGATGGCTCTTGGGCTGGCTACGTGGGTGGCAGAGTGGAGGTCCTCTCTCAGAATGAGTGACAGAATGTGTATTAGCGTCCAGGGAGGGCTTTTTAAATGGGGGTGGCTTCAGAGGCCATGCATATTTCTCCAAATCTGGGGGGGGGGGCGTTGTACAGTGCCACAGGGCACAGCTTTCTTCTGGAGGGCAGGGAGAGTCCTGTGGTATGCCTCCTGAGTCCCCAGTGTGGAAAGCTTGTGAGCCAGGACTCTGGAGAAAGAAGTCTGAGCACCCAAGCTAGGGTTTGGGAAACATCCTAGGGCATGGCAGGCCCAATCTGCAGATGCTGAGTTGAGCTCCTCAGGATCTGAGCTTAGGGCAAATGTCAGGTATTCGCTCAAACTAAAATGTGTGACCACTAGGGCTACCATAAATTGAGGTGTTCTCCCGTGAACATGGAGGTTTCTCCTGCATTGGGGATTCTGTGCAAAGCCAAATAGCAAAGTTTCATTCTGGGAGATGGGTGGAGTCTTCTTGTATGGCACTAGGGTACCCCATTTGGAGAGATTCATGAGCAGGGCTCTGGGGATGGATGCCTAAAAACACAGCATAGTGTTAGAGATAGGGCATAGGGGCATATCAAGTCTAATCTGCCAACTCTGGCTTGTGGATAAAGACTCTGAGGACATAAGTCTGAAAATCCAATCTAGGTCTAGGGTTTGGGCCTATGGCATGGCAGGCCCAGTGTACAGACACTGAGGAGAGCTCCCTGAGCATCAAAGTTGAAGTGAGTGTCAGGAGGTTGCTAAGGCTCAAGTTTGTGTCCATGCCATCCACCGAATGTGGGGTGGCCTCAAGCAGCCTTGGAGGTTTCTCCCGATCTAGGGCTTGTGTGCAGTTCCAAAGTTTGATCGATTCTGTGGATAGTTGTCTACTTTTATCGTTCAGGGGTCTCCCACATGGAGGGATTTTGGGTATGGATGCCTACCTAGGGTTAGGATTTGGGCCTATGGACATGGCAGGTCTGAACTGCTGACTCTGGGGCCAGCTATCCCGGTGGCTTATTGGAGGATGGGACTCAGGTTGTGTCAGAATGCATAATATTGTCCACGACGGAGTCTGAAAGTGGGCTGGCATCATGGTCCATGCACGTTTCCCCTGATCCAGGGGTTTTGCACAGCTCCATAACACATGTCTCCTTCTGGAGGGCATGGAGAGTCCTCTGGGGTGGATCCAGAGTCCCCAGTCTGGAATGATTGCATTCCTGGATGCAAGGAATGGAATTCTGAAAACCAGAGCTAAATGTATGGTTAGGGTGTAGGGCATGGATGACCTATCTGTAGATTCTAAGGCGAGCTCTCCAGACTCTGAAGTTAGGGTGAGTCCCAGGCATTCACTCAAACCTTACAAGATTTTGTGTCCACCTGGGCTGCCAACTATGTGAATGACCTCCTAGGTTTGAAATTTTCTCCTGCTGGGGTTGTTGTGCAGCTACCAAAAGTATGGTTTCACTGTGCGGGAGACATGGAGTCCTGTTGCATGGCTCATGAGTCCCCATATGGAAGTATTTGAGAGCAGGGCTCTGGGTATGGATGCCTGAAAACCCAATGTAGGGTCAGCGTTATGGACTAGGGGCATGGAAGGTCTGATCTGCTGTCTCTGGGGCCAGATACGTGGGTGGCTTATTGGACATCGGGGTTCAGGTTGAGGAACAAAATGTGTATTAGTGTCCTGGTTCAGGTTCTGTAAATCAGGGAGGCCTTGATGGCCGTGCAGGTTTCTCCTAAACTGTGAATTTTGTACAGCTCCAAATAGTATGGTTTCATTCTGGGGGAGAGGGGGACACCTGCTGTCTGAATCAGGGTTCCTCATATGGAGGGATTTGAGGGCAGGGTTTTGGGAATGGATTCCTGAAAACTCAGCCCAAGTTTAGTATTAGGGACTAGGGACATGGCAGGTCTGATCAGCCAACACTGCGGCCAGCTATGTGGGTGGCTGCCTGGAGGTCAGTCTGAGGGACAGAATGTGTATTAGTGTCCTTGGTCGAGTTCTGAAAATCGTAGAGTCCTCATTTGCCATGCAGGTTTCTCCTAATCTGGGGTTTTTGTGCAGCTCCAGTGAGCACGGTTTCCTTCTGGAAAGTAGGCGGAGACCCAAGGTGTGACTCCAGAGACCTCTTTCTGGAGGGTCTGTGTGCCAGTCCTCTTGGGATGGATAGTGTCTTGGGTCGAGTTCTGAAAATCATAGAGGCTTAATTTGCTGTCAGGTTTCTCCTAATCTGGGGTTTGTGTGCAGCTCCAGTGAGCACGGTTTCCTTCTGGAAAGTAGGCTGAGACCCAAGGTGTGACTCCAGAGTCCTCTTTCTGGAGGGTCTGTGTGCCAGTCCTCTTGGGATGGATAGTGTCTTGGGTAGAGTTCTGAAAATCGTAGAGGCCTAATTTGCCGTCAGGTTTCTCCTAATCTGGGGTTTGTGTGCAGCTCCAGTGAGCATGGTTTCCTTCTGGAGGGTAGGCAGAGACACAACATGTGGCTACAGAGTACTCTATCTGGAGGGCCTGTGGGCCAGTTCTCTTGGGACGGAAGTCTGACAACAGAAGCTAGGGTTATGGTTAGGTCGTAGGGCATGGCAGGCCCAATCTACAGATGCTGATGCGAGCTCCTAGGTATCTGAGGTGAAGGCTAGTGTCATGAGGTCACTCAGGCTGGAGTTTGGGTCAATGCTATCTGCCTAATGTGCGAGTGGCCCCATGGGGCTGTGGAGTTTTGCTCCGCTCTGGGCTTTTTGCACAGTTCCAAATACTTTGGTCTATTCTGAGGGATAGGTTGTATCCAGTTTTACAGCTCGGAGGTCCCCCATATGGAGGGATTTGAGAGTAGGTTTCCAGGTATGGATACTTGAAAACCCAAACTACTATAAGGATTAGGTCCTAGTGCCATGGCAGTCCTTATATCCTGGCTCTGGGGTGAGCTGCTCATAGTGCTGTGTTGAAAATGAGCCTCACGCTAAGGATCACAATGGGTGTTTGTGTCCAGGGCAGTCTGCAAAAGTGGGCGTGGCCTCAGTGTCTACTCAGGTTTCTTCCAACTCTGGGGGTTTTACATAGCTCAAAAAGGCAAGGTTTCCTTTTGTGGAGCAGGAGCAGTTCTGTTTTATGGCTCACGTGTCCCCAGTGTGGAGTGATTCAACTGGAGTGTCTGGGTATGGATGCCTGAAACTGAAAACAAGGGTTCGGTTTAAGGCCTAGGGGCATGGCAGATATGATCTGCTGGCTCTATGCCAGCAGTCTCAGTACCTGATTGGAAGACGGGATTCAGGTTGTGTTGGACTGCATATTAGTATCCAAGGTGGAGTATGAAATTGGGGTGACATCGGGGGCCGTGCAGGTTTTCCCTGACCTAGGGGTTTTGTGCCGCTCCATAGGGCAAGTTTTCCTTCTAGAAGGCAGAGAAAGTCCTGCAGTGTGGCTCCAGATTCTCTAATCTGGAGAGCTTGCATTCCAGATCTCAAGGGATGGAATTCTGAAAACCAAGGTTTCCTTTATTGTTAAGGTGTAGGGCATGGATCCCTGATTTTCAGAAGATCTCCAGATTTTGAAGTTAGTGTGAGTGTCAGGAATTTGCTCAGTCCAGAATAGAATTTGTGTCCACTAAGGCTGCAGAAAGAGTCTGTGGCCTCCTGGGGCTATGGAGTTTTCTCCTGCTCTGGGGGATTTGTGCAGGCCCAAAATGTATGACTTCATTCTGGGGGAGATGTGGAGTCCTGTTATATGGCACAGATGTCCCCATATTGGAGGATTAGAGAGCGGGACTCTGGGTATGGATGTCTGAAAATCCAACCTAGGGTTAGCATTAGGGACTAGGGACATGGAGGTCCAATATTCTGCCTCTGGGGCCAGCTACATGGGTGGCTGACTGGGGTCAGGGCTCAGGCTGAGGGAAGAATGTGTATTAGGATCCAGGGTTGTGTTCCGTAAATGGCCCTCATTAGTCATGCCGGTTTCTTCAATCTGTGGGTTTTGTGCAGCTCCAATGAGCACAATTTCCTTCTCTGGTTTATGCAGTCTATGGTGTGGTTCTAGAGTTCTCTGTCTGGAGTGCTTGTGTGCCAGGGCTCTCAGGATGGAAGACTGAAAACCAAATCCAGGGTTAGATTTAGGGCCTAGGTCATGGCAGGCCCAATCTACAGATGCTGGACGAGCTACTGGGGATCTGAAGTTAGGGTGAGTGTGAGGAGGTTGCTCAGGCTGGAGTTTGTGTCCATGCAATCCGCCGAATGTAGGGGTGGCATGAAGGGGCCATGGAGTTTGCTCCAGCTCTGTGGTTTTTGTACAGTTCCAAATAGTTCGGCCTTTTCTGGGGGATAGGTGGTGTCCTCTCTTATGGCTCATGGGTCCCCCATATGGAGGGATTTGAGAGCAGGTTTCCGGATATGGATGCCTGAAGACACAACCTATGTTTAGGGTTAGGGCCTCGTGGCATGGCAGACCTTATATCCTGGGTCTGTGAAGAGCTACCCATGGGGCTGTGTTGAAAATGGGGCTCAGGCTAAGGGTCACAATGGGTGTTTGTGTCCTGGGCTGCCTGTACATTTGTGCATGGCCTCAGGGGCAGCGCAACTTTCTTCCACCTCTGAGGGTTATACATAGCTGAAAAAGCCAGGATTCTTTCTGGGGGCCAGGAGAAGTTCTTTTCTGTTTCTCAGGGGTCCCTCGTGTGGTGGGATTCTAGAGCAAGGCTCTGGGTATGGATACCTGATACCCCAACCAAGGTCTAGGGTTAGACTCTAGGGCATGGCAGGTCTGATCTGCTGTCTCTGGGGCCAGCTAACCCTGTGACTGATTGGAGGATAAGACTCAGGTTGTGCCAGATTGCATATTAGTGTCCAGGGTGGAGAACCAAAGTGGGGTGGCAGCATGGGCCATGCAAGTTTGCCCTTATCAAGGGATATTGTGCAGCTCCACAGAGAAAGGTTTCCCTGTGGTGGGCAGGAAGAGTCCTGTGGGATGGCTCTGGAATCTCCAATCTGGATTCCTTGCATTCCTGGATTCAAGGGATGGAATTCTGAAAGCCCATGCTCGGTTTATGTTTAGGGTATAGGGCATGGATCCCTGATCTGCAAATGTTGAAGTGAGCTCTCCAGATTCTGAAGTTAGGCATTCACTCAGACCAGACTAGAATTTGTGTCCACTAAGTTTGCAGACTATGTGGGTGTCCTCCTTGGACCATGGAGGTATCTCCTGCTGGGGGTTTTGTGCAGCTCCAATGAGCATGGTTTCCTTCTGGAGAGTAGGCAGAGTCCCATGGTGTGGTTCTGGAGTTCTCTCTCCCTGGAGTGCTTGTGGGCCAGGTCTCTTGGAACAGAAGTCTGAAAACCGAACCTAGGCTTAGGGTTAGGGCTTAGGGCATGCCAGGCCTAATCTTCAGATGCTGGGCTATCTCCCGGGGATCTCATTTTAAGGTGAGTGTCAGGGGTCGCACTGGTTGGACTTTTGTCCATGCAATCCACCGAGTGTGTGGATGGCCTCATGGGGCCATGGAATTGCTCCTGCTCTCTGGGATATTTGCACAGTTCCAAATAGTTTGGTGTATTCTGGGTGATATGTGCTGTCCTGTTTTATGGATCAGTGGTTCCCAGTATGGACGGACATGAGAGCAGGACTCTGGGAATTGATGCCTGAAAACCCAACCTACATTTAGGGTTAGGAACGAGAGGCATGGCAAACCTTATATCCTGGGGCTCAGAGCTACCCATACAGCTCTGTTGAAAATGTGTCTCAGGTTAACAGTCATAATGGGTGATTGTGTTCAGAGCGACTGGCAAGAGTGGTCGTGGACTCAGGACAACACGAGTTTCTTCCAATCCTGAGAGTTTACAGAGTTGCAAAAGGAAGGTTTCCTTCTGGCAACCAGGAATATTTCTGTTTTGTAGTTGGTGCGCCCCTCTGTGGAGGTATTCAAGGAGAGAGCTCTGGGTATGGATGTCGGAAACTCCAAACAGGGTTAGAATTCAAGCATAGGGGCATGGCAGTTCCGATATTTTGGCTTCGGGCCAGCTCTCCTGGTGGCTGATTGGAGGACGAGACTCAGGTTGTTTCAGACTGTGTATTAGTGTCCAGGGTGGAGAACGAAAGTGGGTGGCATCGTGGGCTGTGCACGTTTTCCCTGAACTACGGGATTTGTTGGGCTCCATAGGGTATGATTTCTTTTGCAGAGCAGAGAAACTCCTGTGGAGTGGCTCCAGAGATCCCAATCTGGAGGGATTGTATTCCACGAGTCAAGGAATGGAATTCTGAAAACCTAAGTTCAGTGTAACGGTTAGGATATAGGACATGGATCCCCAATGTGCGGATTCTGAGGCGAGCTCCCCAGAATATGAAGTTAGGGCGAGTGTCAGGCATTCGCTCAAACCAGACTAGATTTGTGTCCACTAAGGCTGCTGAATGTGTGTGTGACCTCCTGGGGCAATGGAGGTTTCCCCTGCTCTGGGGGAATTGAGGAGCTCCAAATAGTATGATTTCATTCTGGGAGAGATGTGGAGCCCTGTTGTATGGCACAGATGTCCCCATATGGAGGGATTTCAGAGCATGACTCTGTGTATGGATGGCGGAAATCCCATCCTGGCGTTAGCATTAGGGACTAGGGGAATGTCAGGTCCAATCTGCCGACTCTTGGGCCAGCTACGTGGTGGCTGACTGGAGGTCGGTGCTCAGGCTGAGAGACAGAATGTGCATTAGTGTCCAGTGTCGGGTTCCATCAATGGGTGTAGCCTCGTTGAGCATGCATGTTTCTCCTAATCTTGGGGTTTTGTGAATCTCCATTGAGAACGGTTTCCTTCTGTAGGTTAGGCAGAATCCCATGGTGTGGTTCCTCAGTTCTCTATCTGGAGAGCTTGTGGGCCAGGACCATTGGGACAGAAGCCTGAAAACCTATTCCAAGAGTAGATTTAGGGCCTAGGTCATGGCAGGCCCAATCTACACATGCTGAGGCAAAATACCGGGATCTGAGGTTAAGGTGACAGTTTGTGTACATTTAATCTGCTGAATATGTGGGTGGTCTCATGGGGCCACGGAGATTTCTAGGGGCATGGCCCAGACCACCTGTAAGCCTCTAAGATTGCTAGCAACATATCCAGCAGATTGGACATGCCATGGCCCTAGGCCATCATCTCTACCCAAATTGGTTTTGCAGGCATCTGTCCCCAGATCTTATCTCAAATCCCTGAATATGGGGGAACCTGATGCACAAAACAGTAATCCTCCTTCGCCATGATAGGAAACCTTGCCTTTGGGGTGAGGGTAAATCTCTCAGAGTCGGAGAAACCTGCCTGGCACATGAGGCCACACCCACTCTTGAGGGTGGCCTTGGGCACAAACACGCATTGAGATCCTCAGGCTGAACCATGTTTTCATATAAGGCCCAACAGTAGCTGGACTAGGTGTCTGCAATTCAGGCTTGTCATTCCCTATGGCCAAAGCCTAACCAAAAGGCAGGTTTTCCAGGAGCCCATACCCAGAGCCCTGCTCTGGGTCTCTCTTTTTGGGGGACCCCTGAGACAAAAAACAGGACTCCTCCCTTCCAGAAGCATGGCACCAAACTATTAGGAGCCATGCAAAGCCCTACAGAAGGAGAATTCCCATGGCTGCATGAGGCCACACCTACATTCTATGGCCATCCTAGACACAAAATCCAGAGACAAAATCTGGAGTTACCACCTCACACTAACCCTAATTTCAGATTCTGAGGAGCTCCCCTCAGGGTCTGCAGATCAGCCATGTCATACCCTCAGCCCTAAACCTAAACTGAGTTTGTGTTTTCAGACATCTGTCCCCAGAGCCCTGGCCCACACACCTTCAAGGCTGGTGCCTCCAGAGTCACACCGCATACTGGGCCTCCCCTCCCAAAGGATACTGTGCCCTTTACAGTTGCCAAGACCCTAAAGATTAGGAGAAACCTACAAGGACCTCGAGGCCACCCCAATGTTGTAAGGTGACCTGGAAATAAAGCACACTCTGACACATCCTGAGCACCTACATCCAGTCAGACACCCAGATAGATGACCAGAGACAGGAGATTGAAACTAACATTTTCCTAGTACCTAATCTAAACCCTAGCATTGGTTATCAGGCATCTGTCCACAGAGTGCTCATCTGAATACCAACATAATGGAGTCCCTGAGGCACAAAACAGAACACCTCTTGTCCCAGAAGGGAAGCTTGCTATATGGAGCTCTGTCAAAGACTCAGGCGAGGAGAATCCTGCATGCTCCCTGAGCCACGGCCAAAATCCAAGGTGTCCCTGGACACTAACCTGCATTGTGACCCATCAGCATGAGACTCCATTTCAACTCAGCCCCCTGGGTAGCTCGTCCCAGAGCCAGCAGATCGAACCTGCCATGTTTCTAGACTACAATGGTAACATGGGGTGGGATTTCAAGGCATCCATGCATAGAGATGTGCTATAGAATCATTCCATATGGGGGACACTGCAACCACCAAACAGGACTCCCCTGTCTTGCAGAAGGAAAACTTGCTGTTTGGAGCAGCTCACAACACCCAGAGTGGGAATATATGCATGGGCTCATGAGGCCACCCCGCCCTTAGGATGCTGTCATGGACACAAACTCCAGCCTGAGCAAACTTCTGACACTAGCCCTTACCTCAGATGCTGGAGATCTCGAATCAGCCTCTGCAAATTGTGCCTCCCATATCCTAGGCCCTAACCCTAATCCTAGTTGTGTTTTCAGTCTTCCGTCCTGAGAGTCCTAGTGTACAAGCCCCCCAGACTAGGAATTCTGGAGTCACAACGCAGCACACTTCCTGCATTTCAGAAGGCAAAAGTGGCCTCTGGGACTGCACAAAAAAACCAAAAGAGGATCAACCTGCATGGCCCAAAGGGCAAAGAAATTTCATAGGCCACTGGTGCACTAATGATCTGTCTGGCACAGCTAAGCCCTGACCTCCTGACAGCCACCCATGTAGCCGGCTGCCTATCCAAATGATGATACCTGCCATGCCCCTACACCATCATCTCTACCTATCCTGGTTTTATAAGCCTGTGTCCCCAGAGGGCTGGGCTCAAATCCCTGCATATCGGGAAACATGATTCACAAATGAGAAGTCCTCCTGCCCTGCAGCAGGAAACCTTACTACTAGGTTGTGTGTAAAACCCTCAGAGTAGGAGAAACCTGTATGGCCCATGAGGCCCCGCCCACTGTTGAAGGCCGCCCTGGGCACAATCCCGCATGGTGACCCTCAGCCTGAGCCACATTTTCAACTAAGGTGCCTCAGTATCTTGACCTAGAGTCAACATATGAGGTCTGCCATGACCCTAGGCCCAAATTCTAACTCAAGGTTGAGAGCCCTGCTCTCAAATCCCTCTTTTTTTTAATTTTATTTATTTATTTGATAGAGAAATAACAAGTAGTCAGAGAGGCAGGCAGAGAGAGAGTAGGAAGCAGGCTCCGTGCTGTGCAGAAAGCCTGATGCAGAGCTCGATCCCAGGATCCTGAGATCTTGACCTGAGCTGAAGGTAGAGGTTTAACCCACTGAGCCACCCAGGTGCCCCTCTCAAATACCTCTTTATGGGGACCCCTGAATTTGAAAGCAAGATTCCCCCTATCCCCCTCCCGCTAATGGCAGCATGCTATTTGGAGCTGTGCAAAACCCCCAAAGATGGAGAATCTTCCATGGCCTCCTTCCATGGAACTTTCCCTATCTGGGGTTTAGATGCAGCTCCAAGCAACAAGGTTTCCTTCTGGGGACAGGAGGTGTGGTGTTCTGTAGCCAATGATCTCCCAAATGTTTGAGTTTGGGACAAGGCCTCTAGGGACAGGTTCCTGAAAACGTAAGCTAGTGTATAGATTCGGACTTAGGGCCATGTCAGGTTCAATCTTCTGTCTCTGTGGACTTCTACCTGGGTGTCTGATGGGAGGTAGTTGCTCAGGTTGTGTCAGAACACGCATTTTTGTCCAGAGCATCGTACGGAATTAGGGTGGCCTCAGGGGACTTCCAGGTTTCTCCTCACTGTTAGGGTCCGTGATCAAAGAAACGAGACTGACACAAAGCGAAAATCAAGCAAAGTTTTATTTCACGCCATGCATCAGAAACCAAACTGCATCAGAAACCAAACTGCATTAGAAACCAAACTGACTGGTAGCTGCCCAAGTCTTACTGGGGACCACCGCCTCCCAGTCCTGGGGTCCCCCATGGAGGCTCCCTGCCTCACCCTCACTATACCACAGACCCACTCCCAGCATGGCTGCACCGTTGACACCTGAGAGGCTGCTCCTGATGGTGGCACTGTCCGAGGCAGCGTGGCTGCTTGCGGCGGCGCTGCTGCTGTTGCTGCTGCTGATACTCTGGCTCAGGGTGGCGTCGCTGCTGCTGCTGCTCTGGGCGGTGCTGCTCACGGTGGTGCCGCTGCCGCTGCTGCTCTGGGCAGTGTGGTGCACAGGGCGATGCTGCTTGAGGTGGTGTCCCCGCTGCTGCTGCTCTGGGTGGTGCATGGGGTGATGCCCCTCGCTGTGGCGCCGCTGCTGCTGCTGGTCGCGGTGGCGCCGCTGCCACTGCTGCTCTGGGCGGTGCAGGAGGTGGTGCCGCTCCATGTGGCGCCACTGCCTGCTGCTGCTCTGAGCGGTGCAAGGGGTGATGCCGCTCACTGTGGCGCCGCTGCTGCTGCTGCCCTGGGCAGTGATGCTCGCGGTGGTGCACAGCTCTTGCTAAAAAAAAAAAACAAAAAACCTCCCCACTCCAGCCTCACAGACCATCTTTTATAGTGGTGGTTGAGCCCGGCCCACACACAGGTGGCCAATCGGATTTCAACCTACCACAGTTAATATATGCACACCCCTCTGACTGAATACTGCTATCTGGCCGGGCCCGCCCCTATATACGGGTTGTTTTTTTTTTTTCTCATTTTATTATATACGGGGTTTTTAAGTAACTTCTTTTTGCTAACCAGGCCCCTACACTCACCTGAGGTTTCTTGAAGCTCTAAAGGGACCAACTTCCTTCTGGAGGGCAGGCCCAGTCCTGTGGTGTGGCTATGGTATACCCAGGCTGCAGGACTCTGGGGACAGAAATCTGAAAACACCAGCTAGGGTTAGGATAATGGCTGAGGGTATGGCAGGCCCGATCTGCAGACCCTGAGTTGAGCTCCTCCGGATCTGACATTTGGGCGAACGTGAAGCAGATAACCAGGCTTTGTCTCTGGTTTTTGCATCTGAGAAGGGCACAGAATGTAGAGGGGACCTCATGGTCCCATGGAAGATTCTTCCTTGATGGGGGTTTTTCACAGCTCCAAATAGCATTCTGTCATTGTGGGGGAAAGGAGAAATTCTGCTTTCTGATTCAGGGGTCCCCATGAGGTGGGTTTCGAGAGCAGGGCTCTGTGTATACGTGCCTAGAAACCCAACCTAGGGTTAGGATTTGGGTCTAGGGTCATGGCAGGCCTCATATGCTGACTCTAGGTCAAGATACTGAGGATCCTTCATTGGAGAAGTGTCTGTTCACATCTTCTGCCCATTTTTGATATGATTATCTGTTTTGTGTGTGTTGAGTTTGAGAAGTTCTTTATAGATCCTGGATATGAACCTTTTGTCTGTACTGTCATTTGCAAATATCTTCTCCCATTCCGTGGGTTGCCTTTTTGTTTTGTTGAATGTTTCCTTTGCTGTGCAGAAGCTTTTGATCTTGATGAAGTCCCAAAAGTTCATTTTCCCTTTTGTTTCCTTGGCCTTTGGAGACATATCTTTAAAGAAGTTGCTGTGGCTCTTATCGAAGAGGTTACTGCCTATGTTCTCCTCTAGGATTCTGATAGATTCCTGTCTCACGTTGAGGTCTTTTATCCATTTCGAGTGTATCTTTGTGTACGGTATAAGAGAATGGTCGAGTTTCATTCTTCTACATATCGCTGTCCAGTTTTCCCAGCACCATTTATTGAAGAGACTGTCTTTTTTCCATTGAATATTATTTCCTGTTTTGTCGAAGATTATTTCACCATAGAGTTGAGGGTCCATATCTGGGCTCTCCACTCTGTTCCACTGGTCCATGTGTCTGTTTTTATGCCAGTACCATGCTGTCTTGGTGATCACAGCTTTGTAGTAAAGCTTGAAATCGGGTAACGTGATGCTGCCAGTTTTGTTTTTGTTTTTCAACATTTCCTTAACAATTCGGGGTCTCTTCTGATTCCATACAAATTTTAGGATTATTTGCTCCAGCTCTTTGAAAAATATCGGTGGAATTTTGATCGGAATGGCATTAAAAGTATAGATTGCTCTAGGCAGTATAGACATTTTAACAATGATTATTCTTTTGATCCAAGAGCATGGAACAGTCTTCCATCTTTTTTTGTCTTCTTCAATTTCTTTCAAGAGTGTTCTGTAGTTCCGTGAGTACAGGTCCTTTACCTCTTTGGTTAGGTTTATTCCCAGGTATCTTATGGTTCTTGGTGCTATAGTAAATGGAATCGATTCTCTAATTTCCCTTTCTGTATTTTCATTGTTTGTGTATAAGAAAGCCACTGATTTCTGTACATTGACTTTGTATCCTGCCACGTTACTGAATTGCTGTATGAGTTCTAGTAGTTTGGGGGTGGAGTCTTTGGGGTTTTCCATATAAAGAATCATGTCATCTGTGAAGAGAGAGTTTGACTTCTTCGTTGCCAATTTGGATACCTTTTATTTCTCTTTGTTGTCTGATTGCCATTGCTAGAACTTTTAATACTATGTTGAACAAGAGTGGTGAGAGTGGGCATCCTTGTCGTGTTCCTGATCTCAACGGGAAGGCTGAAAGCATTTTCCCATTGAGGATGATATTTGCTGTGGGTCTTTAATAGATAGATTTTATGAAGTTCAGGAATGTTCCCTCTATCCCTATACTTTGAAGCGTATTCATCAGAAACGGATGCTGGATTTTGTCAAATGCTTCTTTTGCATCAATTGAGAGGACCATGTGGTTCTTCTCTCTTCTCTTATTGATTTGTTCTATCACATTGATCAGACACATGAAAAAATGTCATCATCACTAGCCATCAGGGAGATTCAAATTAAAACCACATTGAGATACCACCTGACACCAGTTAGAATGGCCAAATGTAGCAAGACAGAAAACAACGTATGTTGGAGAGGATGTGGGGAAAGGGGAACCCTCTTACACTGTTGGTGGGAATGCAAGTTAGTGCAGCCACTTTGGAGAACAGTGTGGAGATTCATGAAGAAATTAAGAATAGAGCTTCCCTATGACCCTGCCATTGCACTGCTGGGTATTTGCCCCAAAGATACAGATGTAGTGAAAAGAAGGGCCATCTGTACTCCAAAGTTTATTGCAGCAATGGCTACGGTCGCCAAACTGTGGAAAGAACCAAGATGCCCTTCAACGGATGAATGGATAAGGAAGATGTGGTACATATACCCAATGGAGTATTATGCCTCCATCAGAAAGGATGAATACCCAACTATTGTAGCAACATGGACGGGACTGGAAGAGATGATGTTGAGCGAAATAAGTCAAGCAGAGAGAGTCAAGTATCATATGGTCTCACTTATTTGTGGAGCATAACATATAACATGGAGGACGTGGGGAGATGGAGAGGAGAGGGATTTGATGGAAACTGGAAGCAGAGATGAACCATGAGCGACTATGGTCTCTGAAAAACAACCAGAGGGTTTTGAAGGGGTGGGGGGGATGGGAGGTTGAGGAACCAGGTGGTGGGTAATAGGGAGGGCACATACTGCATGGAGCACTGAGTGTGATGCCAAAACAATGAACACTGTTATTCTGTAAATAAACAAACGAATAATAAAAAAAAAAAGATACTGAGGAGCCTTAGTTGAAAACGTGGCTCAGGCATAGGGTCACAGTGCAGGATTTTCCCCAGTGTGGGCTTCATCAGTGTGCGGGACCTCATGGGCCATGCAGGTTTCTCCTACTATGAGGGTTTTATACACACCCCAATAGCAAGGTTTCCTGCTGTGGTTCAGGACTTCCATTTTGTGGATCATGTTCCCCCCTATGCAGGGATTTGAGACCGGATCTCTGGAGACAGTTGTCTATAAACCCAGGTTAGGTAGAGATAATCACCTAGGGGCATGGTAGGTCTGTTCTGCTGGATAGGGTGCTATCTCCCTGGATGGTTGACAGGAGTCAGGGCCCAGGCTTTGGCAAACTGAATATTAGTGCTCAGTGTGGTTTATGAAATTGCGGAGCCCTCACCTACCTTGCAGGTTGATCCTCCTTTGGGGTTTCTATGCAGTCCCAATAGCCACTTATGCTTTCTGAAAGGCAGGAAGAGTGCTGCATTGGAGCTCCAGAATTCCCAGTCTGGAGGGCTTGTTCACCAGGACTCTGGGGGTGGAAGACTGAAAACACAAGCTACGGTTAGTGTTAGGGCCTAGGGCATGGCAGCCCCGATCTCTAGAGCCTAAGACCAGAAATCCAGCATCAGGAATAAGGGCTAGTGTCCGATGTCCACTCAAGCTGGAGTTTGTGTCCAGCAGGGCCGACTAATGGAGGGGTGGCCTCAGGAGGCCATGCAGGTTTTCTCAATCTGGGGGTTGGGCGCTGCTCCAAACAGCAAGATTCTCTTCTTTGGGACAGTGGGAGAGCTGATTGTTGGCTCAAAGGTCCCCCATATGGACCAATTTGAGAGCAGGCCCTACATATGGATGCCTGAACAGCGCACCTAGGGTACCCATTGAAGACGAGGGACAAGGCAGGCTTGATATGCTGGCTCTGGGGCGAGCTACCCAAGGGGCTGAGTTGAAAAGGATTCTCTCATGCTGAGGGTCACAATGAGAGTTTCTTTCCAGAACTACCTTCAAATGTGGTGGTGGCCTCAGGGGCCATGTAGGATTCTAGTACCCTGAGGGTTTGACACAACTCCCAGGAGCAAAGTTTCCTTCTGGGGACAGGAATTTTTGTTTCTGTGGCGCAGGTATTCCCCAAATGTTGGCATTAGAAACCAGGCCTCAATGGACAGGTGCCGTACAACCTAAGCTAGGGTACAGATTAGAGCCTAGTTGCATGTCAGGTTCAATCTTCTGTCTCTGGGGCCATGGACCTGGGTGTCTGATGGGAGATAATTGCTCAGTGTGTGTCAGACTGTGCATTTTACCCTGGGCGACCTATGAAATTGTGATAGTCTCAGGGGCTTGCAGGTTTGTCCTAATCCTGAGGTTTCCTGAAGCTCTAAGGGGCACAGCTGCCTTCTGAAGGTCAGGCACAGTCCTGTGGTGTGTGTATGGAATACCCAGGTGGGGCAGTTTGTGGGGCAGCAATCTGGAGACAGAAGTCTTAAAACACTAACTAGGGTTAGGATTAGGACAGAGGGTATGGCAGGCTCCATTTGCAGACCCAGAGTGAATTTCTCAGGATCTGAAATTAGAGAGAGGGTGAGGCGGTAGCTGAGACCTTTGTCTCTGGATTTTGTGTCTGGGATGGCCATGGAATGTAAGGGTGGCCTTATGGGGCCTTGGAAGTGTCTCCCTTTCTGGGGATTTTGCCGGCTCCCAATAGTTTGGTGTCATTCTGGGGGAAAGGAGGAGTCCTTTTTTATCTCTTGGGTGTTCCCCCAAAACAGGGATCCCCAAGAAGGGTTCTGGGTACAGGTGCCTGCATAATCCACCTTGGGTTAGAATTTGGGTCTAGGGGCATGGAAATCCCAATATGTGGGCTCTTGGTGCTGCTACTGGAGGGGCTCATTTGAAAACGGGGCTCAGGATGGTGGTTACAATGTGTGTTTCTGCCCAAGGCGGCCCTCAAGAATGGGCGTGGCCTCATGGATCATGCAGGATTCTCCTACCCTGAGGGTTTGACACCCATCCCAAAAGCAAGGTTTCCTGCCATGGGGAAGGAGGACTTCTGTTTTTGCATCAGGTTCCCCCATATGCCTGGATTTGAGATAAGGTCTGTGGACAGATGCCTGAAAACCCAGGTTGTGTAGACATGATGGCCTAGGGCCATTGCAGGTCTGAATTGCTGGATATGCGGGTAGATGTCTGGGTGGCTGATGGGGCGTCTGGTCTCTGGCTGTATCAGATAGAGCATTAGTGCACAGTGTGGCCTATGAAATTGGGGTGCCATTGAGGGCCGAGCAGGGTGATCTCCATTTGCAGTTTTTGGGCAGCCCCATAGAGCATATTTCCCTCCTGGTGGGCAGGCAAATTGCTGCGTTATGACTCCAGAAATTCCAGTCGAGAGGGCTTGTGGGCCAGGAGTGTGAGGACGGAAGTCTGAGAAGCTAGGGTTAGGTTTAGGGCAGATGGCATGGCAGCCCCAATCGGTAGAGGCTGAAGTAAGTTCTGCAGCATCTGAATAAGGGCGAGAGTCATATGTTGCCTCGGGCCAGAGTTTGTGTCCATCAAGGCCAACTCATGGAGGTGTGGCTCAAGCGTCCTAAATATGGAAAGATTTGATGGCAGGGCTCTATGTATGGATGCCTGGAAACTACAACTCGTGTTCCCATTGGTGCCTCGGAACAGAGTAGGTTCGATCTGTTGGCTCTGGGGCGATATACCCGAGGGGCTACATTGAAATAGAGTCTTATGGGGCACCTGGGTGGCTCAGTGTGTTAAGCCGCTGCCTTCGGCTCGGGTCATGATCTCAGGGTCCTGGGATCGAGTCCCACATCGGGCTCTCTGCTCAGCAGGGAGGCTGCTTCCCTCTCACTCTCTCTGCCTGCCTCTCTATCTACTTGTGATCTCTCTCTGTCAAATAAATAAATAAAATCTTTAAAAAAAAAAAGTCCTTTAAAAAAAAAAAAAAGAAATAGAGTCTCATACTGATGGGTCACAATGCTGGCTTGTGTCCAGGGAGAAGGAAGGCCTTGCAATGTGGTGGAGGCTCAGGGGCCATGCACGATTCTTTTACGCATAGAGTTTTACACAGCTTCAAATAGCAATGTACACTTCTGGGGTCAGGAGGTATTCTGTTGTGTGCCTCAGGGATCCCCCATATGTTGGTATGTGAGACCAGGTCTCTTGGTATAGATGCCAGAAAACCTAAGCTAGGCACAGATTAGGGCCTAGGGACATGTCAGGTTCAATATTATGTTTCTTGGGCCATCTACCTGCGAGTCTGACTGGATGTAGGTGTTCAGGGTGTGTCAGAGAGCACATTTTTTTTTTTTTTTCCTGAGCGGCCTAAGAATTTGGGGTAGCCTCTGGGTCCTTGCAGGTTTCTTCTAATCTGGAGGCTTTGGCAAGTGTAAAGGGCACAATTTTCTTTGTGATGGAAGCACAGTTCTGCACTCTGGCTTCAGAGGTCCTATTGTGGAGATTTTTTGTGGAGGGCTGTGGGACAGAAGTCTGAAAACACAAACTTGGGTTGGGGTTCGGGCTGAGGGTATGGTAGACCTGATTGGCAGACCCTGAGGGGAGCTCCTCGGGATCTGAAATTAGGGCGTGTGTGAGGTGCTAGCTCAGGCTTTTGTTTCTGGATTTTGTGTCTAGGATGGCCACGGAATATAGGGGTGGCATCATGAGACCATGGAAGATTCTCCTTCTCTGTGGATTTTCCCTGGCTTCCAATAGTTTTGAGTCATTCTGGGGGAAGGGAGGAGTACTGTTTTCTCTCTCAAGGGTCCCCCAATAGAGGGATCCCAGAGCAGGGCTCTGGGTACCAGTATCTGGAAAACACACCTTAGGTTAGGGTTTGGACCTAGGGGCATGGCAAGTCAGATATGCAGGCTCTTGGTCCAGCTACCGAGAGGACTCATTTGAAAACAGGGCTAAGGCTGAGGGTCACAATGAGTGTCTGTGCCCAAGCTGGCCCTCCAGAGTGGCGTGGCCTCATGGCCCATGCAGGTATTCCATGCCCTGATGGTTTTACAACCATCCCAACAGCAAGGTTTCCTGTCACGGGGAAGGAGGAGTTCTGTTTTATGAATCAGGTTCCCCATATGCAGGGATTTTGACCTATGGTCTGGGACAGATGACTGAAAACCCAGGTTGGGTGAGATGAGGGCCTAGGGCCAAGGCAGGTTCGATATGCTGGATAGGCTGCCATTTGTCTGGGTGACTGATGGGAGGACTGGTCTCAGGCAGTCTCAGACTGAGAATTGGTGCACAAGGCGGCCTATGAAATTGGGGTGTCTTTGAGGGGCATGGAGGTTTATCCTCATTTGGGGTTTTTGGGCAGCCCCAGAGGACTCTTTTTTCTTCTGAAGGGCAGGCAGAGTGCTGTGTTGTGGCTCCAGAAATCATAAACGGAAGGGCAGGTGGGCCAGGAGTGTGATGACAAAAGTCTGAAAACAAAAGCTTGGCTTAGGTTTAGGGCCTAGGGCATGGAAGACCCAATCTGCAGAGGCTGAATCAAGATCTACAGCCTCTGAAGTCACAGCAAGTGTCAGAAGTTCACTCAGGCTAAAGTTTGTGTCCATGATGGCCGCCTAGTGGAGGGGTGGCCTCATGAGGCCATGGAGGGTTTCAAACACTGGGGGTTGTGAGCTGCTCCAAACAGCAAGTTCTTCTTCAGAACACAAGGACTTTGTTTGATGACTCATGGGTACACCATATTGAAGGATTCGAGAGCAGGGTCTACCTATGGATGCCTGGAAACCCCGCCTTGTGTTACCATTGATGCCTAGAAACATGGGAGTTTTGATATGCTGGCTCTGGGGCAAGCTACCCATGGGGCTCAGTTGAAATGGACTCTCATGCTGATGGGTCATAATGCTGGTTTGTGTCCATGGAGACCCTGGAATGTGGCAGTGCCTCAGGGGTCATGCAGGATTCTCCTACCCTGAGTATTTACACAGTTCCAAAAAGCAAGTTTCCCTTCTGGGGTCAGGAGGTGTTCTGTATTGTGCCTCTGGTGACCCCACATATGTTAGTATTGAGAACAGGCCTCTGGTGACAGAAGTCTGAAAACCTAAGCTAGGGATCAGATTAGGGCCTAAGGGCATGTCAGGGCCAATCTTCTGTCTCCTGGAAAATTGACCTGGGTGTCTGACTGGATATCAGTGCACAGGGTTTGTCAGACTGTGCATTTTTGTCCAGGGTGCCCTACGAAATAGGGGTGGCCTCAGGTGCCTTGTAGTTTTCTCCTAATCTGTAGGATTTTGGCAAATGTTATGGGCAGAGTTTCCCTCAGGAGGGCAGGCACACTCCTGTGGTTTGGCTACAGTACTGAACCTCAGCCTGGATGGTGTGTGGACCAGGGCTTTGGGGCCAAAACCATGAAAACACAAACACAGATTGTGTTTAGGGCTGAGTTTAGGGCAAGCCCGATCTGCAGACCCTGAGGGGACCACCTCATGATCTGAAATTAGGGCGAATGTCAGGCAGTAGCTCAGGCTTTTGTTTCTGGATTGTGTGTCTAGGATGGCCACGGATGTTGGGTTGGCCTCATGGAGCTATGGAAGATTCTTCCTCTCTGGTGATGTTGTTGGGCTCCCAATAGTTTGGTGACATTCTGGGGGAAAGGAGTTTGTTTTGTTGTTGTTGTTGTTGTTGTTGTTGTTGTTGTTGTTGTTGTTGTTGCTGTTGTTGTTGTTTGAGTTTTTTTGTTGTTGTTGTTGTTGGTTGGTTGTTTTTTTTTTCCCAGCAAAAAGAAGGATTCCATAGCTGGGCTCTGGGTATGGGCTCCTGAAAACACCGCGGATTAGGATTTGGGCCTAGGAACATGGCAAGCATGATATGTGTGCTCTTAGTCCAAGTATCTAGGGGCTTTATTTGACAACGTGGCTCAGGATGAGGGTCACAATAAGTGTTTGTGCCCAATGCAGCCCTCCAGAGTGGGAGTGGCATCTTGGGCCAAACAGGTTTCTCTTACCATGAGTGTTTGACACCCATGTTGGAGTTGGGCTGAGGTTTTAGAGGTGTGATCTGCAGACCCTGAGGGTAGCTCCCCGGGATCTGAACTTAGGGCGAGTGTGAGGTTGTAGCTCAGGCTTTTGTCTCTGGATTGTGTGTCTAGTTTCGGAAGCAATGTAGGAGTGGCCTCATGGGGTTTTGGAAGATTCCCTGTCTCTGGGGATTCTGCCAGGGTCTCCATAATTTGGTGTCATTCTAGGGAAAGGGGAGAGTCATGTTTTCTGTCTTAGGGGCCCCACATAAAAGGGATTCCAGAGACGGACTCTGGGTACAGGTGCCTAGAAAGCACCATGTGGGTTAGGATTTGGGCCTAGGGGCAAGGTAGGCCCAATATGCGGGTTCTTAGTCCAGCTCCCGAGGGGCCTTACTGAAAATAGGCTCAGGTTGAGGGTCACAATGTGTGTATGTGCCCAGGGTGGCCCTCATGAGTGGACGTGTCCTTATTGGCCATGCTGGTTTCTCTTACTTGGAGGGTTATACACCTATCCCAACAGTAAGTTTTCCTGCCATGAGGAAGAAGGAGTACTCTTTTGTGCATTAGATTTCCCCATATGCATGGATTTGAGTTAAGGTCGGAATACAGGTGCCTGAAAAGCTAGGTTGGGTAGAGATGATGGCATAGTGCCATGGCAGGTCCCATCTGCTGGATATGCGGCCAGCTGTCTGGGAAGCTGACGGGAGGTCTGGGCTCAGGCTGTGTCAGACAGAGCATTAGTGCACAGGGTGGCCTATGAAATTGGCGTGCCCTTGAAGGCGGTGCAGGTGGATCCTCATTTGGGGATTTTGGGCAGCCACATAGGGCACTTATTTCTTCTGGTGTGCAGGGAGAGTGCTGCATTGTGGCTCCAGAATTCCCTATCTGGAGGGCTTGTGGGCCAGGAGTGAAGACGGAAATCTGAAAACACAAGCTTGGTTTCAGTTTAGGGCCTAGGGCACGAAAGGCCCAATCTGCAGTGGCTGAATCAAGGTCTCTAACATCTGAAGTCAGGGCGAGTGTCAGATGCTCGCTCAGGCTGGAGTTCGTGTCCTTGATGGCCACCAAATGGAGGGGTGGCCTCATGAGTCCATGGAGGTTTTCCCACACTAAGGGTTTTGAGTTGCCCCAAACAGCAATGTTTCCTTCTGTGGGACATGGGAAGTACTGTTTGATGGCCCCAGGGTCCTCCATATGGAAATATTTGAGAGCAGGTTCAACGTATTGGTGCCCGGAAACCCCACGTCGCATTACCATGCACATTCCATCTGCTGGCTCTGGGGTCAACTACCCTGGGGCTGATTTGAAGTAGAGTCTCATGCTAATGGGTCTCAATGCAGGTTTGTGTTCAGGAAGATCTTGGAATGTAGCGGTGGCTCAGGTGCCATGCAGGATTCTCCTACCCTGAGGGTTTGACACAGCTGCCAATAGCAAGGTTTCCTACTAAGGACAGGAGGTGTTTGGTATATGGCTCAGGAACACCCCTATGTTGGTATTGGAGAACAGGTGTCTGGAGAATGATACCTGAACACCTATGCTGTGGTTAAGATTAGGGTCTAAGGGCATGTCAGGTTCAGTATTCTGTCTCTAGGGATGATTTACCTGGGTGTCTGACTGGAGGTAGGTGCTCAGGTGTGCCAGATGGTGCATTTCTTTTTTTCCAGAGTGGCCAAGGAATTTGGCATGGCATCGGGGGCCTTTCAGTTTCTCCTAATCTAGGTAGTTTTGGCAACTGTGAGGGGCACATTATCATTCTTTTGAGAAGCCACAGTCCTGGACAGTGGCTTCAGAATCCCCTTTCTAGAGGGCATGTGGCCAGGGTGCTAGGGACAAAAGTCTGAAAACACAAACTCGGGTTAGGTTTAAGGCCGTGCTTATGACAGGTCCAATCTGCAGACCCTGAGGGGAGCTCCTCGGGATCTGATATTAGGGTGAGTGTGAGGCGGTAGCTCAGGCTTTTGTCTCTAGATTGTGTGTCTAGCATGGCCGCAGAATGCTGGGGTGGCCTCATGTGTCCATGGAGGATTCTCTTTCTCTGGCGTTTCTGCCTGGCTCCCAATACTTTGGTGCCATTTTGGGGGAAGGGAAGAGTCCTGTTTTTCTCTGTCTCTGGGGTTCCCCTAAAACAGGGATTCCAGAGAAGGTCTCTGGGTACAGGAGGAGTTTTTTGTTTTGCTTTGTTTTGTTCTTTGTTTGTTTGGTTTTGGCTCAGGAGTCCCCTGTGTGGAGGGATTTGAGAGGAGGGCTCTGGGTATGGATGCCTGAACTCTACATTTGGGTTAGGATTAGGGCCAAGGGACAAGACTGGTCTGACCTGCTGGCTCTGGGGCTATCTGTTAAAGTGGCTGATTGATTGGAGGACGGGACTTAGGTTGTGTCAGACACTGTATTAGTGTCCCAGGTAGAATATGGACATTTGGTGGCATCAGGGCCGTGCACATTTCCCCTAATCAAAGGGTTTTGTCCAACGCCTTAGGTCATGGTTTCCTTCTGGAAGACAAGGTGAGTCCTGTGGTGTGCCTCTAGTGTCCCCAATCTTGAGGGCTTGCATTCCAGGACTCAAGGGATGGAATTTTGAAAACCCAAGCTCATGTATGGTTAGGGTATAGGACATGTATCCCTGACCTGCAGATGCAGTGGCGAGCTCCCCAGATTCTGAAGGTAGGGCGGTGTCACATATTCCCTCACAACAGACTAGAATTTGTGTCCATTAGGGCTGCTGAATATGTGTGTGACCACCTGGTTCCATGGAGGTTTTTCCTGCTCTGGGGTTTTGGAGCAGATCCAAATAGTATGGTTTCATTCAGCGGGAGAGTTGGATTTCTGTTTTATGTCTCAAGGGTCCCGATATGGAAGGCTTCAACAGTGGGGCTCTGGGTATGGATGCCTGACAACCAGGTCTAGGGTTAGCATTCGGGAATAGGGGAACCCAGGTCTGATCTGCTGACTCTGGGGCTAGCTACGTGGGTGACTGACTGTAGGTCGGGGCTTGGGGTGAGGGACAGAATGTTTATTAGTGTCAGGTTTGGTTTCTGTTAATGGGGGTGGCCTCGTTGGTCATGCCAGTTTCTCCAAATTTGGGGGGTTTGTGCAACTTTATTGAGCATGTTTTCCTTCTGGAGGGTAGGCAGAGTTCTAGGGTTTCCATCCGGAGATCTCTATCTGGAGGGCTTGTCTGTGAGGACTTTTGGGACAGAGTCTGAAAACCATGCTGTGATTAGGGCTAGGGCCTTGGGCATGGCAGGCCCAATCTACAGATGCTGAGGCGAGCCTCAACAGGGATCTGAGGATAAGGCATGTGTCATAAGGTCACTAAGGCTGGAGTTTGTGGCCATGTGATCCACTGAATGTGGGGGAGGCCTCATGGGGCCATGGGGTTTTCTCCTGCTCTTTGGTGTTTGTGCAGTTCCAAATAGTTTAGTCTCTTCTGGGGGATAAAAGCTGTCCTGTTTTATGGCTCAGGGGTAGCCCACATGGAAGGATTGGCTATCAGGGCTATGGTAAGGAAGCCAGAAAAACCAACCTACATTGTGAGTTAGGCTCTAGGAGCATGGAAGGCCTTATATCCTGGCTCTGGTGTGAGTTACCCATGGGGCTGTGTTGAAAATGGGGCTAAGGCTTAGGGTCAAAATGTGTGCTTGTGTGCAGAGCGGCCTGCAAGAGTGGTTGTGGCCTCAGGGGCACTGCAGGTTTTTTCCCACTCTAATGGTCTTACATAACTTCAAAAAGCAAAGTTTTCTTCTGGGGGGAGAAGGAGTTCTGTTTTGTGGCTGAGGGGTACACTATGTGGAGGGATTCAAGAGGAGGGTTCTGGGTATGCATGCCGGAAACTCCAAACTCTTGTTACAATTAGATCCTAGGGCCATGGCAGACCCGATCTGCTGCCTCTAGGCCCAGCTCTCTCAGTGCCTGATTGGAGGACAGTACTCAGGTTGTGTCAGACAGTGTTTTACTGTCCAGGGTGGAGAACATAATTGGCCTGGCATCGGGGGCCGGGCACGTTTGCCCTGATTGAGTGGTGTTTTGCAATTCCATAGGGCACGGTTTCCTTCTACAGTGCAGGGAGAGTCCTGTGGGATGTCTACAGAGTCCCCAATATGGAGGGTTTGCATTCCAGGACACAAGGGATGGAAATCTCAAAGCCCAAGCTTGGTTAGGGTGTATAATGGACTCCTGATCTGCAGTTGCTGAGTGGAGCTCTCCAGATTCTGAAGTTAGGACGAGTGTCAAACATTCTTTCAAAGTAGACTAGAAGTTGTGTCCACTAGGACTACCGAATGTGTGGTTGGCCTCTTTGAGCCATAGAGGTTTCTCCTGCTCTGGGGTTTTGGGACAGCTAAAAATAGTTTTGTTTCACTTTGGGGGAAAATAGAGTCCACTTGTAAATCTCAGGGGTCCCCATATGGCTGGAATCGAGAGCAGGGCTGTGGGCATGGATGCCTGAAAACCCAAACTACTGTTAGCATTAGGGACTAGAGGAACTCAGGTTTGATCTCCTGACTCTGAGGACAGCTACATAGGTGGCTGACAGGAGGTCGGGCTCAGGCTGAAGGACAAAAAGTGTATTAGTGTCCACGATTGGGTTCTGTCAATGAGGGTGGCCTCGTTGGCCACAAAGTTTGCTCCTAATCTGGGGATTTTGTGCTGCTATGGTGAGCACGGTTTTCTTCTGTAGGGTAGGCATAGTGTCATGGTGTCACTCTGGAGTTCTCTACTTGGAGAGCTTGTGGTCCAGAATTCTTAGAACCAAAGTCTTAAAACCCATGCTGCAGTTGGGGTTAGGGCCTAGGACATGGCAGGCACAATCTACAGATGCTGAGGCGAGCTCGTGGAGTTCTGAGGTTAAGGCGAGTGTCGGGAGGTCGTTCAGGCTGGAATTTGTGTCCATGCATAACGCCAAATGTGGGGATGGCCTCATGGGGCCAAGGAGTTTTCTCCCACACTGGGGATTCTGTGCAGATCCAAAAAAATATGGTCTATTCTAGGGAATAGATGATGTCTTAAATTGTGACTCAGGAGTCCCCATAGAGGGATATGAGAGTAGGCTTCCAGGTATGGATGCCTGAAGGCCAAACTATGTTTAGTGTTACATCCTTCTGACATGGTAGACGGTATATCCTGGCTTTGGGTTGAGCTACCTATGGGGCAGTGTTGAAAATGGGGCTCAGGCAAAGGGTCACAATGGGTGTTTGTGTGCAGGGCGGCCTGAAAAAGTGGACGTGGCCTCAGGGTCAATCCAAGTTTCTTCCAACTGTGATGGTTTTACATAACTCCAAAAAGCAAGGTTTCCTTCTTGGGGCAGGATGAGTTTTGTTTTGTGTCTAAGGGGTCTCAGGTGTGGAGGGATTTGAGAGAAGGGCTCTGGGTATGGATGCCTGAATCCCCAACCTAGGGTTAGGATTGGGGACTAGGGGAATGGCAGGCTCAATATACTGGCTCTATGCTCAGCTTCCAACAGGCCTTCTTTGAAACCGGGACTGAGGTTGAGGGTCAGTCACAATGTGGGTTTTGCCCAGGACAGGCCTCAAATGTGGGCGTGGACTCAAGGGACATGCAGCTTACCCTCCTAGTCTGAGGGTTTTACACCCACACCAACAGCATTTTAACTCAGCCCCCATGTAGCTCACACCAATGCCACCACATCTAACCTAACATGTTCCTAGGCTCCAATATTAACCCTACCTTGGTTTCCCAGGCATCCATATGGACAGCCCTGCTCTTGAATCTTTCCGGGTAGGGGAAACTTGAGCCATCAAACAGGATTCCCCTCTCCTGCAGAAGAAAACCTTGCTGTTTAAAACTTCACACAACCAACAGAGTGGTAAAACCTCCATGGCCTCATGAGGACACCCCCAAATTACGTGGCCATCATGGACAAAAATTTCAACATGAGTGAATAAGTGCCCTTACTTAAGGTACAGGGATCTCACCTCAGCCTCTGCATTTGGGCCTGCCATGTTCTAGGTCCTAAAGCTAAGCCTAGCTTGTGTTGTTAGACTTCTGTCCTAACACTCCTGGCCCAAAAGCCCTCCAGATGGGGAATTCTGGAACCACAACACAGCACGTTACCAGCCCACCAGTGGGAAAAATTGCCCTATGGGCCTACACAAAAACCTCAGTAGAGGATCAAACTGCACAGCCCTCAAGGGCACTCGAAAATCATAGGCCTCCCTCTGCACTTATGCTGTGTCTGACACAGCCTGTGCCCTGACATCCTGGCAGCCACCCAAATAGCTGGCTGCCTATCCAGCAGATGGGACGTGCCATGGCACTAGGCCGTCATCTCTACTCAACCTGGATATGCAAGCATCTGTCCCCAGACCTTATCTCAAATACCTGCACATGGGGAAACCTAATGCACAAAACAGAACTCCTCCTGCCCCATGGCACAAAGCCTTGATGTTGGGATGGATGTGATATCCTTGGAGTAGGAGAAACTGCACGGTGTATGAAGCTACACCCACAGTTCAGTGCTGTCCTGGGTACAAATGCCCATTTTGACCATCATCCTGAGTCCAGTTTTGAAATAAGTCCCCTCAGTAGATTTACCAAGAGCATGAATATCAGGCCTGCCATGCCCTTAGGCCCAAATCCTAACACATGTTGCGGGTTCCAGGCACCCGCACCCAGAGACCTGATCTGGAATCCCTCCTTTTGTGGGACCCTTGAGGAAGACAAACAGGACACCTCCTTTCCCCCAGAATGACACAAAACTTTTGAGATCCAGATAAAACTCCCAGAGAGGGAGAATCACCCATGGCCCCATGAGTCTACCCCTACATTCCGGGCACATCCTAGATACTAGACACAAAATCCAGAGACAAAAGCTTCAGTTAACACCTCACACTTGCCCTAATTTCAGATCCCAATTAGCTCACCTCCGGGTCTGCAGATCGGGTTGGCCATACCCTTTGCCCTAACCCTAGTCCTAGTTTCTGTTTTCAGACTAATGTCCCCAGAGCCCTAGCTCACAAAAATCCCATGCTGGGGTCCCCGGAGTAGCACTAAAGGACTGTGACAACCCTCCAGAAGGAAACTGCCCTTTAGAACTATTAAAACACTCCAGATTAAGAGAAGCCTGCAAGGACCCCAAGACCACAATAATTTCGTATGCCACCCTGCACAAAAATGAGCCTTCTGCCAAACCCTGAGCACCTACCTCCAGTCAGACACCCAGGAAGATGGCACCAGAGACACAAGATTGAAACTGACATGCCCCTCAGCCCCAATACAAACACCTGCTTAGGTTTTCAGGCATCTGTCCCCAGAGGCCTGGTCTCGATTATCAACATATGGGGGATCCTTGAGCCCCAAAACAGAACATATCCTGACCCCAGAAGGAAACCTTGAAATTTGGAGCTGTGTCAAACTGCAGGGTAGTTAGAATCCTGCATATCACTTGAGCCACCATCACATTCCAAGGTCGTCTTGGACATAAACCTGCATTGTGACCCATCAGCTCGAGGCTCCATTTCAACTCAGCCCCCTTTTAGATAGTCCCAGACCCAGGGAATCAAATTTGCCATGATTCAAGGCAACGATGGCAATGCTAGTTGGGGTTTCCAGGCATCCATATGTAGAGTCCTGCTATCAAATCTTTCCATATGGGCAGCTTTGAGCCATAAACAGGACTCCCCTTGTAATGCAGGAGGAAACCTTGTTTGGAGCAGCTCACAACCCAAGAGAGGGAAAACCTTCATGGCATCATGGGGCCACCCCTCCATTAGGTGCCCTCATTGACACAAACTCCAGCATGAGTGAACGTCTGACACTCGCCCTAATGTCAGATGCTAGAGATCTCGGTTCATCATCTGCAGATTGGGCCTACCATGCATTAGTCCCTAAACCTAACCCTAGCTTGTATTTTCACACTTTTCATCCTCACATTCCTGGCCCAAAAGCCCTTGAGATTGGGAAATTTGGAGCCACAAAGTAGCACTATGCCTGTCCACCAGAAAGAAAAAAGTGCCCTATGGGGCTGCCCCAAATCATCAGGTGAGGATACACCTCCCTGGCCCTCGAGAGCACCCCAATTTCATAGCCCTCCCTGTGCAGTAATGCTCTGTCTGAGACAACCTGAGCACAGACCTCCCCTCAGACACACAGACAGATGGCAGCATATCAAGCAGATGGGACCTGCTATTGCCCTGGTTTGGCATCTACCCAACCTGGCTTTTCAGTCATCTGTAATCCGACCTTATCTCAAATCCCTGCATATGGGGTAACCTGAAGCACAAAAGCATACTACTCCTTCTCCATGGCAGGAAAACTTGCTGTTGGGATGCGTGTATCTCCCTTGGAGTAAGAGAAACCACCATGGCCCATTAGGCCATGCCAACTCATGAGGACCGCCCTGGGTACATACATGCATTGTGACCCTCAGCCTGAGCTTATTTTCAGTAAGGCCCGTCGGGAGCTGGACTAAGAGCACGCATATCGGGCCCTAGACCCAAATTCTAACACACACTGTTGTTTTCCAGGTGCCTGTACCCAGAGTCCATCTCTGGAATCCCTCTATTTGCGGGACCCCTGAGACAGAAAACAGGACTCCTCCCTTCCCCTAGAATGACACCAAACTATTGAGAGCCTGATAGAATCCCCAGAGACAAAGAATCTTCCAAGGTCCCATGAGGCCAACCCTACACTGCTTCCAATCCTAGACACACAATACAGAGACAAAAGCCTAAGCTACAACCTCACACTTGCCCTAATATCAGATCCCGGAGAGCTACCATCAGGGTCTCTTGATCGGACCTCTACAACCTGAGTATTAACCATAACCCGAGTTTGTGTTTCAAGACTTCTGTTACCAAAGCCCTGGGAAAACACACACTGCAGGCTGGGGCATCCAGAGCCACACTGCAGGACTTTGCCTGCACTCCCGAAGTAAACTGTGTCATTTACAGTTGCCAATTCCCTCCAGCTTATGAGAACCCCGCAAGGCCCCTGGAGCGTCTCCAATTTTGTATGCCACCCTTGGCAAAATGTGCAATCTGAAACACCCTAAGCACCTACCTCCAAGCAGACACGCAGATAAATGGCCCTAGAGACAGAAGATTGAACCTGATATGCCCCTAGGCCCTAATCTGAACCCTACCTTAAGTTTTAAGGCATCTGTCCCCAGAGGCCTGGTCCCAAATACCAACATAGGGGGCCCCTGAGCATAAAACATAACACCCTTGTCCCCAGAATGGAAGCTATTATGTGGAGCTGTGTCAAATCCTCAGGGCAGGAGAATCCTGCATGGCCCCTGACCACTGCAATTCCAAGGTCTCCATGGACATAAACCTGCATTGTGACCCAAAAGCATGAGACTCCATTTCAACTCATCCTTCTTGGTTGCCCATCCCAGAGGCAGCAGAGAGAACCTGCATTATTCCTAGGCAAAAATGGGAATGCTAGGAAGGGTTTCCAAGCATCCAACATGGAGCCCTGCTCTCAAATCGTTCAGTACGGGGAAGCATTGAGCCAACATACAGAACTCCGCATGTCCTGCAGAAGGAAACCTTGCAGTTTGGAGGAGCTCACAAGCTCTACAATGGGGAAAGGTCCATAGCCTCATGAGGCTACTGTTCCATTAGGTAGTCATCAAGGACACCAATTGCAGCCTGAGGGAACTTCTGACACTCGCCATTACTTCAGATGCTGGAGATCTCAATTCAGTCTCTGCACATTGGTCCTGCCATGCCCTAGGCCCTAAACCTAAGATGAGCTTGTCTTATCAGACTTCCGTCCTCACACTTCTTCCCCTCAAGACCTCCATATTGTAAATTCTAGAGGTGCAACACAGCCCTCTGCATGCCCACCAGAAGGAAAAAGCGGCCTATGGGGCTGCACAAACACCCAAATGAGGATCAACGTGCACAGCCCTCGATGGAACTGCAGTTTCATAGGCCAGCCTGTGCACTAAGGCTCTATCGTACACCACCTGAGGCCAGAAATCCCGTCAGTCACCCAGTTAGCTGAACGCATATGCAGGAGAGCAGAACTGCCAAGGCCCTCGGCCATCATCTCATCGCAACCTGGGTTTTCAGAAATCTGTCCCCGGAACTTATCTCAAATCACTGCACCTGCTGGAACCTGATGTACAGAACAGAACTCCTCCATTCCCATTTCAAGAAACCTTGCTGTCGGGATGCTAATGGGTGTCAAATTCAAATAGTAAGAGTAGGATAAATCTGCATGGCCTAGGAGGCAACGCCCAAGCTTGAGGGTCACAATGGGCACAAACATGCATTGTGACCCTCAGCGTGAGCCCCGTTTTCCAATAAGGCCTCTTAGAGGCTCGACCAAGAGCTCACATATCAGGCTGGCCATGACCCTCGGCTCTAATCCTAAAAAAAGGTGGGGTTTTCCGGTCGCCCACTCCTGGGGGTCTGCTCTGGAATCCCTCTTTTGGAGGGACCCCTGAGACAGAAAACAGTGCTCCTTCCTTCCCACAGAATGACCACAAATGATTGGGAGCTGGGCCAAATCCCTAGAGAGGGAGGATTATTCATGGCCCATGAGGCCACCACTCCATGCCACCGCCATCCTTGACACAAAATCCAGAGACAAAAGCCTGAGCTATGGACTCACACTCGCCCTTATTTCCTATCCAGAGTAGCTCCCCTCACGTTCTGTAGATCTGGCCTGCCATGCCCTCAGCCCGATACCTGAGCCGAGGTCGTGATTTCAGATTTATGTCCCCAAAGCCATGGCCCCTCACCCTACAGGCTGGGGCCTCTGGAGCCACACCACAGGACTCTGCCTGCCATCTTGAAGGAAACTGTGCCCATTCCATTGGACACAAACCTACAGATTAGGAGAAGCCTACAAGGTCCCCGAACCCATCCCAATTGGGTAGTCCACCCTTGGCAAAAAGGCATTTCTGACACAACATGAGCAACTACCTCCACTCAGACATGCAGACAGATGTCCTCAGAGATAGAAGATTGAACCGGACTTGCCCCTTGGCCCTAATGTGTACCCTAGCTTAGCTTTGCAGGCATCACTTTCCAGAGGCCTGGTTTCGAATACCAGCATATGGGCCTGGTTTCGAATATCAGCATATCAGCATATGTCCTGAGGCACAAATCAGAACACCTCTCATGTCTACATGGGAGCCTTACTACTGGGAGTTCTGTGAAATCCTCTGGGTAGACAATCCTGCAGGCCCCTGATCCACTGCCACATTCCAAGGTCTCCATGGACACAAACTCGAATTATGACCGAACAGCATTAGAGTCCATTTCAACTCAGGTCCCTGGGTAGCTCGCCCCAGAGCTAGCAGATAAAACCTGCCTTGCCCAGGAGCCAGTGGAAATGCGAGGTGGGGTTTCCAGACATCAGTCCTTTGAGCCGGGCTCTCAAATCTTTCCATATGGGGTATCCTTGAGCCATGCAACAGGACTTGCCTGTACCACAGAAGGAAACCTTGCTGTTTGGAGCAGCTCACAACCCTTAGAGTGGGAAAACCTCCATGGCTTCATGATGAACCCAATTCATTAAGATGCCATCTTGGACACAATGTCTAGCTTGAGCCAACAATTGATCCTCGCCCTTACTTCAGAGGCTAGAGATCTCAATTCAGACTCTGCAGAGCGGGCCTGCCGTATCCTCGACCCGAAAAATAACCATAGCTTGTGTTTTCAGACTTCTGTCTTCACACTCCTGGCCCACAAGCCCTCTTGATTAGGAATTCTGGAGACACAACGCAGCACTTGGCCTGCACACCATAAGAAAAAAGTGTCCTGTGGGCCTGCCCAGAAACCACAAATGAGGATCAACCTGCTTGGCCATTGACTGCACCCCAATTATATAGGCCATCTGTGCACTAATGCTCTGTCTGACGCAGCCTGAGCACAGACCTCCCATCAGGAACCCAGAGAGCCGGCCACATATGCAGCAGATTGGACCCGCCATGGCACTCCACCATCATCTCTTCCCAACCTGGGTTTTCAGGCATCTGTCCCTACACCTTATCTCAAATCCCTGAACCTTGGGGAACCTGATGCACAACACAGAACTCCCCTCCCCCATGGTAAGAAACCTTGCTGCTGGGATGGGTGTCAAATTCAAATCCTCATAGGAGGAGAAACCTGCATGATCCATGAGGCCATGACCATGCTTGAGGGATGCCTTGGGCACAAACTCACATGGAGGCCCTCAGCCTGAGGACCGTTTTCAAATGAGGCCTCATGGTAGTGGACCAAGAGCCCACATAACGGGCTGGCCATGCCCTTAGGTCAGAATCCTAACCAAATTTGGGGCCCTTCTGGTCACAGGTACCTGGGGCTGTGCTCTGGAATCCTTTTATTGAGGGGCCCATGAGAGGGAAAATAGGACTCCTCCCTTCCCACATCATGACCCCAAACGATTGGGAACCAGGACAAATCCCCAGAGAGGGAGATTCGTCCATGGCCCATGAGGCCAGCCCTACAGTCCACGGCCATCCTTGACACAAAATCCAGGGACAAAAGCCTGAGCTATCACCTCACACTCGCCCTTATTTCACATCCCAAGGAGCTCCCATCATGGTCTGTAGATCGGTATGCCAGACCCCAAGGCCAGAAACCTAAGACAAATTTGTGTTTTCAGACTTCTGTCCCCACAGCCCTGGCCCCCACTCTCTCCAGGCTGGGGCCTCTGGAGCCACACCGCAGGACTGTGCCTGGCTCTCAAAGGAAACTGTGCCCATTCCATTGGCCACAACCCTATAGATTAGGAGAAACCTCCATGGCCCCCGCAGCCATCCCAATAATGTAGTCTGCCCTGGACAAAAAGGCGCATTCTGACACAACCTGAGCAACTACCTCCACTCAGACACACAGAGAGATGTCCTCAGAGACAGAAGATTGAACCAGACATGCCTCTAGGCCCTAATCTGAACCCTAGCTTAGGTTTGCCTGCACCTCGCCCCAGAGGTCTGATTTTGTATACCAGCATATGGGGGTTTCCTGAGGAACAAAACAGAACACCTCTTGTTGCCACATGGGAACCTTGCTATGGGGAGCTGTGTAAATCCCTCTGGGTAGGAGAATCCTGCAGGGCCCCTGAGCCACCACCGCATTTCAGGGTCTCCATGGACACAAACCCACATTACGAGAATCATCAGCGTGAGAGTCCATTTTTTTTTAAAGATTTTTATTTATTTATTTGACACACAGATATCACAAGTAGGCAGAGAGGCAGGCAGAGAGAGATTGGTGGAAGCAGGCTCCCCACGGAGCAGATAGCCTGACACGGAGCTGGATCCCGGGACTCTGGGATCATGAACTTGAGCCGAAGGCAGAGGCTTTAACCCACTGAGCCACCCAGGCGCCCCATGAGAGTCCATTTCAACTCATCCCCCTGGTAGCTTTCCCCAGAGCCAGAAGATCAAATTTGCCTTGTCCCTAGGAGCCAATGGAAATGGGAGGTGAGGTTTCCAGTCCTTCATCCTTAGAGGCCTGCTCTCAAATCTTTCCATACAGAGCACCCCTGAGCCACTCAAAGAACTCGCCTGTTCTGCAGAAGGAAAGCTTGATGTTTGGAGCAGCTCACAACCCCCAGTGTGGGAAAACCTCCATGGCCTCATGAGGGCAGCACTCCATTCAGGGCCATCATGGTCACAAACTCCAGCCTGAGCTAACCTCTGATACTCGTCCTTAGTTTAGATGCTTCAGATCTGGATTCAGCCTCTGCTCTGGATTCAGCCTGCTGTCACCTCGGCCTGAAGCGTAAGCCTATCGTCTGTTTTCAGACTTCCATCCTCACACTCTTAGCCCACAAGCCCTCCATATTGGGAATTCTTGAGCCACAGTGCAGCACTCTGCCTGCGCACCAGAAGAACAAAGTGCCCTATGGGTCTGCCCAGACACCCCAAATGAGAATCAACCTGCAGGGCCCTCGACCACACCTCATTTCCTAGGCAGCCCTGGGCACTAATGTTATGACACAGCTTGAGCCCAGACCTCCCATCTGACACCCAGACAGCTGGCCGCATATCCTTCAGATCGGACGCACCATGGCCCTCTGCAATCATCTCTTCCCAGCCTGGGTTTTCAGGAACCTGTCCCTATACCTTATGTCAAATACCTGCACATGGGGGAACCTGATGTAGAAAATAGAACTCCTCCTTCCCCATGACAAGAAACCATGCTGTTGGGATGGGTGTCAAAGTTCAAACCCTCAGAGTAGGAAAATCCTGCGTGGCCCATGAGGCCTCGCCCAAGCTTCAGTGCCTCCCTGGGCACAAACAGGCATTGTGACCCTCAGCCTGAGACCCGTTTTTATATAAGGCCTCTTGGTAGCTGGACCAAGAGCCTGCATATCATGCTTGCCATGCCAATAGGCCCCAATCCTAAACGAAAGTGGGATTTTCCGGTCACCCATACCTGGGGCTCTGCTCTGCAATCCCTCTTATGGAGGGGTCCCTGAGACAGAAAATAGGACTCCTGCCTTCCACCACAATGACCCCAAATTATTGAGAGCCAGCTAAATCACCAGAGAGGGAGAATCGCCCTTGACCCATGAGGCTACCCATACATTCCATGGCAATCCTTTTCACAAAATCAAGAGACAAAAGCCTGAGCTACTGCCTCACACTCACCCTGATTTCATATCCTGAGGAACTCACCTTACCGTCTGTAGATTGGGCATGCCATACCCTCGACCTGAAACGTACCCTGAGTTTGTGTTTTCTGACTTCTGTCCTTACAGCCATGTAGCACACACCCTGCCCTCTGGTGCCACACCTCAGGGCTGTGCTTTCTGTCTAAAAGGAAACTGGTCTCTTGTGGATTCTGCCCAGCCTGCAATAGTTTGGCGTCATTCTGAGGGAAGGGAGGAGTCCTGTTTTCTGTTTCAGGGGTCTCCCAAATACAGAGATTCCAGGTCAGGGCTTTGGGTACCCTCTCCTGGAAAACCCCAAGTTGGCATCGAATTTCGGCCTTGTGGCATGGCCAACCCGACAAGCGGGCTCTGGGTCTTATTTGAGAATGGGGCTCAGGCTGAGGGTCAAAATGCGTGTTGGTGCCAAGGCAGCCCTCCAGAGTGGGCGTGGCCTCATAGGCCATGCAGCTTTCACCAACTCAGAGGGCTTAACACATACCCCAACTGCAAAGTTTCCTGCCATGCAGAAGGAGTTCTGTTTGTGCATCAGGTTCCCCCACATGAAGTTATTTGATATAAGGTCTGGGGACAGATGCCTGAAAACCCAGGTTGGGTAGAAATGATGACCTGGGTCGCTGACAGTTCTGATCTGCTGGATATGTGGCCCTCTGTCTGAGTTGTTGATGGTATGTCTGGTCTCAGGCTGTGTCAGACAGAGCATTAGTTCAGAGGGCGGCCTATGAAATTGGGGTGCCATTGAGGAGCCGGTGGATTCTCATGTGGGGTATCTGGGTATCCCCATAGAGCACTGTGCCTTATTATGTTGGGCAGGCAGAGTGCTGCATTGTGGCTCCAGAATTCCAAAACCAGAGGACTTGTGGGCCAAGAGTATGAGGATGGAAGTCTGAAAACACAAGCTAGAATTATGTTTAGGGCCTAGGGCATGGCAGGCTCAATCTGCAGAGGCTGAATCAAGATCTCCAACATCTGAAGTAAGGGCGAGTATGAGACGTTGGCCCAGACTGGAGTGTGTGTCCATGATGGCTGTTTAATGGAGGGGTGGCCTCATCAGGCCATGGAGGTTTACCCACACTGGGGGTTGTGAGCTGCTCTGAACAGCATGGTTTTCTTCTGCAGGACAGGTGTGTCCTGCTTGATGATCAAT
The DNA here is from genome assembly GCF_922984935.1 of Meles meles. NCBI lineage: Eukaryota > Metazoa > Chordata > Mammalia > Carnivora > Mustelidae > Meles > Meles meles. The sequence goes on along the minus strand of NW_025721114.1, from coordinate 11,160 downwards.
TGTCCCCCATAGGGAAAGATTGGAGAGTAGACTCTCCATATGCATGCCTGGAAACCCCACCTGGCGTTCCCACTGGAGACTAGGAACAAGGCAGTTTCATCTGCTAGCTCTGAAGCAGGCTAGCCAGGGGAATGTGTTGAAATGGAGTCTCATGCTGATGGTTCACAATGCCGGTTTGTGTCCATGGAGACATTGGAATGTGATGGTACCTCAGGGGCCATGCAAGATTCTCCTGTCCTGAGGGTTTTAAACAGCTCCAAATAGCAAGTTTCCCTTCTGGGAACAGGAGGTGTTCTGTTCTGGGCCGCAGAAATCCCAATCATTTGGTATCTGAGACCTGGCCTCTGTAGACAGATGACTGAAAACTGAAGCTACAGTTCAGGTTAGGGCCAAGGGGCATGTCAGCATCAACCTTCTCACTGTGGAGTCATCTACCTTTGTATCTGACTGGAGGTCGTTGCCTGGGGTGTGACACACTGCACATTTTTGTCCAGGGTGTCCTACGAAACTGGGGTGGCCTTGGGGGCCTTGCAGGTTTCTCCTAATCTCGAGGGTTTTGCCGACTGTAAAGGGGAGAGTTTCCTTTGGGTGGGCAGGCACAATCCTGTGTGGTGGCTCCAGAGCCACGCTGGACAGTGTGTGGGACAGGGGTCTGGGGACAGAAGTCTGAAAACACAAAATCAGGTTAGGGTTAGGGCCAACGGTATGGTAGGGCCGATCTGCAGACCCTGAGGGGAGCTGCTCAGGGGTCTGAAATGAGGAAAAGTCTGAGGTGGTAGCTGAGCCTTTTGCCGCTGGATTTTGAATATAGGATGTTTGTGGAATGTAGGGGTGACCTCCTGGGGCCATGGAAGATTCTCCCTCTTGGGGATTCTGCCCAGCCCCCAATAGTTTGATGTCATTCTGCGGGAAGGGAGGAATCATGTTTTCTGTCTCAGGGGTCCCCCAAATACAGAGATTCCAGAGTGGGCTCTGGGTACAGTCCCCTGCAAAACCTAAATTGGCTTAGTATTTCAAAATAGTGTCATTGCCAGCCCGATATGCGGGCTCTGGGTCTTATTTGAGAACAGGGCTCAGACTGAGGATCACAATGCGTGTTGGTGCCCAAAGCAGCCCTCCAGAGTGAGCATAGGTCCTGCAGGTTTCACCAATGCAGAGGGTTTGACACACAGCCCAACAGCAAGATTTCTTGACATGGGGAAGGAGAAATTCTTATTTGTGCATTAGGTTCCCCCACATGAAGGGGTTTGACAACGTCTGGGGACAGATTCCTGAAAATCCAGGTTGGGTAGAGATGACGGCATAGTGTGTGGGAAGTTCTGATCTGCTGCATTGGCGGCCAGCTGTCTGGTGGTCAGTCGGGATGTCTGGGTTCAGGTTGTGTCAGACAAAGCATTAGTGCAGAGGGCAGCCTGTGAAATTGGGGTGCCATTGAGGACCGTGCCAGTGGATCCTCATTTGGGGTTTCTGGGCAGCCCCATAAGGCACTTTGTACTTATTATGGTGGGCAGGCAGAGTGTTGTGTTGTGGCTCCGGAATTCCAAAACCAGAGGACATGTGGGCCAAGAGTGTGAGGACAGAAGTCTGAAAACACAAGCTCGTGTTAGGTTCAGGACTTAGGACATCGCAGGCTAAATCTGCAGAGGCTAAATCAAGATCTCCAGCATCTGATGTAAGGGCTAGTGTGAGACGTTCGCTCAGCCTGGAGTTTCCGTCCATGATGGCTGCCTAATGGAGAGGTGGCCATATGAGTCAATGAAGTTTTTTCCACACTGGGGTTTGTGAACTGCTTCAAACAACATGGTTTTCTTCTGTAGGACAGGCGGTGTCCTATTTGATGACCAATTGTCCCCCATAGGGAAATACTCGAGAGTACAATCTACACATGGATGTCTGGAATCCCCACCTGGCCTTCCCACTGGCACCTACGAACAAGGCAGGTTTGATCTGGTGGCTCTGGGGCAGGATAGCCAGGGGAACTTGTTGAAATGGAGTCTCATACTGATGGGTCACAATGCAGGGTGTGTCCCGGGAGACCTTGGAATGTGGGAGCGGCTCCAGGGTCATGCAGTATTCTCTTGCTCTGAGGGTTGGGCACAGCTCCAAATAGCAAGGTTCCCTTCTGGGGTAAGGAGGTGTTCTGTTCTGGGACTCAGCAGCCTCCATCTTTTGGTATCTGAGACCGGGCCTCTGGGGACAGATGACTGAAAACCTAAGCTATGTTTCCAATTATGGCCTAGGGGCATGTCAGGGTCACCCTTTTGACTGTGGGGCTATCTACCCGGGTGTCTGACTGGAGGTCGATGCCTGGGGTGTTTCAGACTGAGCACTGTTGCCCAGGGCTTCCTACGAAACTGGGGTGGCCTCGAGGTCCTTGAAGGATCCTCCGAATCTATAGGGATTTGGCGACAGTAAAGGGAACAGTTTGTTTTGGATGGGCAGGCACAGTCCTGCTTTGTGGATCCAGAGGCCCCACCTGAAGGGTCTGTGGGCCAGGGCTCTGGGGACAGCATTCTGAAATCACAAATTCCGGTTAGGTTTAGGGCCAATCGTAGGGCAGGCCCGATCTGCAGACCCTGAGTGGAGCTCCTCGGGATCTGAAATGAGGGCGAGTGTGAGGCGGTAGCTGAGCCTTTTGCCACTGGATTTTGAATATAGGATGTTCGTGGAATGTAGGGGTGGCCTCCTGGGGCCATGGAAGATTCGCCCTCTTGGGGATTCCGCCCAGCCCCCAATAGTTTTCTGTCATTATGGGGGAAGGTGGGAGTCCTGTTTTCTGTCTCAGGGGTCCCCCCAAAACAGGGATCCCAGAGCAAGGCTTTGGGTATGGTCCCCTGGAAATCCCCACATTGGGTTACCATTTCGGCCTAGGGACATGGCCAGCCGGATATGAGGGCTCTAGGTCAAGCCACCGAGGGATGTTTTTTGAGAACAGGGCTCAGGCGGAGGGTCACAGTGTGTGTTGGAGCCCAAGGTGGACCTCCAGAGTCGGGGTGGCCTCATAGGCCATGCAGGTTTCACAAACTCATAGGTGGTACACATATTCCCAGTAGCAAGGTTTCCTGCTGGTAGCAGGAGGACTTCATCTGTGGACTATGTTCCCCCATATGCATAGATTTGAGACCAGGCCTCAGGGGACATGCCTAGAGACCCAGGTTTGGTAGAGACGTTGGCCTAGGGCATGGCAGGTCCGATCTGGTGGATAGGCGGCCAGCTACCTGGGTGGCTGACAGGAATATTGGGGCTCAGACTGTGGCAGACAGAACATTAGTGTACAGAGCGTCCTGTGAAATGGGGATACCCTCCAGGGCCGTGCAGGTTGACCCTCATTTATGGTTTCTTTGCACCCCCCGCGGCCACTTTAGTCTTCTGAAAGGCAGGCAGAATGTTGTGTTGGGGTTCCAGAATTCCCAGTGTGGAAGGCTTGTGCACCAGGACTCTGGGTATAGAAGACTGAAAACACAAGCTCAGGTTAGGGTTAGGGCCTCGGGCATGGCAGGCCCGATCTGCAGAGGCTGAGTCGAGATCCCTGACATCTGAAAGAAGGGCGAGTGTCAGACATCCACTCAGGCTGGAGATTGTGTCCATGAGGGCCGCCTGATGTAGGGGTGGCCTCATGAGGACATGGAGTTTTTCTCAATCTGGGGGTTGGGCACAGCTCCAAACAGCAACATTTTCTTCTTCGGGACATGGGGAGTGTTGTTTGATGGCTCAAGGAAACCCCGTAGGGAAGGATTCAAGAGCAGAGTCTACATATGGGTGGCTGAAAACCCCACCTAGGTGAAACATTGGAACCGAGGGAGAAAGCACGCCCTCTCTGCTGTGTCTGGGGTGAGCTACACAGGGGGCTAAGGTGAAGAGGAATCTCATACTGAGGGTCACAATGTGGGTTTTTGTCCAGGGACACCTTTGAATGTGGCAGTGGTCTCACGGTCCATGCAGGATTCTACTACCTTGATGGTTTTGGCGCATGTCCAAATAGCAAGGTTTTCTTCTGGGGACAGGAGGTTTTGTGTTTTGCGGTTCTGGGATCCCCCAAATTTTGGTATTCGTATAGAGACCTTGGGGGACACATGCCTGAAAACCTAAACTGGGGTACAGATAAGTGCTGAGGGGCATGTCCAGCTCAATCTTCTCACTCTGGGGCCATCTGCATGGGTGTCTGATGGAAAGTAGTTGAGCAAGGTGTGTCAGACTACGTATTATTCTCCAGGGCATCCTATGCCTTTGGGGTGGCCTCAAGGGCCTTGCAGGTATCTCCTTTTCTTGAGGTTTCTTGAAGCTCTAAAGGGCCCACCTTCCTTCTGGAGGGTAGGCACAGTCCTGTGGTGTGGCTATGGAATACCCAGTCTGGAGGGTTTGTGGGGGAGAACTCTGGAGACAGAAGTCTGAAAACACCAACTGGGGTTAGGATTAAGGCCGAAGGTATGGAAGGCCCGATATGCAGATCCTGAGGAGAGCTCTTGGTGATCGGAAATGAGTGCGAGTGTGAGGCAGAAGCTCAGGCTTTTGCCCATGGAGTTTGTGTCTAGAATGGCCGTGGAATTTAGGGGTGGCCTCATGGGCAAAGGGAGATCCTCCCACTTTTGGGTTTTCCACTGCTCAAAATTGCATGTTGTCATGGTTTGGGAAAGGAGGAATCCTGTTTCATGATTCAGGGGTCCCCATGAGGAGGGATTCGAGAGCAAGGCTCATTGCATGGGTTCCTGGGAACCCAAACTTCTGATACGATTTGGGCCTAAGGTAATGGCAGGCATAAGATGGAATGGCCGTGAAATGTAGGAGTGCCCTCATAGACCATGGGAGATTGTGCCTCTTTGGGGGTATAGCACTGCTCCAAATTTCATGGTGTCATTGTTAGGGAAAGGAGGAATTCTGCTTTATCTATCAGGGCTCCCCATAAGGAGGGATTCGAGAGCAGAGCTCTGTGGATGGGTGCCTGGAAACCCACCCTTGGGATACCATTTGGGCCTGGGTCATGCCAGGCCTCACAGGCTGGATCTAGGTCAAGATACTGAGGGCGCTTAGTTGAAAACGTTGCTCAGGCTGAGGGTCACAGTGCAGTTTTGTGCCCAGGGCTCCCCTCAACAGAGGGCTTGGCCACATGGGCTATGCTGGTTTCTCCTACTCTGAGGGTTTCACACACACCCCAACTGCAAGGATTCCTTCCGGGAGCAGAAGGACTATCATTTTGTAGACCATGTTCCCCCAAATGCAGTGATATGAAAAGAGTCCTCTGGGGACATGCCTTGAAACCCAGGTTGGGTAGAGATGATGGCCTAGGAACATGGCAGGTGCGATCTGGTGGATAGGTGGAGAGTTACTTGGTGGCTGACAGGTCAGGGCTCAGGCTGTGTCAGACAGAGCAATCATGCACATGGTAGCCTAAGATATTGGGGTTCCCTCACAGGCCATGCAGTTTGATCCTCATGTGGGTTTTCTGGGCAGACTCATATGACATTTCTTCTCTTTGGTGGGCAGGCAGAATGCGGCCTAGTGGCTCCAGAATTCCCCAGCTGAAGGGCTTGTGGGTCAGAAGGGTGAGGACAGAAGTATGAAAACACAGCTAGGGTGAGGTTCAGGGCCGAGGGCATGATAGTTCCAATGTACAGCAGCTGATTCGAGATCTCCAGCACCTGAGTAAGGGCGAGAGTCAGATATTCACACATGCAGGAGTTTATGTCCATGATGGCCGATGAATATAGGGGTGGCCTCAAGAGACCATGGAGGTTCTACACACTGGGGATTTTAAGGCACTCCAAAGAGCAAGGTGTCCTTCTGTGGGACAGGGGGAGTCCGATTGAATGGCTCCAGGATCCCCCATATGGAAAGATTGGATAACAGAGCTTTCCGCAAGAAGCCTGGAAAGCCCAACTCAGGTTAGCATGGCAGTCAAGGAACATGGCACGTTCGATCTGTTGCCTCAAGAACGAAGTACCACGAGGGCTAAGTTAACAGGGAGTCTCATGCGGATGGGTCACAATGCTGGTTTGTGTCCAGGGAGACTTTGGAATGTGGCAGTGGCTCAGGGGCCATATAGGATTCTCCTAACCTGAGGATTGGACCCAGCTCCCAAGAGCAAGTTTTCCTTCTGGGGACAGGAGGGGTTCTGTTGTGTGGCTCAGGGACCACATGTTGGAGCATATGTTGGTATTCCAGAACAGGCCTCTGGGGACAGGATCCTGAAATCCTAAGCTAGGGTTCGAATAGGGTCCTAGGGCCATGTCTGCTTCAATCTTCTGACTCAGGGCCATTGACCTGCATATCTGCCTGGAGGTAGATGCTCAGGGTAGATGCTCATGTGTCAGAGTGTGCATTTTTGTCCAGAGCGGCATACGAAGTTGGGGTGGGCTCAGGGGCCTTGCAGGTTTCTCCTAATCTGGAGGATTTGGTCAACTGTGAAAGGCAGAGTTTCCTTCAGGAGGGCAGGCCCAGTCCTCTGGTCTGACTCCAGAAGCCCCATCCTGGAGGGCATGTGGGCCAAGGCTTTGGGGACAGAAGTCAGCAGACACAATCTGGGGATAGGATTACGGGTGAGGTGATGGCAGCCCCTATCTGCCCTCAGGGCAGCTCCTCGGAATTTGAAATTGGGTGGCTGGGAGGCAGCAGTGCAGGCTTTTCTGTCTGAATTGTGTGTCTTGGATGGCCCCAGAATGTAGGGGTGGCTTCCTGGGGACGTGGGAGATTATTCCACTTTGGGGATTCTCCCCAGCTCCGAAGAGTTTGGTGTCTTTCTTGGGAATGGAAGAGTGCTCTTTTCTGTCACAGGTTCCCACCCAAACAGGATCTGGGTCCGGGCACCTAGGGAACCCCACCGAGGGTGAGGAATTGGGCCTAGGGGCATGGCAGGCCCACTCTGTGGACTCCTGGTCCAGCTCCCGGGGGGGGCTTGTTTGAAAGCAGGCTCAGGCTGAGGGTCACAATGCCTGTTTTTGCCCAGGGCGGCCCACCTGAGTCGGCATGGTCTCATGGGCCATGCATCTGGCTCCCACTCAGAGGGTGGGAAACCCATTCCAATGGACAGGTTTTCTGCCATGGGGAAGGACGAGTACTCTTTTCTGCTTTAGATTCCCCCTTAGGCAGGGATTTGAGCTAAGATCTGGGGACAGAAGTCTTAATACCCAGGTTGGGTAGAGAAGACGGCCTTGGCTCATGGCAGGTACCATCTTCTGTATCTGTGGCCAGCTATCTGGGTGGCTGGCAGGAGGTCGGGGCTCAGGCTGTGTCATACAGAGCATTAGTGCACAGGACGTTCTATGATATTGGGTGCCATCCAAAGCGGTGCAGATGGATCCTCATTTAGAGTTTCTGGGAAGACCCATGTGGCACTTCTTCTTTCTGGTAGGCAGGCAGAAGGCTGCACTGTGGCTCCAGAATTCCCCATCTGAAGGACTTGCGGGCCAGGAGTTTGAAGGCTGTAGTCTGAAAACACAAGCTATGGTTCAGTTCAGTGCAGAGCGCATGGCGGTTCCAATGTGCAACAGCTGATTTGAGATCTCCAGCACCTGAGTAAGGGCGAGAGTCAGATATCTGCTCACGCTGGAGTTTGTGTCCATGATGGCCAATGAATGGAGGGGTGGCCTCAAGAGGCTGTGGAGGTTTTCCAACTCTGGGGCTTGTGATCTTCTCCAAACAGCAACGTGTCCTTCTGGGGACCAGGGGGAGTCCGGTTTGATGGCTCCAGGGTCCCCCATATGGAAAGAATGGATAGCAGAACTCTCTGCATGGACGCCTGGAAAGCCCACCTCATGTTACCATTGCAGCAGAGGAACATGGGCATTTCTATCTCCTGACTCTAGGGCGATGTGCCAAGGTGGATGAATTTACAGGGGGTCTCATGCTGATGGGTCACAATGCTGGTTTGTGTCCAGGGAGACCTTAGAATGTGGTGGTGGCTCAGGGACCCTGCAGGATTCTCCTACCTGGAGGGGTTTACACAGCTACAAACAGCAAGATTCCCATGTGGAGATGAGAGGTGTTCTGTTTTTTTGCCTTCCGAAATCCCCATATGCTTGTATTCATAAACTGGTCTCTGAGAAGTGATAGCTGGAAACCAAAGCTAGGGTTCATTTTAGCACCTAGGGGCAAGTCTGGTTCAATGTTCTGTCTCTGAGGACAGAGTGTAATATATTGGCTCATACTGGAGTTTGCTACTATAATGGGCCCTGAATGAAGGGGTGCCTCATGAGGCCATGGAGGTTTTCCCACTCTTCCGGTTGTGAGATGCTCCAACCCGCAATGTTTCCTTCTGTTATGCAGGCGAGTCCTTTAGGATGGCTCGAGGCTTCCCAATACGGAAAGATTCGGGAGCAAGGCTCTAAGAATGGATGCCTGGAAAACCCACATCCCATTCCCATGGCTCCTAGGGACAAGGCAGATTCGATTTGCTGGCTCTGGTGCGAGCTGCCCAGGGGGGTGAGTTGAAATAGACTCTCCTGAGGATGGATCATAATGTGGGTTTGTGTCCATGGAGTTCTTGGAATATGGCGGTGACTCAAGGGACCTGCAGGATTCTCCTACCCGGAGGGTTTGACACAGCTCCACGTAGTAAGATTCACATCTAGAGACGAGAGGTGTTCTGTTTTGTGCTTCAGGAAAACCCCATATGCTGGTATTCAAAACCATGCCTCTGAGGAGAGATGCCTGCAAACCTATGCTAGGGTTCAGCTTAGGTCCTAGTGGCCTGTCCAGTTCAATCTTCTGTCTCTGGGGACATCTGTCTGCACGTCTGAGTGGAGGTGCTTGTTCTGGTTGTGTCAGAAAGCGTCTTTTGGTCCAGGGCACACTACTCAATTGGGATGTCCTCGAGGGCCTTGTAGGTTTCTCCTAATCTGTAGTGTTTTGGCCATTGTAATGGACACAGTTTCCTTCAAGAGGACTGGCATAGTCCTGCGGTGTGGCTCCCGAGGCCCCAGCCTGGAGGGTGTGTGGGTCAGGGCTATGGGGACAGAATTCTGAAAACACAAACTCTGGGTAAGTTTTGGTCTGAGAATATGGCAAGCCTGATCTACCGACCGTGAGGGGAGCTCCTCAGTTAAGACATAGGGGCAAGTGTGAGGAGGTAGGTCACGCTTTTGTCTCTGTATTTGGTGTCAAGTATGGCCATGGAATTGAGGTGTGGCCTCATGGGCCTTTTACGATTCTCCCTCTCTGGGGATTTGGCCTGGCTCCCATGAGTTTGAGGTCATTCTGTGGGAAGGGCAGAATCCTGTTTTCTGTCTCAGGGGTCCCTCCAAAAGAGGGATTCCAGAGCAGAGCCCCAGTTGCTGGTGACCTGGAAAAAAACATTTTTGGATAGGATGGGGCCTCGGGGAATGGCATACCTGTTACATGGGCTCTTGGTCCAATACTGAGAGGCCTCATTTGAAAATGTGGCTCAGGCTGAGGTTTTAAATGTGTGTTTGTGCCCAAGCTGGCCCTCAAGCATGGGCAGTCCTCATGGGCCATTGCAGATTTCTCTAAGGAGTTGACATTGACACCCATCCCAACAGCAAGTGTTCTTGCCATGGGGGAGGAGGAGTTCTGTTTTGAGCATCAGGTTCCCTCATATGCAGGGATTTGAGAGAAGGTCTGGGGACAGATGCATGAAAACTCAGGTTGGGAAGATATGAAGGCCGAGTGCCATGGTGGGCCTGATTTGTTGCATATGCGGCCAGCTGTCTGGGTGTCTGACAGGAGATCTGGTCTCAGGCTGTGACAGACTGAGCATATGTGTACAGGGAAGCCTAGGAATTTGGGGTGCGGTCAAGGGCCGTGCAGGTCGATCCCCATTTGTGGTTTCTCGGCAGCCCCATAAGGGCACTTTTTTCTCTTCTGGTGCTCAGGCAGAGTGTTGTGTTGTGGCTCCAGAATTCCCAGTCTGGAGAGCGTGTGGGCCATGAGTGTGAGGACTGAAGACAGAAAACACAAGCTAGGGTTACGTTTCTTTCCAAGGGCACAGCATGCCCACTCTGCAGAAGCTGAATCGAGATCACCTGCATTTGAAATAAGAGCAAGGATCAGACGTTGGCTCAGGCTGGAGTCTGTGACCATGATGGCCCCTGAATTGAGGGGTGGCCTCAAGATGCCATGGAGTTTTTCCCACGCTGGGGGTGGTGAGCTGCTCCAAATAGCAAGGTTTCCTTCTGCAGGACAGGCGAGTCCTGTTGTGTGGCTCAAGGCTGCCCCATATGGAAAGATTCCAGAGCACGACTCTAAGGATGGTTGCCTGGAAACCCCTCCTCACATTCCCATGGGCTCCTAGGATAAAGGCATATTCAATCTACTGGCTCTGGGGCGAGCTCCGCAGGGGGTTGAGTTGAAATGGACTCTCATGCTGATGGGTCATAATGCAGGTTTGTGTCCATGGAGACCCTGGAAAGTGGCAGTGACTCAGGGGCCATGCCGGGTTCTCCTACTCTACATGTTTGACACCCATCCCAACATCAAAGTTCCCTGCCTTGGGGAAGGAGGAGTATTCTTTTGTGCATCATGTTCCCCCTTAGGCAGGTCTTGAGATAAGGTCTGGGGACAGATTCCTGAATATCCATGTTGGGTAGAGGTGACGTCCTCGCGCCATGGCAGGTTCCATCTACTGGATATGCGGCCAACTATGTGGGTGACTGACAGAAGTCAGGGCTTAGGCTTTGTCAGACTGAGGATTAGTGCACAGGGTAGCCTATGAAATTGGGGTGCCATCGAGGGCCATACAGGTTGATCCTCATGTGGGGTATCTGGACAACCCCATAGGGCACTTCTTCTTTCTGATGGGCATGTGGTATCCTGTTTTTTGGCTCTCGAATTCCTAATCTGGAGGTCTTCTGGGCCAGGAGTGTGAGGACGGGAGTCTGAAAACAGGCCGGGGGCATGTCATTTCCAATGTGCAGCGGCTGATTTGAGATCTCAAGCGCATGAGTAATTGTGAGTGGCGGTGGTTCATTCATGTTGGAGTTTGTGTCCATGATGGCCCACTAATGGAGGGGTGTCCTCATGAGGCCATGGAAGTTTTCCCATGCTAGGGCTTATGAGCTGCTCCAAACAGCAAGATTTCCTTCTGTGGGACAGGCTGAGTCCTGTTTGATGGCTCCAGTGTCCCCCATATGGAAAGATTGGAGGGCAGAGCTCTAGGCATGGATGCCTGGAAAGCCCTTCTCACATCAGGATTGCAGCCTAGGAACATGA